>NC_140191.1:9406913-9711652 GCF_965226575.1 Pagrus pagrus
ATTCCCACTTGGAACTCTGCTGAAGACTTTCTTGAGAAGCTGGCGTTACGCACTGGGAAACTTCTGAAGGTCTGAATGTTCCTCTTTCCTTTTCTTACTTGTTTTTATCCCATTTATTCATTTCATAACAAGTTGAGAAATATGATCAACAACGAATCATTATCAGTTTTAATAATTTCAGTTAAAGCGTTTGCCGGGTTTTCTATACAAGCTTCATACACAGACCTATAATAATAATAATAATAATAATAATAATAATAATAATAATAGTTTTCAACTGCAGTCCCTGGCAGGTTGATGGCATTAAAAAAAACAACACATAGGCACAGACAAGTAAAATAACACATCCACTACTCTCATTTGCACAACTTGAAAATGACTTGCATTTTAAGACCATGGGTCAACAAAAAACTAAAGACTCTCCCCAGACTGTCCTCTGCAGTTGCAGTCAGATATTTAACGTACAATATTTTGCTACACAGACCTTTATCAGGAAAAGTTAATGCAATGTCTCTGACAGCAATTGAAGAGGGCGGTGTGCAGCAGTCTTTTGTTCTGACATAGTCAAAGAGCATATCCATACGTAATACACCTGGTCTATTTTTTATTTTTTTTATTTTATGTGCATCACTCATAATGGTTTTCAGTTAAATAGCAAAGTGTATGTCAACTAGTAATTTTAAATATCAAATTTGAGCATTATATTCTTGGTATTGTGCAGGGCGGTGAGCCAGATCTCTCCACTGTCTCCAAAATGGTGTTGAATGACTGGCAGAGAGGACGTATCCCTTTCTTTGTGAAACCCCCTGGACCTGAGGGGGATCAAGAGGTGAGACTTTACTGAATTTTCCACCTGTGTTTTGTCAGTAAATTACTTCTTTTCTACAGCAACTTCTGCCCTATGTGTCAGTCTGTGTTTTGTTTCTGAAACTTTTCTAGGACAAGAAGCCATTGGCAGTTGAAGGACCCTCGGAGGTAGTTGCGAAAGAGGAACAGCCAGAGAATCCGGATGCAGTCTCAGAGGAACATGGGGAGCAGCAGCAACAGCAGCAGCAGAGACAGAAGGAGCAGGTCCAGAAGATTCTGGCTAATGTGCGACAGAATTTTGGCAAGATCTATGTGGCACCCGAGTTCAACGAGGAAGACTTGGTGCCTGTGGAGATGCCTGACCTGGATATGTCTGACTTCTCTGGCTCTGATAACGAGGAAGACAGTGAGGAAGAGGAGGGTGAAGAGGAGGACGAGACCAAAGTTGAACCAGCCGATGGAGAGACTGTGGAATCCGAGCCCGCAGACGCTCAGACTGGCAAGGAGAAAGGCAGCAAGGGTTCACGCGAGGTGATTCGTGCGCTGGATGAGAAGATCTCCAAGTACAAGCAGTTCCTGGAGCGGGCCAAATCCAAACGCTTCTCTGCAATCCGGTCCGTCTTCTCTCACCCAAACCTCACTCACATATTTTCTTTGTTTTGTATATTGCCCTCATTTCTTTTATCCAATAAAGTAACATGAAGTTGTCAGGCAGAGAGATGCCATGCATTTTAGGTGGTCCATGCTAACCAGCCTTTGAGCCCCCGAGACTAGCAGTCATCACTTTGACCGTCTGATCAGAAGCCTGCTTCCATAACTTTTGCATGTCATTGTGTTATTTAATCTATATCTCCTCTTGCCCAATTTCAGCCCATATTAGAGTTGCTTTAAGCCTCATTTAATAACTTGTTCGCTGCAGAAGATCCGAACAGAAGGGAATTTTTTGCTTTGTTGGTTAATAATGTTCTTTCTTTCTTCTTTGGACAGGATACCTAAGGCACTTTCTGACAAAGCGTTCACAGACATCAAGACTAAACAAGCAGCGGCAGCAGCTAAGCAAGCACAGGATAAAGGTAGTCGATCAATATGATATTCTCATGACTTTTTATGGTGCTGAATGTCAAGTGTTTCACCTGTAGCCATACAAATTGGGTGGGTCAGGTTGACCTTGAGATCCAGCCAGGCACTGACATCAGATTTGTTCATCTTTGTTTAAATTAAGCTGCAAACCAGAGGAGCAAGAAGAGGAAAGCTGAAGACGAGGAGTCCACACAGCCACGCCGACTGACGTCTAAACAGGTATGCAGTGTTTGTTCTCTCTGACGTCAAACAGATGTATCCTGGTAGACAAGTCAGATTAATGTCTATTCTTACTGATTTAACAGGAATGGAGATAAAAAAAAAGCTCTATTCTTTATTTAGCAGAAGATTTCATCATTTTTTTCTCTGTTCCTCTCTATCTGTCTCTACAGAGAAGAGCGATGGACCGTGCTCACAGGGTGAAGAAAGTTGGTGCGCGCTATTACGAAACACACAATGTGAAAAACAAGAACAAGAACAGAAAGGCCCCACCATCAGCCACAGAAGGCAAGAAAGCCAAACGATCAAAGCACTAGACTGGAGTCATAAAACACAACGACATATGTAATAAAACTTTATTTAAATATGCCGGAAAGTCCACATTTTTTCCGAAAATGTGGAGTTGATTAAAGATGGAATCTAAATAATCATTAAAGGGTCTTTATGGAGTGGCCACCTGTTGCCTTAACTTCACTTTGACTGTTTGTATCTTGCCTTTTGAACCGTCTTTTCCCTTCAACCCAGAACTGTTTGTGAATGACATTTCATTCATCATTTACAGGTGTAATGCGCTCTTGATGTTCAAGAGAAATGTACAGTAATTGTTTTAACTGTACTTGTCATGTCATGCTGTTAGAAAAACAATAAAATATTTGCTAATGACACTCTCATGCAGTTTACATTACTTCATATCATTTAGAAACAAAAGACAAATGTAGTAGCATTCTGTAGTGGGAAATGGCAACTCAGTTACTTCTTTGGCGTAATGATGCCTTCGAGCTGGGTCTGAAAAGGAAGACAAAATAAAATGTTAAGACGGGCACCACAGCTGTAACTGGTGCTGAATCTAAAGAAGATATTTGTCTTTGGTATGTTGTTACAAACGATACCTTGAGCTGCTGGTTGGTTCTCTTCAGGAACTGAATCTCTTCGGCATGCTTCTTTTCCTCCACCTGTCGCTTTTCCTTTTCTCTCTTTTCAGTAGCATCACATCTGGCTTTCTGTTCGTTCAGTTGCTTCTTTAGGTCTTGTATTTCATCCTCCAGATCAGAAATCTACATATGTAAGAATACACAATTGTAAGTTTGTCCTAGACGCAGAATCAGTTATGAAGGGTGCTACCACGTCCTTATTTTACAGTAACTCTTGAAGAGAAATGGTGCTCTCTGCTGGATACCCAACTGAAAAACAGTCTGTAACTGTACAACCAATAGCTTTAGATGAGGGACAAATGAAATCTCTCCATTCTGATTTTTGGGTGCATGTCTCGCAAAAAATAAACTCCTTACCCTTTGCTCCATGTCAGCCTTGCCCTGCTCGGCCTGCAGTGCTTTCCTCATGCCGAAAGCCACGCTGCTTTCATACAGTGTCTGGTAGGCAGCAATAGTCATTTGAATCTCATCTCTGACCCGCAACAGCAGCAGACCCCTCTCAGCGCAGTTGATGGTCACCTGTCTGATCAGCTCATCTTAAAGAAATAGAGAATTAGGAGGATGTTGATGTGGATTAGAAAATGTGGCTTCAATGGAATATAGAAACAACAGAAAAACAAATTATCACAAAACTAGCTTAATAGTCCTCAGTGAGCACCAGCCTCCTCCTTACCAAAGCACTGGGAATAGAGCTCCCTGCGGACGGGGCAGATTCCTGTTACCCTGGCCTGCCTTTGCTGCAGCTTTGTGTCCAGCAGCTCCTCCAGGTGAATAACATCTGCTCTGGTGCACGGTGCACTGGACACTTGTTGCACCCACAGTTGGTCATCCTCCATCCATGTCCTTTAACAGCAGACGTTGAGTTAAACGAGAGTGTGGTTTAACAATATTTCGTAGATGGGAAGACGTATACCTGGGTGGAAGGATGGCGTTCAGGATGTCCTCGTTTTCCTGCTTGCTGGCCTCAGCAGAAGGGGATTTTGGTTTAGGCGGTGGTGGAACGGGGCTAGAGTCAGCGGGCTGCTGAGGGTTCACTCTCAGAGGGCGCCCCTGTGGAGAAAAGTATTTATGTACTTGATGTTATGACCCTAATTAAAAGCGATTTCTCTTCACCTCACGGAACTGTTGTGTAAACTTGGCCATGCACTGGCAGACTTGTTAAACACATAAACTGTGCTGTGTCTATAAAGGACAGTGATAAAAATAGTAGTCCAGTCATGCAGATACAGAGTACAGAATGCTACAATTTAAAGGGTAACTCCACCAGTTGTACACATTAAAGCCTGTTAACAGGTCTTGGGGAATATAATGTGTATGTAAATAAAGTAGTATAAAGCCTTTTGTGGCTCCAGAGGAAGCTGCATGTAATCTGATAAACTGCCTCCAGTGATCTCACTCATTAGCTAAGTTGCATTGTGGGTAATGTAGGCTCCAGGTTTTGAAAAGCTGTCCACTGGTTGATTATGGACAGTTCAGAAACAAATGAACAAAATGGATCCAACAGAACCAGAGATATTCTTTACTCCACGCGTTACCCACAATGCAGTTTAGCCACTGATACTACTTTGTCTAAGTATAGTTTACATTCAATTGTTAAAATGTAAAATAGCCAATATATAAACATGGTTGAGGTATTGTAAACACCAGATATGACCTTCTGAGGGGTTTCAGTCACTTAACATCAATAACTCAGGTTTAACATGGCACTTTATCCACCACTTTTTATGTGGGAGCCAGACACTTGATGCCCAGAACTCACAATTAGCGTTACATCAAGTAGGAGCAGGATTTCATTAGCAAAAGTAAAGGGTGACATGTGATGAGAAGTGTGAACTCTACTAGCCATTTGAAAAAGTGTGGGGAGTAGTTTTTCTAAAATAATCTTGTGTAAATCATATAAAGTGTGTGCTTATTATTCTCTTTTGTGTTAACTTCCTGTATCTGTCCTCCCCGCCTGCCTGGTGTCACTTCAGTCCTCCACCCGACGTTACTTTAGCCAGGTAATGTTGATTCAGCTCTGATGGCGTTACTTTGTAAACTCACCTTTCGTGATTTTCCGTCTGTGCTTTTGGTGATCAAAAATGGGTTTTCGTATTTCAGGAGAGATTCGGCCGGTGGGATCATTGTGTTTTATTTTTTCCCTACAAAAAATAATAAAGATATTGGTTTGGGCTTCAGTTTCAGAGAAATCGGTCGCTAGCAAAAACTTCGGAGCGCACTTGTTTGCGTTGTCATGGCAACAATTACCCAGTGTTCACTTTCAGTTTGCCCGGGTGGAATTAGCTGGTCGCTTCATAAATGTGGGTTGTCGTTGAGGTGTTCATAAATATATTTTAATCATCTTAACAAAAGTAAACAGACGAGGCACAGCTGATTTTTCATTCAATATGATTTTAATCATTACGCCTTCCGATATGATTTGGGTGATTTAAGGCAAAAATAAAGATTATCGTTTCAAACTTTATTCAAGGTACTGTAAATGAGAAAAGCAGTCATGATTGTTTTATTTCACACTTGCTTTCGTAACGTAAAAGCCTGTTCCCCGTGCGTTTGAATAGAAAAGAGTTGAATCACGCCGGAACCAACTTGAAAAGTAAGCAGGGACCATACCGAGATAAATTCTCGGCGCACCACCGGAAACGGAAGTGCGCAATTCGAGCATAACAGTCGAAGTTTGTGGTCGCTACAATTTTTGAGTTTGCCTTTGTTTTTTTATCTAGTTTTGTGAGGAAGACGATTTACGTTTGGTTACACGACGGCTGATATCGTTATTATATTTCAGAATGACCAAAGAAAAGCGACACAGGAGGAGAGAATCTCCGGAGCGGGAGTCCAAAGTGAAGATAAAGCAGGAGAAACTGAGCCCTGTTAGGCCACAGACATCACGCCGCTCGAGGTCCAGATCCAGCGGCACCTCAAGTCCACAGAGGAGGAGAACGAGCAGGTATTTTTGATTTATTGTCGTCATATCACTTCGTTTTTGTCAGCTGTTTTTAGTTTTTTACCTTAAAAGAGGCAACATACGCCTTGGCTAGCGAGTCATTATTAGCTAAAGATGTTGTTTAGTCTGCTAGCTCTAAACAAGCGCAGCTACACTCCATATTATTGTATTTTTAACAATAAATAATTAACTTGTCAGTTTGTACATGTGTTTTAAAAGTCATTTAAGAGCCTGTTTTTATGTTTTTCGTGTAGATCACCGGCCAGGACGAGGGACCGCTCACCAGGTAGAAGGGAGACCTCTCCCGCCAGGCGAAGCAGCAGATCGCCCAGGAACAGGAGAAGTCCCCATCGTGGACCTGATTTCAGAATAAAGCGGGTGATTAGGTTTTAAATTACTAACAAGATGCCGTTAAGATTTTAATCATCAACAGCAGAGATCGAAAAGTGGTTACCGGGTAGGTAACTGTTTCAGTGGCATGTTGTCGTCTGACATATACTAATAATAAGGATAAGATGTGTTCATACAGCACTTCTTAAAACAAAGTTGCAAAGGGCTTACATGGGTGAACCAGAATTGAAACATCTCAGAACTGCACTTGGGCAAATAAAACTCATAGATACCAGCCATCGAAATACACCGGATTCTTTTAATTAAGATCCATGCATCATTCCCTGGGAAATTAACAAAAAAGAGGAAATAAGAATAAAAATGACGAATCTGCAATGTACCACAAAGTGAGAAAAAAAAAATTCTGGATATGTCCCTTCACCAGAATCTGCACCAAAAATTAATGGGGTCTATTCTGAGCCAATACCCATCCTCCAATCAAGTTTTGTTGCAAATCAATAAATTACAATAAAAACTCAAGACCCAATGTGCCTTCCTTGTAATAAGTTTTTAAAAAAGTCAAATTGGCTATTTAGCATAGTGAGATATTTTTGACTAGAAATAAGACAAATATACTTGGTAAGATTTGTTTTTGTTGTGCTGTACAAAATTGTTCCTAGAACTCTTCCTTCCTAAACTGTCTTCTTACCAAATATCTCCCAGGAGCGAGAGGAGCATCGGGGTAGTGGTGATGAGCGGAGGAGACGAAACGACCAGCCAGAGGAGAGGCGGAGCAGGTGGGAATCAGACAGGCCTCGGGAGAGAGACCGCGGCGGAGACAGACACAGAGAGCGAGACGCCCTCACCTCCCAACAAGCTGAGAGACAGCAGCACGATGAACGCCGCCGGGAAAATCGTCAGCGGCGCGAAGAAACCCAGGACCAGGACTTCGGACGGTCTGACGGAGGGGGCAACGACGACGCGTCCCCTCCTGTCGACAAAGAGAAACCCAACTTCGAACTGTCGGGGGCTCTGACAGAAGACACAAACACATTCCGGGGGGTGGTGATCAAGTACAACGAGCCGCCCGAGGCTCGCATTCCCAAGCGCAGATGGCGACTGTATCCCTTCAAGAATGACGAACCTCTACCAGTCATGTACATTCACAGACAGAGTGCCTATTTGTTGGGGCGGCAGAGAAAAATCGCTGATATCCCCATTGACCACCCATCCTGCTCCAAGCAACATGCAGTATTCCAGTACAGGTAAGAATAACAACCATCAGCTTCAGTGTTTCACTTTACATTACACTTGGATGATTCATACATGTCTACCTTTCTGTCTGTATCTCTCTAGACTGGTGGAGTTTACACGTGCTGACGGCACCCCTGGCCGCAGGGTAAGACCATACATCATTGACCTGGGTTCCGGCAACGGCACCTACCTGAACAACAAGCGCATAGACGCCCAGCGCTATTACGAGCTCAAAGAGAAAGACGTGATCAAGTTTGGCTTCAGCAGCCGCGAGTACGTCCTCCTGCACGAGTTCTCAGACACAACCGAGGTGGACGCCAAGCCCGAAGAAGGGGAAGAGGAAGAGGACGAGGGTCTTGATGAGTAAATTGGAACCCATAAACTGTGTTGCCCAAATTCATTCAGGTTAGATTACATCATTATCATCAGTGTCTCTGCAGGGAGTGGAACAATTTACAGAACAGGTCAGTGTGGGATTTTACTAAAATAATGGAACATGGCTGGTTTGTATATCCTGTATTTACCGGACAATTGCTTAAACCTGCCACAACTGTCTCAAAGAAGACTTCCTATTCTCAGGTTGTTTGTGTAATGTTTGTGTGATGCATGACTGATCTCACATCTGACAGTTTTCACAATAAAACGTGCTTGGTGCCAGATGGATATCTCGCGTAAGTACAATAGTTCATTCTATATTTTTTAGATCACAGCACCCAGTACAAAGTTTAGCTGAAGGCTGATCTCTTGTCCATGTCCAGACTATATGTGTGTCACTGTACATGATACGTGGAATGTGATCTCTTGATTCATGTTTATTGAGTTAAACATTACATACAAGACGTACAACTTGTAACGATATTGCCTTTTTTGCTTTGTAGTGCAGGGAAAATAGTTGGTGCCGCTGTGCGTTTCCTTGCACCAACGCTGTGTGTATTTAGAGACTTCCCCTCTTTATTTTTATCTGTTTTGAAGCCCGCAGCATTCATAGTGAATTTCCATTTATGTACTGTAAATAAAGACAGTGAAGATTTGGACTTGTCTCAGGAGTTTTTAATGTTGCCTCCTCATCAGAGCTGTGTACATGTTTTAGTGCGTCATTCTTTTCTATTGTTATGCTACAAATTGGAAGAAGCATTTGTGGATTGAAAGTAATTATTTATGCATAATGACTTTTTTCTTTGCATGAATTATTCGTTGTCTTTGCAAGAAGACAGAATCACAAAGGATGTAGTAAGTGTCTTTACGAGGTGGGACACAAACAGCAACTGCATTTCAGTTTGCTGCGGACGCACGTTTCAGTTCACAGGGAAAATATAATGTATGAAAACTTTGCTTTGACAAGAAATATTCCCATGGTCAAAATTACAAGATAAAAAGTACGAAAACTATGAGATGTTGACTTTTTAATATCGTAATTTTTATTTTGTTACAATGACTATCTCATAATTTTGACTTAATCTGAATTTTTATTCAATTATGATTGAATTTTTATATCATAATTTGGACTTTTATATCTCGTAAATTCATATTTCATAATTTGGACTTTTCGTCACTTAATTTTGACTTGATCTCCTGACTTTATCTAATATTCTCGACTTTTTTACCTCCATAGTTAGACTACTATTTTTTTTATGTCATAATTATGAGTTAATCTCAAACTTTTGACTTTTTATCTGACTTTTAACGTTTTATCTTATAATTATGACTTATCTCCTAATTTGTACTTTTTATGTCAAAATAATGACTTGCATTCATGTTTTGTTTTTTTTGTTTGTTTGTTTTTTAAATGTAACTTATCGAAAAGGACTCATCTGAACTTTGTGATAAAATAGTTTCTCACAGCAGAGGTCATGAGAGAGTCGGCGCTGAGCGGCATCCAGTTTCAGTCTCAAAATGTCAGCGGGCGGGGCGGAGCGGGGCAGGGGAGGAGAGGAGGGAGGAGAGGGCAGGAGGACAGGAGGGCGGGTCGAGAGGAGTACCGGGAATGGTAGTGGATATGTGAGCGGAGGCGGCGACGCACCTGGGGAATTACAAGAACAAGCAACAGCCCTGTTCTGTTTTAAATGGAGGCTGTCCGGTCTGAGGACATGCACTGACTGTCGGCTGCAGGAAAAATGTACACGACGGAGCGCAGGCGAATGAGCCTGCACGAGCTGAGGAGGAAGGACCCGGTGCGGGTGTCAGCTGGAAGTTTGTGGCAGGACTCTCTGGCGATGGAGCTGAGCGGCAACGGCTCGGGTAAACAGATCACGTCCCCGCGGAGTCGCACCAGAGCCGTGTCCGTGGCGTACCTGGTGAACGAGGACGCGTCGGTGCCGCAGACTGAGGAGAACCTGTCCCTGAAATGTGTGAAGGAAGCCTGCGCGGACGCACACGCCCTTTTCAAAACCATCTCGTTTGAGAGAATATCTCTGGGCACCACAGACATCCTGGATAGTTTCTACAACGCAGGCAAGTGCAGGCATGCTTGGCCGTGGGGGCAGTGTTGGATGACACATACGCGCAGCACTACGCCAATTACGCAAACTCACCCGCCCTTTTAAATTTCCTCCGCAGACGTAGCAGTGGTGGAGATGAGCGACTCTTTCTGCCAGCCTTCCCTTTTCTATCACCTCGGAGTGAGAGAAAGTTTCAGTATGACCAATAACATCATCCTGTACTGTTACAAGCAAGATAGTGATCTGCAGGCGGTCAAGGTAACTTAAAGCAACACAAACCCCTGATTATTGTTATTACAGTAGAAATGGATGCATGAAAAGCTGTATTTATGTAGCACCTTTTAAAACAAGTGCTTTACATTAACATTAGTACAGAAGAGAATGAAAGATAACACAAAAACCAGGCTCAGAGCAGACAGAAGACAAACATAGTCACAAAACAAACACACAACGCATGCAGCAACAAGTCATCGCACAGAGCAACCAGGGCTGCAGCTAGTGATTATTTTCAGTTATTTTCTTGATTAATAGATTGTTTGGCATGTGAAGTATCAGAAAATAGGTTTTTAAAAATGTCAGTCTGTGATTCCCAAAGCCCACAACCCAAAAATCTTCACTTTACTGTCACAGAGGAGAAAATATAAATATTTAAACAGCTGTAGTCAGAAATCGATTGATCAAAATAGCTGGCGATGAATTTAACAGTTTAACTTCTGAGAGCAGGTCTGAGAGCAACCCCTCGAAATCATAGAAAAGCCAATTTAAAGAAGTCAGATTGATATAACTTGGGCCAAAACTAAACTGAAAGGCCAAAATGTCAACAACCCATAGAGGAGTAAAGAAAGAAGCTGGAATCAGAGAACTTTGTCTCAAACCGGTCAATCGATTTATAAAAGATATTTGGCGATCGATTTAACAGGTGATTCATTTATTAATCGTCGCAGCTCTAAGGTCGATTGGGGCTCACAAATGATTTGCCTGTTAAACCTATGAGGGCTGCAACTAAATATTATTTTCATCATGGATTAATCAGGAATTATTTTCCTAACTAAACAATAATGGTGTGATCTATTAAAAGTCAGAAAATCACTGCCTCCCAGACCCGAAGTTGACACCTTCATCATCATTATACATTTATATAAAACAGAGAAAAACTGCAAATATTTACTTTTCATGAAAAGTTCCATATAACAGAGATTAGATGAAGTGATTTAACTGAAATTAACCATTAAGTATTAAAAAGAAAAACCACTGACAGCTGGCAGACGATGCCTCGGCTTCACTGAGGCCAGGCGAGATCTCAGTGTAAATTCGTCCATGTGTGATGCGTGCATTGTCTTCCTTCAGGAGCAGTGTGGGACTTACACGTTCATCCCCTACGTGGTGTCGCCTCAGGGCAAAGTGTTTGCCTGTGATGCCACAATGATGACTGGTATCAAAGAACTGATGCAGCCCAGCTTCCAGCTGGAGCCCCTGCTGACCCCGCTGGTGGAGAGACTGGTGCATCTGCTGAACAACGTGCACGTTCAGTCCAGGTCAGCACACTGCAGGGCTACGTGCTTTGCCAAAAACATTATCATCTCAGATTACACATGCATTTGCTTATGCTCACAGCTTCCTCCCATATTTTACTTCGCTTGGCTGATTCATTGAAGATTGCTATGACTCCTCTGCTCTTCATGCTGACAGCGAGTACTTCCGGGAATCAATCAGACATGAGATTCGGATGGCCCGGGAGCGTTTCAGCGGCAAAGACCTGAGCCAAGAGCTGAGCCGCATCCAGAAACGCCTCGACAGTGTGGAGCTGCTCACCCCGGATATAGTCATGAACCTGCTGCTGTCCTACAGGGACATTCAGGTGTGTGTTCATGTGTGAATGTAGGTAAATGCCTAAAAATAAAAGGTCTAAACTAGGGATACTCAACTCAGTACTCAATAACAGGAGGCTAGGGGCCAGTTAATAAACAAACATTAATAATATGTAATATCAGATGCAATGAATAAATATTAATAGGCCCATAAGTCTTTCTTTGAAATTCTATATTTACAAATTAACTGACTTATTAACATAACAAATTAACTAAATAAAATGGATGGATCAGATATTTGAGTTAATTTAACAGCTGTAACTGCCTTTTTGGTTACATTTGAAAGAGTTAATACAACATCAAACAAAGCCAGAAGCACTTCCATCGAACAATCAAGTCAAATGTTGAAATGATTCATCAACATAAATCATACACATGCTTCTACCAGGGGCAGAATGAACAGCACATGTAAGGACTTTCAGTGTGAAACACACACTCAAGGGATCACAATCATCCTCATTTCTGCACAACTTTGAATTTTCTCCAGCCAACAGTTGTCTTCCCCTGGATAGCGCTTTACTCAGCCTGAAAGGCTTTCATGCAAAGATTAGCCTTCTCTTCTTACTAAAAGCCAAATTTATCCCATCATGCAAAACACTACTACTACTAGAACAGGTACACACGCTTTAATGCTCAAAAAACACATCAGTTTCCTCATACTGTCCAGTGCTGCAGCTCCGTATTCGCCCTCTGTCTCTTCTGTTTTAGCTCCTGTCTCTTTAAGCCCCCCCCTTCCTGAATACCCAGTCTGGTCTGATTGGTCAGCTCACACACGCCTGAGCCAACACCACTAACAACAACAGAGCAGCGGTGCTAAATCAGTGCTTACGTGCCAAATTAGCTGCTAGGTATAAATTATGCAGATATCACAAAGTCACAGAGATAAAGGCGGGACTACTGACGAGGCGTTTCAGGAGCAGTGTCTTCTGTGGGAGAGACGAGCTCCTGATGATGCAGACTTTTGACCTTTTCAACTCTCAAGAGGGAGGAAAAAAAACTGAAAAAGCATCATAGGTCTCCGTTTACTCTAAGGGAACCAAAATTCTGTTTCTGTTTTTCGTTTTAAAAAGCCTCTGGATGAACTAATTGAATAATGGACTCACTTTGCTGCACTAATTATGTGCATATTTGAATTGAAACATAAAAACTGTATTTCATTATGAAAGCATTGCTGTTGATGATAAGCAAGTACGAGCGATACATTTTTTCGAGCCTGCAGGAGTCATGATGAACCAAATCCCAGCATCAGATGTGGGCGTCACAAAAACAACCATTATGATTTTTAGTAATAAATGTTTCAATGACATGAAGTATTAAATGCTGGTGTCCGATGAAAGCGTGGTTAATAATACATCGTAATCCTGCACCCTCTTTCCTCAGGACTACGATTCCATAATCAAACTGGTGGAGACTCTGAACAACCTGCCCATGTGTCTGGTGGCGGGACATCAGAATATCAAGTTTCATTATATATTTGCTTTAAACAGGTACCCAGACAGCTCTTATCGCATTCATGTTTTGTTTTACATGCAATATTAATTAAACTATCGTAGTCTCTTCTCTGGTTTCAGCCCAGTCCTTTTTGTGCCATTCTCAGCCTGAAGCCTTTATTTGCCATGAATGCATCGAGATAAAAGAGCTCATCACCGCTAATATCATGTAATCTCCCCTCATCAGGAGGAATCGCCCTGGAGATCGCAACAAGGCTTTGGAGTTAATTCTACCTATTGTGGAGTCGGGAGGGAAGGTGGCGTCAGACGTCTTCTGCCTGTGTGGCCGGATCTACAAAGACATGTTCATGAGCTCTGGGTTCACTGATCAGCGCAGCAGGGACCAGGCCTGTTACTGGTACAAATACCTTGTGTTCATGAGAAGGGTGGCGTTTGTTTGTCACAATGGAGCCTACACATTAGCTGCTGTCATTTTTTTTGCGTTGCCTCATTATTCTAATGTTACTTTGTCGTCTATCTGCCAGAGTTTCAGTTTAATCCACCTGCGCTGTTTTTCTGTCGTTTGTCAGGTATGGAAAAGCTTTTGAGACGGAGCCAACTCTTCACTCGGGCATCAACAACGTGGTGCTCCTGATGGCAGCCGGCCACGAGTTTGATACTTCAATCGAGCTGCGCAAAATTGGTGCTTAATGCTTTCAGAGTCTTTCCCATTCAGTGTGTCATAAGCTGCACTACTTTATGTTGTAGAACGTAAACTCTTCTTATTTGGCGGTTGAAATGAATCATTTCACCACTATTGGCTTTAAGTGGAAAACCAGCACTGCGTTTCATTAGTAGTTCCACTTCCCCTCGTTTACCCTCAGCCCTCAGTATTACGTAACGGCATATGTCACCCGAGGCCACTTGGAGAGCGGAGGGAAAGTTGGCGGGGGAGGAGCGAGGGCTTTAAATGGAATGCACATGCCCTTGTACACTTTCACAATGAACTATCAAGGATCGACGGCCAGTTGTAGACTCATCATAAACACCAGCAGACTTATTTCAATGAGGCGAAGGCGTCTTCTGCAGATAATTGCAATACGCCGGCACTTGGTTGCATAAGTATATGATTAAGGATGTTTTCTTTGTGAAACTTCCTAATGGCCAGCCAGATAATGTTTACACATGAACTACACAGTATTTGTTAACCATTTACAAACATCAGTTGCAGCTTTACAACAAACAGGTGCTTAATAAATGTTTCATAGAGCACTTCATTGTTTGTTAACAGTATAATTAACTATATATTTACCGTTCATTAGAGATGGTTATTATAAAGTGTCACCTCTTATGCAACAATCTGCTAACTAGGCGTGTGAACATGCAGGCCAACCTATACCTGTAAGACCTGTAAGATTCGCTGGACAAACTGAAACTGAAAAGTAATTTCATCTGTTATTGAATGGATGAAAATGAGCTCAATAGCTAACTTTGGCACGCTCATGTGTTCACTGAAGTGTTGACAGTGAGGAGTGTTGACTGATGTCAGGAGTTTTACGTATGTTACATGCACCAACTGCATTATTGCAGTACTTTGCGGGTGAAGGAACGACACTTAAGATGGTGGCAGGGATTCCCCCAAGGGCAAGTCAAGCAAGGGGAAGTCAACGAGGGCATGTTCAATGACTAATGAAACGCAGCCTGGTACATGTAGGAGAGTGTTTTTCTCCATATAGTACTTGAGCTGCATGTCACAATGCACATCAGGACATGTTCTTTGGACTGATGCAAGCACATGATGGTCTGTTGAATTGATTTCTTGAACAGAATCAATGAGTGTTAAAGCACATGTGGCCTATTTAATGCCAGTAATGCACATAGTAAGTGTGCAGATAAAAGCTTTAATGCACTCCATTGTTCCTGCTACTGGAAGATGAATAAGCTCAAAGCTATGTACAGGGCCATCGTGCAATATATTGCTGCACATATTAGCCTATTAGCTTGGAAATATGAGTGATTTTATATGAATTTGTTAATGACCAAGTGTTATTCTCTGTTGGTGTTCAGGTGTGACTCTGAGCACCCTGCTGGGTAGAAAGGGCAGTCTGGAGAAGATGAAGGTCTACTGGGATGTCGGCTTCTACCTCGGAGCGAACATCCTCGCAAACGAACACAGGAAAGTCATCGAGGCCTCCGAGAAACTCTACAGACTCAAAGCTCCTATCTGGTGAGGCTCGAGCACCAGGTCTTGATTAGCAGTAATCATGCAGATCAGGGTGTTTAATCAGCATCATCATCATTTTACTCTCATTTGATTGGTTTGAATAATTAATCAGAAACCCCTGTGGATTTGGAAAGCATTAGATAGATTCTGGACTTATTTCCATATTCATTTGTTGCAAATTAATTAGTTAAGTGCGTTTCTCTCAGGTACGTGGCATCCATTATGGAGACGTTCATCCTGTACCGTCAGTTTGCCAAGCCTCCCGAGGGGAGAGCTCCTAAACAGGACACCGTGGACTTCTGGATGGAGCTGCTTCTGCAGACCTGTAAACCCACCGACTCCACAGCGCGCTGCCCAGTAAGCAACACTGATAACCTTAACAGCAACACTAACAATAAAAACGAGAGGAGGCTCTGTCCGTTTGAATCTTAAAGGAACAGTTCAACCAAAAATGACAATTCAGTCATTATCTACTCATCCATCCCATGTTGATGGAAAGTCAGGTGGAGTTTTGGTCTCGAAACATTTCTGGAGCATTCTCCCAAACAACTTAAGTAGCTGGGGACTTGTTTTTAAACAGAAGAAGATCCCCATAAATTGGCTCCATGCAGCTCATCCAGCGTACTTCAGCTCTCCAGAAGCCCTGAGATTCCAAATCGATTTGGAAAGATGTTATTTACATTCCTTTTTTTAGAAGCAAAGAGCTGCAAAGAGCGTTAGCACACGTCCTGTCTGAAGTGGCTGAACCAGCTCCAGTGCGGAGTCTCGTGTCTTCCAGAGAAGTCCCCATCTACTTCAGTTGTTTAGGAGAATATTGCAACCGTTTTGCTGTGAAGCTCCAGAAATGTTTTGTGGACTATGAAACTTCACTCAACTTTCCATAGGCATGAGGATGAGTAGATAATGACTGAAGTTTCGTGCTTGGGTGAACTGTTCCTTTAACTGTTCCTTTAATCAGTTAATCAGTTTGAGTGATTTTTTTAAGAAAATAAGTCAAAATACTCTGATTCGAGGTCCTTAAATGTGAGTATTTTCTTTACTACAGTTCATTAAATATCTTTGTGTTGTGTACAAAGTAAGACAATTGAGGAAGTCATCTTGGGGTTTGGGGAACACTGATTGGCATTTATCATCATTTTCATCATCAGCTAATCGATTAATCAAGAAAATAAACAACAAATTAATAGACAATGAAAATTATTGTTATTTTCAAAGCCTTATACACACTACTGTATATGATAAGATAAGATATGTTCAGGAAGGTTTGATTTTCAATTGCTGCTTTCCAGGTGCTCGTTCTGGAGCCCAGTAAACTCCTCCAACCAGCTATCGTGTGTGTGAGCGAGGAGGATGAAAGCCGCACTGTCCAGTTGAAACATGTCACCACCTCTAAGGTATGTAGACCCTCCGCCACCCCCGCTCCCTCAACCCCAGAGCAGCTTCTTATCTCGGCATAAGTTTATGAGTACCTGCCTTACACACATAATGCAGGATAAGTTGCATCATAACCGGAAGAACAGACATTTGTCACACTTTATGATCCAGTGAATGTTTAATCAGGTAAGTACGTGGGTGTGTTCTTTGACTGAATTCATACCTGTTGACTCTCTCAGGTGTATGTCCATGCAAATAAAAGCCGCTCTGTCATGTGTAACGTGCTGCCCGTCAGCAGTCAGACTGTCTTTATCCTGTGCTTTAACTTCATCCTTGATTCTACAGAAAGGCTTACACCAGTGGACTTTCCCAGCCTCTGCAATCCGGGGAGTGAGGTAAAGTGGAGTACAGCATGTGCTAACATCGCTCAAATATCTGCTCCCGGTTCAGGGTGTGGTTAGGCCTGCAGCCAGACGACCCAAAACATACGGGTTGTCTGGGAAACCTTGGCCGTCAGTCAGATTTTTGTTCTGTCAATATCAGTTCAGGCTTTGCTGCTTTTCTGTTGATTCCCCTCAGGCTGCCGATCAGGTTGCTGTGTACTTTAGACTTTAGGTTTTGTCTGCCAATTTGCCACTCGGGCAATTTTTCACAAATACCCAAAACAGTGAGCTGCTTGGTCCCTTCAAAACCACAAACAAACTTCATCAGATTGCACTGTTTGGGGAAAGATAAGAAACTTTAATCATTGATGCAGGGCCTCCCTGACCTAATCAATTTTCCCTGATACCCTTTGTAATTCAAACATTAACCGTTTGTTCCCTGGAACAAAAAAAAGGGGGTAGATGGACACAGTCTGTTTTAATCAGTGTCAACATTGCCATGCTGAGCATTTTCAGAACAAATAAATGAGGGATAATGACTATTTGAAGAGTAAAAATCATTTCTAAATATGCCTTTTTCCCTCTGAAGTGCTTCAAAGATCGATGAGCGCAGCTGCTTCCTGTACGTCCACTACAACTCAGATGACTTCCAGCTCTGCTTCCCCTCCGAGCTTCACTGTAAAGGGTGAGTGACTAATAAAATGGTGTGAATGATTCACTCACTGACCAACTGACTGGCTAGTTAAAGATGAGCTGACCATCATAACGACGGGGTGTGGGAAGATAATCAGAGAACGACAGACAAACAGGCAGATGTTTTTCTCTCGTCACTGGCCTGGAGAAATGAGTGTGATGTAATTTCAGTGTGTGAGTCATATTTCCTTTCCATATCTCCCTCCTGCCTTCAAGGAAATCACCCTAGGACTGATTTTTTTTTTTTCTTTTTTTTTTCAAAACAGTCGGTTGACCCAAATCACGACCTCAAATCCATCTAACCTCTTGTGGCATCTAACACTGCAGATAAAATCAGCTTTGAGAGATCCGCTGCAGAAGTCTCTGTTGCCACCTCAATATAGTGGAAGTGAACTCAGTTTTGTTTGTGGTACTCAAAGCACATCTAAATGACACTTTTCTGATATGATATCCTTGTTACTCAGCAATGTAAAAGGTTTTCTTGTAGGAAATATTGTTGTAAATATTTTTTGTGATTAAAGTAAACTGAAAGGGCCATTTAGTTCCTTTTTAAATGAACAAAAGTCATGTTTACATTCACAGATACTCATGGTGTGTATCATTGAGTTCTAACAAACATGTTGAGTGCATTTATTTCTCAATCAAACATTTGCGAAGCCAACTTTATATTCTATATATAACTATTTAATATTCTACATTCTGCATTGTGTACATTGATGTTTTGTTGTTGGCAGTCTTCTTTTTTTGCAGCTAAAAGCCTTCATCTATTTGTGTGCATAACAGCATATTGTTGTCTTAAGTGTTGATTCGCATCTAACTGCCATTGTTGACAGGTTGCTATGTTTGCTAATTGGCACTCTGATGCCTACATGACTTTGAGTCATTGCATTCACAAAGTGTTGCTTGTGTTGTAATACCTATTCTGAACTACCTAAACGTTGCCCCCGACCAATGTTATTAAAACTGAAACTGTCACTGTGATTACCAAAAACAAAAGTCAAACTGAAGATGTTTAAACAAAGAAAACTGAACTGAAATGAGCAAACCCACTCTGGATAGTCACTGAAGCTAAACTGAACTGAAAACAAAAATTCAAAAATGAAGTAAAACAAAACTAAGGAAAAACACAGAACTACATCTAGTTGTTATCACTTTGCTTTAACCGATATTCACTAAAACGTTATTTAACCATCGTTAACAGCAGATTCTCATCTCAAACTGCTCTCTCTCTAGTTTCTGCGAGCTGGTGAACTCTCTGCTTCAGCAGGCTAAAGAACCTGCTCCAGACCTGGACCATCTAACCGGGGGAATACTAGAGGTCAGTCCCAGTCCTTCATTTCTCTGACGCAGTGCGGCTCTATTTTAGCTCTCACTCGCTTCAAGAAGTAAAAAAACAACTGCAATCGCTGCGTGAAAATCACATTCACAAGAGCAGAAGCACTCCCTTCATATTTTCCACAGAATTTGGCATTGTGTGTAGTGTGTGTGTTGTGAAAACAGATAAAAAAACATTCATATTTGTTTTTGTAATTGTTCTCAGAACGTTGGACTTGAATGAATGAAACATCTGTCCTCTCAGTCTCAACGTTTCTCACTTCTGCTACTTGTGGTTGCTTGTGAAATTCCTCACCACTCCTCCGGTGCTCTTACTCTCAGTCACTGCTTTCTCATTCATGCCGTCTGCATTTCCTCCCACAGTACATCTATGAGACCAATGAGAATGGAGACAAGGTGGTTCTGGGTAAAGGGACGTACGGCGTGGTGTACGCTGGGAGGGACCTGAGCAACCAAGTCCGCATCGCCATCAAGGAAATCCCTGAGAAGGACAGCACGTATGAGAACACTCCCACTGTTTTTTCACTCAGTCATCCCTTACTGGAAAACAGAGCTGCACTGTTTTTCACAAGAATGTCTTTTTCCAAAATAACATTACCGGGAAAGGATTTGGCAGAGGGGACTCTCACTGGCATGCTCCCGATTCCCAGTGCTCTTTAGGAATCTTTGGGGAGACGGATGAGTGTTTATACACTTCCCTCTCTGCTTGTTACTCTGTAATCTACACAAAGAGCTAAAGCTTAAATAAAAGATTCGGTCGAGGGAAACATGATATTTAAATCGCTTTTTAAGCATTTGCCAAACCTCTCTGTTTTAAAGACACAGCACGGTATTTATCTTCATCTGTCACTCTTCTGATGTTGTAATCATCGAGCTTAACTCATTAGTTCGGCAACAAAAAAATAGTCAAACTGAGAAGTAATGTGTCAAAGTAGTCTTTGTGTAGCAATGATCAGATGTAAAGTGACACAATAGAGAAGATCCTGTTAACTGAACCAAGACGGGGAGTAAGTGAGTTAAAAAAAAAACACTTTAATGTGGTGCAATAGCAGCTATCATGTGACATAATGTGTAAGCCTTTTTTTTAAGCTTTTAAAGCTTAAGCAATCAGCTCCTCTTGACCATTCATTTATTTATTTACAATGCAAAGTTAATCATTGTTTGACCTTGTTTATTCTTCCTGCTAACACTATACTAATGCTTTTTTTGTTGTTGAGAAAAACATTATTTGGTCAACACAATATAAATTGCATGTATCAGAGGTGATATGTTATCTGTAATGCACGGTCAACAGACTCGGAGTCAGTCGTGATCTACTCACCCTCATGCAGATGGAAAGTTGGGTGAAGTTTCAAAGTCCACAATACATTTCTGGAGCTGCGCAGCAAAACAGCATTGCAGCATACTCCTGAACAAACTGAAGTAGATGGGGACTTGTTTTAAAATTAAAATATCACTTAAAATGGCTCCATACAGCTCGTCCAGTGTAATCCAGGTCTCCAGAACCCCTTAGATTCCAAATTGTTTTGAAAAGACGTTATTTACACTCTTTTTAAGCCCAATTGTTCACTGTAGCTGGTGGTGCACAAGCTCGTCCATGCGTCGTGGATGTAAATAACATCTTTTCAAATCCATTTGGGATCTCAGCCTTTAAAACAAGGAAAAGACGACACTATATCATGATATGACGATATCAGAAATCGATGTATATCACGATCACAATTGAATATCGATATATTACCCAGCCCTGCTGCACAGTGTACTAAATTTGTAATTACAGCATCTAGATTTTGTTTGAGTGTTTGTGTTTGTCCAACACGATTCATGCTGACTATCTATCATATGTGATGTTGTATTGTTGACCAAAACCTCGCAGTCACACTTGTGTATCTCTCCGTCTCCCCCAGGTTATCGCAGCCCCTCCATGAGGAAATAGCTCTGCACAAGAGGCTAAAACACAGAAATATTGTCCAGTACCTGGGCTCTGTCAGTCAGGAAGGCTTCATTAAGATCTTCATGGAGGAAGTACCCGGAGGTATGAACCCCTTACATCTTAAACTTCTAATATATTTAGTTTCAAAGAACAGGAGAGGGTGTTGTAGCTAAATCTACACAAGCAGACACTGATGTAAAATGGTTAAACTTGGTTAAAATGGTTAAAATGACACCTTGCACATACCCTTTGCGCTATGAAACTTAAAAACATTGTAAATGAAAACAGGAAACTGTCTTTCTAGAACCGCCTGAGGATGTCTCAAACAAGTTGGCGTCATTAAATCAGAAAACCTGTAGATCAACAAACTAGCTTCTGCTTTTGTTTCTATGCATTCATCTGCTTATATTTAACACAGGGACCCAGACTGATGCGTCAGTACTGTTCTCAGTGTTTCCAAGTAATCTACAAATCAATTATTATGACGTGGAATATTAATAATGGGTCATAATAGGTCACAAAATGTTCACTGGAATTAAAACAGTCAGTGTCTTGCAAAGAATCTCGGTTACGTGGAAGTGCCAACATAAGGAAGCCGTGCCCCTGCTCTCAAGTCTGCACTTCCTCAGTTGCTGCAGGGCTTTGTTACAGGATGATGACTTGATTAAGTATCAAGGAAGTCTGCTCTGTCTAGTGTTCAGATGTGTAAGGGTGATTGCTTAACTTCTACTGGAAGGCAGTTTTAAGAAAGTGGGTGGTGCCAAAGTCCTTCTGCTCATTGTGGAAAAATCTCCTCGATGGCGTGATTGTCAGATAAACAACTGAAGATATGTCAACAATCACTCCAGAGCTGGGTTTGATGGTGCCAGATGTAGCTGAGACACTGTTGGGAAATCATTTCCGCAAACATGAATCAGCAAATATCGTTTAACGTCCCTGCTTGTAGGAAGTTTGTCGTCTCTCCTGCGCTCCAAATGGGGTCCTCTGAAAGACAACGAAGCCACCATCATCTTCTACACCAAACAGATCCTGGAGGGGCTCAAATACCTTCATGAAAATCAGATCGTCCACAGAGACATTAAGGTGAGCAGAGTCGGGAATTATTTCCCTTTCTAGAATAATGTCATCCAAGCTTTTAAGTATTCGCCAGTCGTGTTGGTGAAACATCTCAGCATGGCTCATTTGTCTGCTGTGCAGGGTGACAACGTATTGATCAACACCTATAGTGGAGTGCTGAAGATCTCTGACTTTGGAACCTCCAAACGATTAGCAGGAATCAACCCCTGCACTGAGACGTTTGCTGGTAAAACGCTGCATATTTTAAAACCTTTCTTGACTCCTTCTTGTTTCTCACTGTGAACTGGTTGCAGTCGTTGCATTTTAACTACTTTTCTGATGATTTTTCCAATAGGAACTCTGCAGTACATGGCCCCAGAGATCATAGACCAGGGGCCTCGGGGTTATGGGAAGCCGGCTGATATCTGGTCTCTTGGGTGCACTATTATAGAAATGGCAACAGGCAAAACACCCTTCCATGAGCTGGGAAGTCCTCAGGCAGCCATGTTCAAGGTAAATAAGGGAACGTTGTTATGTTAAGTAAATACTGTACATGCACGTATTATGGTAGTATCATGACAGGATTATTCTGAATTTGGCAATATAAATATTTGTGTAGAGGTAGTGGACACAATCAAGGCTTAAAAATAAAAAATAAAAATCATAAAAGTCACTCTTGAGTTTTCCTCTAGCGCCACCATGAGGTTCACATTTATGGTTTTAAATAAAACGTCTCAACTTTTTAATGGATTGCCATGAAATGTATTGATTGCCCTCAGGATGAATTATGAAGACTTTGGTTATCCCTTAACTTTCCACCTAGTGTCATCATCAGGTCCAAATGTTAATTTGTCCAACTCTTTTTTTTTTTTTTATCCGATGCCTGCAAAACTAATGCCAGCTCACACCTCAGAAGGGGACCACGTTAGGTATTAGCATCTTAGCATTGTTGTTTTGTGCGTTTTAGCTTTCAGCTCAGAGCATTACTGTGCCTAAAGACGTATTCATGTCATTTAACGCAGCTATAAACTCTTATTTGAACAAATGCTAGCAACTTCCGTCTTTTTTTTATTTATTTTTGATCGTCAGTGATTCAATCCCTCCAGGTAGGCATGTTCAAGATCCACCCCAAGGTTCCTGAGTGCATGTCGGACACAGCAAAGTGCTTCATCATGAACTGTTTCACGCCGAACCCAGACGACAGAGCCACGGCCGCAGAGCTGCTGGGGGACCCCTTCCTCAGGTCGTCCCCCAGGAAGAAGGCCAGGGCCCAGCAGGAACCTGAATCTAAAGACTTCCTTAATGCAGGTGAAGCTTTAGTACACATCAAATCCACATACTGCCGTTCTTTCTCATATATGTTGTTTTTATCAGCCAGTCTATCAAGATTAGTTACAAAATCTTCTTTTGTTTTTGCAACTGTTATGACCCATGAGAGATAAGTGTTGTTATTGAACCTGGTACCTGGGATTTCTAACCCTCACACATGAAACCGCAACCTTTTGCAGTCGACTATCAACGCAGCCTGTCTGTACCCATCTCCATCCTCGTGGAGGACACCGATTCCTACTCGGGTTCGATCGACCTGTCCTGTTCCCTGGACCTCAGGAGGCCGCAGTCGGCCTTCAGAGCAGATGAAATCTCCGAGAGCCCACCCAGCACCAGCTTCCTGCCGTAAGTTAGAGTGTCACTCAGCAGAAGATGAAAGCCTTATGTGCATTAGCCATGGTTTTACAGGATCTTACGTCAGTGGCAAACCGCACTGAGGTTTCAGTCAAATCTTCTGGTGAGGCGACATCCTGTGTCGGTATAGAAAGGAGGGTAAAGTGCCACTTTATCATGCCACAGTCTACAGATAACTATGTATTCACTCTTGTGAAAATACCCATAAATCACACATGCATCATCCTTATCTTCATTTCTTTATCTTGGGGTTTTCATTTTAATAGATACGTTACTTGTTTTTTTTATGTCTTTATCTGATGATCCGGTGTGATTTATCTTCTCATTGTCCAGATTACCAGAGGACTCGCCATCAGAAATGTGCAGTCCAGCCTCAACAGAGGAGAATATCGGTCTTTTTATGCTGAGAAAGGACAGTGAAAGGAGGGCAACGCTGCACCGAGTCCTCACTGACTACATCAGTCTCGTCGTGTTCAATATACAGGAGTCTGTCCCTCAGGTGGGTGAAGAAGAGTCACAGCTCAAAGCATTGTGAAATCTAATAACTGCACATCTTCCAACATAACATATACTTTTATTTGTTTGTACTTTTAACACGGCCATCACAGATAAGTCTTTGCTAATAGTCAAAGATATCATGCGCACATTTCCCCATTATAATCCCTGAATCCCTGAATGTCTGGATTCCATTTTAGTTTGATATTACACAAATTGTCCAAACATGTTGCGCTGGCTTTGCAAAAACCTCCACGTGATCCAACAGCCGCATGGCACGACTGTCTACACTGCAGCGAGTGCAAAACTAATATTAAAGTTGGCTTCATAGTTAATAACTGTGAGCCTGGAGGCATTTTCGTCAACTTATTTAAACTGGGTTTGGCTTTTGTTTTCCCACTTAAAAGCTGTCATGCATGCACAAGAGCAGTGAGGCATTTTCCCTAAAAAACTACTTTTAGACTTTGATGGTTTTCTCCCTGGTTCAGATTTTGCCAGGATCCACTTGGACATAAAAGCCCACTAGTCACAAAGGACCTATCAACACAGGCCTAACAAATAGAGCAACTTTTTGTACCGTTTCCTACTCGCTTCCTACTCCTAATAAACTAAACCTTTGAAAATGTCTGCCAAGGCATCATTATCAGACTCTGACGCTGCAGGTTACATTCAAGTCCTAGTGCTTTATTTTTAGCCTAATATCCTGCTGATCTGTTCTCCTGTTGTTGGCAGACGGAAAGGTTGCTAGAATTTCAAATGTATGGAAATGGATGTTAAAACTCACAAGATCAGCACCTTACTGTACATTTCATCAACTGGCCAACTGCCTCTTGTGCAGCACTTGTGTGATGCATGATTTTATGAAGATTGAGAGATAAAAGCTGGGTTTAATTTCACAAATTTGAATATCATAATGATCAAAATGTCAGAATCTGCGCATAATGTTTATGTGGACTTATTTCTTAAGTGTTTGGATCAACGAGTAATCTGTAAAAACATGAGACTAAGCTGTTGTTTTCAACACAGCACCACAGCTGTGACTTCAGAGGCTTATCATAGAGCACGGCTGCCCAAAGTGAAGTTAGCTCGCCATAAGGTTTGATTTGTGCTCGCCAGATGTTTCTAGCAACAAAATAATAATTGTCACGATTTATATGATATGAATCGCTGTTTGCTGTTTTAGTTGTTTGTAATGTGAAAATGCTCTTTAAAATTGTAGGATCGCTAATTATTGTTATTTTTCATCATCTTTGAGTGACACTTTGTGCAGGAAGTCAGTCAATGAATGTAGCTGAAGGATCCTAGTACTACAGAAGCCCTGGGAGGCAAGTGAAAAAAATGAGGAACTTTTATAAATTTCAATTTTCTTAAGTTATAAGGAGAGAAAACAGTTTAGATCAGATTTAGAAAACTGATCACCACAATTTTCTTTCCTAACGTGCCTCTCTGGGCTTCCCTACAGCACCATTATGTGTCTTAACACAACACAATGGTTGCTTGCTTTTGGCCCGTGGCTCACTATTATGTTGACCCTCCAAGGGCACTCCCGATAAAGGGGAGCAAAGGTGACTGGAAAATTGAAAAAAAGTCTAACTAAGAACAATAGAAGGGCTGTATTCTATTCTATTTTTTGTTCTGTTAACAGCATGGCGAGGGATCATCACTAACTGCAGACCACATCAATGAGCTCATTAGCTGCTTGAGAGACAACATCCGCTCCCCGGACAGGAAGCAGCTGACCAGTTGCCTGCTGGAGCTTCGAGCCAAACTTCTGGCTGCCGCGGTGTCACCAAACAGCCTGCAGGTGGTGCTGTTTAGCTTCCAAGATGCCGTAAGTCACTTCAGAGTCGGCACAAACATTTTCCTAGTCAGTAGATTGAGTGAAACACAACTTTTCTCGCAATCATGTTAAACTATCTGCTCTGTGTGTAGGTGAAGAAGGTGTTGAGGCAACAACAAGTGAAGCCTCACTGGATGTTCGCTCTGGACAACCTGCTGAGACAGGCAGTCCAGGACGCCCTCACGGTGCTTTTACCAGGTACAGCTTCATCTCATCCAAGTTGAGGAGTTTGGGTTAAATCCCTGAAGAGAGTGCACACGTTGTTTTGCTTTTTCTTCCTGTCGTTCATTTATTCACCGTCTTTGCTCCCATCCATCCCACCGCTCCCCTCTCTTCCTCTCAGAGCTCAAACTCCAGCTGCAGTCCTCATTTGAGATGGAGGACAGCAGCCCTGAGGAGCAGTGCAATGACCCCGACACTCCTGTAGGTCTCGACTGCGACCAGCAGGTGGCGTCAGAAGACACGCAGGACAAAACGCCCATAAATGAGATCCCGTTTGCACCCAGCCCCAACTACCCTGCAGACCTCATCCTCAGCCCCAACTGCCCCCTCAGTGAAAAACTAAGAGAATTACGACTAGAAACCAGAGGGTGATTGTTTCATTTATCAACAAATGTATTTTTAATGATTTTTGTGATGAGTTTGCATTGTTCGCACGTCTGTGACGGATTTATTTTTAAATGCTACATGAACTTACATTTGGCATTTAAATGAAATGCTTTTGCTGTGAACAAAACCACAAAGCCCTGGAACACTAGACGTTAATCACACAGCGATTAATCAGAATTTTAAGCTGCACTGCTTTCTGCTGAGTGATGATGGCTGTTTGGGTTTCAGACTGCTGACTCAGCTGAATGAGAAGGAGAGAGAGTACCAGGAGCTGCTGAGGAGCTCTGTCCAGAGGAAACAGGAACAGATAGATGCACTGAGGAAAGCGGCAGTCACTGAAGGTAGCGTTTTGAACCACACAGATTGTTACAACCATGTAGAACTGGTTGATTCCCCCCTGCTTGTAATATCCGGTAAAAGAAAATATACCACATTAGACACATTTTTTTTCTGTATTTCTACCACTAGGAGTCTGTCAATTAAAATATGTTGTTTAAGACATTGTGAAGTAGTGTAGGATCACAGGAGTTGTTGTCTTCATAGTTCAGCGACCACCTTTGCTGATGAAAATCTATCTGACCTGACTCGGGCATAAATGTCTCGTGGGTGAGGCGATATTTAAACGTTTTATTCACGTTACATTGAGTCATATTCGCTGACTTCGTTCCTCACTCTCTGACGTATCATGTGATGTTTCCCCTGAAGTTAAAGTGACAGGCAACTACACGAAATGCACTGTAACCGTGAACAAAATTAGTTTCGAACACTGTTGGAAACAACTCAACAAAATGCATAACAAAGGCCCAGTCTTTTAATGCTTATGTTACATACTATATCTTTACAATGGAGGATATTTATTACATTATCTAAAGTCGTTTTCCAATAACGCGACTGTCTGAGAGTTGTTAAGAGCTCAGCCTGATGAGTAGCCACACAAGCTGCGGCATGACCAGTATTGCATCAGTGGACCAAGCCCTCTTTGGTTTATCAATTCAATGACTCTCATTACTGTTTCTTAACACTTGTACCAGTCAGTCTCCACCACGCCTCAGCTTCAGGCTCTGGATTTCTGCCTGACTGGTTTGTGTCGGAGGCGTAGACCATCGGATCATCAGCTAATGTGCTCAAACTTGACTCATCCGTTTGGATAATGATTATGCAGCGTGCCTGCGGAAAAACGCAATAGGAGTTTCTGTCATGTGTAACATCTACACGGTGAGACACAGTATGCCTGATGCCGTCTGAGTGGTTGTAATCTCTGTGCATTATAGATGGTGGATTGGCTTCACAGACAAAGTCTAATCCAGAGGTGAAGGCTTTGGTGCGCTGGCTCAAGTCCGTCCCCGTAGATCGAGACACTATCAATAAGGTAAACTAAACTAAAGCTTACTCCCGAGGCTGTTAGTATTGCTCCCCGGCCAACTGTTAATCCTCACCTGTGTGATCCTGTTTTCTAGCTGCTCTCTCATGAGTTCACCTTGGACTGTCTCCTCCGCATGGCCTCCAGGGATGACTTGATGTACTGTGGAATAAGGTGAGCTGACTCCACACATCGCCCTCACACCATCTGTCCGTGGAGAAAGTGTAAGAGGGGATTACCCTCGGAGATGGTGGTGCAGAAAAAAAACAGCAGTCCACCTCGTTAGATTGGGTTTCATCAAAAAGCCCCGGTGGTGTTTGAGACTGCATTGACATCTGTTAAAATCTGTCCAATTGCTGTTTCAGAGGTGGCATGCTGTGTCGACTCTGGGCAGCCATCACAGCTCGAAGGAAGACCCAGCTCAGCACGCACATCGAGGACAGCGAGGACACTCTTCTTTAATGGCTGCTGATGTTGTGCATCAAAGGACAGATTTATGGACAGGCTGGCCCTGTGTTATCTGGAGGAAGTGAGGCAGCGGTGAAAGTAACTGACTTATCAGAGAAGTCTTTTTTTTAAAGATACTGACCGCTTCTTCCAGTTGTTGTGCCTGTTCATTAAAATGCATAAAGCTAAGTCTTGCCAGCATTTCACATTTTCTCAGGGCTTCCGTGGCAAGTGGGATTTTAATTATGCCTTCATAAAAAAAAACTGCCTATTGGAGCATTGATTTGTCTGCCAACGAACACATTTAATGCTGTTTTACGATGACGCTGTTTTACAGAAAGCTTAGCAGGACCTAAGTTATTAAAGGCACACTGTATTTAAGATGACCGTCTCTGCATTCTGATTATTTGTACAACATATCCTGTTAAAACTCATTCAGATAATAAACAGGAACCTTTAATCTCCCAGACTCTGACTCCTTATCTGCGTGCAGCCATGTGTTTGCAACAGGGAGGAACTTTTTTTTTTTTTTTTTAAAGGGAGTGACGTGAAATGGAAGAGGTGATGAACAGTCTATAAATTCCACACGTGTTCTCTCATCTGTTTTCACAATGTTGACATCTCCTTAGAAACAGTGACATGGGCTTTGTGTGTGCGAGTCGAGGGTACGTGTGTGTGTTTCATGCTTCTGTGGAGGTCTACTGTTCGACTTTTGTCCGATAAATGCTAATAGTAATTGTCTCGTCCTCATTTCTTTGAGTGAAGTGTCAAAACTTTGCTTAAGAAAAACATTTCAGACGTAAAAAAAGACATTTGTTCATGTATCTGCTTTGTTTTTTTCCGGTGTGTCATTGTTGCCTGGTAATCTCAGTGGTCCTGTCTGAGATCAGAGGATGTTCTTTATTTTGATAACCTCAACAGTGGCTTGTTAAATGACATATGCATGTCGGCTCCGTGCTCTGGGGTATGACTTCATTGAGCGACTGGGCTTGGCACCTAATAACCACAGCACTCACCAACGATATTAGTAATGCCGTATTCAATAGTTTTTTTTAACCACTTGCTGTAATGGTCATCTTAAAGGAGCAGTATGTAGTTTTGGAAAAGAAATTCAAACTCACTAGTCCAATATTTACAATATTATTGAGGTAATAATACAAACTCGAAATATTTATTGTTTCCGTAACTGAATAAGTAAACTGTTCTCAGAACATAACTAAATATTTATACATATTCAGTTACTCTTGTACTTGATTCTGCTGCAGTGTGTTACAACTCATATACAACAGCAACTACTATCATTTTAAAACTGGCATTTCCCTTTCCTCTGCTTTTCCTCTTAGATTTATGAATTTTTTTCAGTCGGCATCATAAAATCCAAAAACAACCCCTCTAAACTCTCCATCCCCCTCGGCCAAAATATTGAATAGGCCTCTCACTGCAGAGATGACAATCTTTGATTTACCTCTACAATAATTCAGAATGCTGAACAGATCAGGAAGTAGTGGGACCATAAATACAGCGAGGCATGTTCCTGCCATGTCCTTGGATGGTGTCAGAGAGGAAATTAATCTGAGGATGATGCCAAAATGAATTTAGCTGATAAAATCTGTCTCCTCACCCCACACACACTCCTCCTGTTGTTTGTGTGATAAATTAATCTCGTGATAAACATAAGAAATATCCTCTTGATGTATGACTTTAAAAACACCGTTTCACTGAAGGATTTCTGCGATTCACACAGCAAAGCCTGTTAATATTCATCTTGAGTTTTAAAGCCTTTTAATGGTAAACTCAAGGATTTTTTTCCCCCCAAAATAAACACTAAGCTGAGAGCTTTCATGCTCGCAGGTTTTCTGTCAAACCTAAAGCAGATGATGCTGCTGATTGCTTCCTCTTCCCTCGTTAAATCTGTGCTCAGTGGAAAAGAAAACTCGTATCCACGTCTCTCTGTTGCACATGGTTAGAGCTCACCGCTGTGCTTTTTGGTCAAAATCAAGAAATAAAGAAAAATTCTCCTCTTCAATACAAATTGGCATTAACTGTGAGTCACCTAGCCTCGCAGCTACAATGCACGCAGCAGCTGTCACCTCAGACTCATTTCCTATTACAGATAATTGAATGTAATGTGAGTATAACCCCCTGAGTCTCCCTTCTTCTAATAAGCTTTATAACACAATAGCATTAGGCTTGTCCGGCTAATAGGATGCAAACTGCTAGCTTTGATCAGACATAATGGTGCAACGAGTCGGTGTCTGATGGCTCGTGCACAGTCAAGGTTACAGTGCTTCTCGTTGTTCACACTGATGATGTAAGTTTTGTCCTGAAGGTCAAATTTATCTTCTTGTCATCATCATGATAGATTTATCATTTCTAGTCCCATTCTTTAGTTTTCCAAACATTCCAGAAGACACAGAGTGAATACGAGGAAATATCTGTTCTTCTTCTATTCATCTACAGTAAATCCCTCCATCTCTGTTTTGTCTGGGGGTGGAGCTAAGCCACTGATAGGCAAATAATGAGGAATGCTGTCAGGGGGATTTTGGCAGGGTCTTGGGGGGATTGAGGGCGCCACACTGGGAGGCCCACAACCTCGGGGATTACTGAGCTCACCCTCTTCCTCGCCAGCTCCCATAGGACAGGCCACCCCGCTGTCCCAGACTCAACTTTTGCCAACGTGCATGTGGAAAGCTAAATTTGACCATTTCTCTTGCAGGATTAGATTAAAAATGCAACAGTGCGGTTGCAGCATGAATCAGACTTTTGCTTCCGCTCTGAATATTAAAACGTGTCTGTGGTTCTCAGTGCACCACCACTTCAAGGGCCCGTTAATTACCAATTCATCATTTGTTTTATAATGTATCATTAACGACGAGTCCACTAACAAGCTGGCTGCTATCACCGAGCTGTGTGCATGTGTGCGCTCACATGCTTACATGCCTGCAGGTGCTTTCGTTCGTTTACAACATGCACATACAGATCAGGTCAGGGTCGTTCTCCTCGTTATTTCCTTGCTAAATTGGCACACCTCTGTCTGTACAGTGCAGTGGAAGTGTGCAACGTGATCACATGACAGCAGATTAAGAGCACATTCTCTGCGTTGGTGTCACTCCCAGTTGATGACACTTTACTGTGTCGAAATGTTGACTTGCATATACATAGTATCATTTAGATTTGGATTACCTCCCATAGAAACTCGAGACTTGTCAGTATTTTGATCACTTGCTGTAATTTGCATTCAAGGATTTGATTTGCACTTGCAACTGTTAATTGCTGCCGCGGTATTTGTGTCCCTCAGGAGCGTTTTGGTAGGAATTTATCTTGTTAACTTCACAACTCCTCAGGACGAGGGGGGGAAAATATCTTACAAGCAATTAAGTGGAAGCCAACAGCGTCATGTTATCTGTTGTGTTACACCCGGGCTCATTTTGGAAAAGAATAGCCGCTAAGTAGAAGCTGGTGGTAGAGAAGGCCAGACACACTGACACCGCTGACAAACAGCTATGGTGGTTACAGCTGGAGAGAAATAGTCCCTCACCAGTTCTGAGCATATAGAATTAATCCTGGCTGTAATCCAGCGAGTTGAATTAAAACTACTAATCTCATGTGTGTTGGTGTGTATATATGTGTGTGTGCATGACAAAGCTTCACTAGGGCTTGACCTCAAGACCTCTCACCCTTTGTTTATCCCTGCTGTGTTGGTATCACTCTTAAGGCCACCCATCCATATGACACAGAATCAATGATTTCTATCACTGATGTCTGACCTTGTGGCTTTTTAGTATTAATGAGATCTTTCCAAAGGTGACAAAGGACACGCATTAGTTTGGTTTAATGTTTTGAAAGTAGTAAGTGCATAATATTCTTACATGCACATGAAATGAAACCAGAAAAAAACCCCAAAGCAAATCAACGCACCCAAGCGTTTTAAACCTTGCTTGTTTTCTTTGTCTTTATCTTGATTTTTAGGGCCCGAGCACGAATCTCGTGCGAGGACCTATTGTATCTGTAAGGATTATTTATTATTAGAAAATGTTCAGCTCATTAAGGACATGATGGCGTGTCAATTTGGCATTTCTATCTATTATACTTTTGGAAATATTCAGCTTTTTCTGCAAAATTTTCCCCATTCATCCTTATGGGGAATTTCTCAAATTTCGCTCTGCTACTACTTCAGCATACGTTCAGCTATAGAAACCGTTCAACTATCAAAATGTTCAGCTTTTTAAGCTCTTTCAGCCTATTAATTTTCAGCTTTGTAGCTTTTCAACTTTTTCAAATATTCAGCTTTTTCAAAAAAAAAATTTATATGGAAGCAAATGGGAAAATCTTCAAATCCTCTTCAAAACTCATCCACTTTCAACCTCTTCTGCTCCCTCATACTTTGAGCTAGAGACACCATTCCAACTTTAATATAGTCACAAGACCTTGAACTATTGAACTTGTGTTTGTGTGTTTTAAAATCTTTTACGGTTTTGAAATCATCACAGTTTTAGTTTGAAGGATTTTTAGCTCATCTTCTGGGTTTATAATGGGTGTGTATTGCGTGAGCTAGTGTGGGTGACATCATCGCTAGAGTGGAGAGCAGCTGCAAAAACTTTAGAAAAAACTCTCTTCAGCTTGATTTGGGTCCCACAGCTTTTACTTCACATAGACAATATATACATAGAATTGTAGGAAATATTGTTGGCTTTCAGATGCTGGTCTTATTTCAGATGTAGGACTTATACTTTTGGCTGTAGAAGCCCTAGAGTGACAAGAACTCCAGCAACTCCCCCATAAGGCACAATGTTAATTTTGAGCCTAAATTTCTGGAGTGGAGCAGACGGCACCGGTTTGAAAAAAATTTAATATGGAAGCAAATGGGAAATTCTTCAAATCCTCTTCAAAACTCATCCACTTTCAACCTCTTCTTGTCCCTCATACTTTGAGCTACAGACACCATTCCAACTTTCTTCAAGTTACAAGACTTTGAACTATTGGGCATGTATTCAGGTTTTTAAAATCTTTCACGGTTTTGAAATCTTCACACTTTTAGTTTTGAGGATTTTTAGCTCATGTTCTGATTTTATAAAAATATTCATCTTAGAAACTGTTAAACTATTGAAATATTCATCTTCATGTTCAGCTAGAGAAACTGTTAAACTCTAAAAATATTCAACTATGAAAATATTCAGCTTTATGTTCAGCTAGAGAAACTGTTCAACTATCATAATATTCAGCTCTTTCTGCAAATTCTTGACCATTCATTCTTATAGTTTTATGCATTTCCAGCAGCACATTCAGCAGATCTGAGACCTTGATGATGACACCCTGTCAAAAGCTTTCGCCTCCGATATCCCTGGTGGGCGTGGCGGAGCGGTTAATTTTGATCCAACCCTCTTGGATGCATACCCTAAGTCCAACGGGAAGTCTGCCATTTTGGTTCAAAGTTCAGAACGTCGCCATTTTCTCCCATTTAAAACCCATTTTTATGCCTCGTAGCTTAACTAACTGGTCCTACAGATTTCACACCACAGACTTCATATTCACTCAGTAGCATCCTCGTACCTTGAAGATGATGGTTTGTGAAAAGCTTTTGCCTAAGTTATTACTGGTGGGCGTTGCGACGGTGTGTTCAATTTCGATGACCCCCTTATGCCTTTTCCCATTCTGTGTGAACCCAATTTCTATGCCTTGTACTTTAACTAACTCGTCCTACAGATTTAACACCACAGACTTCACATTCACTCAATAGCATCCTCATACCTTCAACAGCCTGTGTTACACCTGATGGGCGTGGCCGTGCGGTCAATTGTGATCCTTCGCCATCACGCAGGAAGTCCTTACAACTTCAACATACACTTGCCCATCTGCATCAAACTGCTCACACATGTAGAGGAGCTCACCCCTCATATCTATAGCGTCACCCACTGGACACAGAAAGTCACTTAATATTCCACTGTTGTGTTTTGTGTGACACGTATCCCATTTAGGTAGGACATTTCCAAAGGCAAAGGGTGAGTACACATCTGGGCGCGCGGGCCTCCGACGGCGCCACAGCCCAACGTACTTGGGGGTCGAGGGCCCGTTCATCACTGCTTGCAGTTTTAATTATTATTTTATTTAAAAGGTGCTTGATTTGTTTCCTTCCAAAAGAGTACCAACCCTACTTATATTAAAACATAATTTCTGACACGTTTACACAAAGTGACGCTCATGGGAAAGACATTGTCGGCCGGTCAGCTACTGTATGTAGTCCAGATGTCATGAAATTTTAACATTCATGGTCCCCAGAAGATGAATCCCCCATGTGGCACATTTTTGAGCAAACTGTCTCAACATACATTGCAAAGATTACGGTGAAATTTGGTACAGATATTAATGGTACCCAGGGGATGAACCCTCCTGACTTTGGTGATACTCTGACTTTTCATGCAGCGCCAAGAGGGTTGGATCTTTTATTTATCCAGAGAAATATCTTAACACAGACCTGAGGGATTTACCATAACACTTAACTCAACTCATCTGAGTGCGTATGATGAACTGAGGAGTCTCACACTGTGGGTAATGAAGCTGCTCCGTAGTCTGGTGGTACAGCAGTGGATACTTCTGTAACTTTTGCCAGATGGCAGCAGGGTGGATGTTGTCTTATAGTATCCTTGGCTCTGTGTAGACTTCTCACTTCACTGATATCACTGATGCTCAGTAGATGGGTGTCAGTGATGTTGTGGGTGGATTTAATCAGCTGCCGTTGAGACTTCCTGTCCTCATGCCGTGCGTGAACCATACCAGTTTGTCATCTTCGCGCTCAGGATGTTTTCTATTGCTGTCTATTCTAATTTAGCTCCGGCATGTAGCCATCTTTAGTTTCCTTAGGAAGTAGAGCCTTTTCTGAGCTTTTTTTTTAGCAGGGTGATCATGTGTGATGACCATTATAGGTTCTCTGTGATGTTAAGTGAGTTTTGGTTTTGAGTGACATGTCTCGACAAGTATTGGATGGTCTGGTGCAGACATTCATGTACCCCTCAGAGTCAATTGTGATGACACTTGTCAAATGTTTTTCTTGTTTCCATATTTGAAAATATGTACTTTGTTTGCATGTTAGTGTGGTATACTATGATGGTGAACACTGTAAACATTATAATCTGCTGAATATCAGTGTTAGCATTGTCTTTTTGAGTATGTTTGCACGCTGATGCTAGCATTTAGCTACCTTAGAATGGCCTCACTCAGCTGTTAGCATGCTTTTAGACTTAGTCTTTTTGTTTTCTTGTCTGCCTCTCTTTTTTCTCCTTTTCCTTTGCCCCTAAAACACACTTTGTAAAGTCTGTTTTGAAAAGAACTACAACAAAATGAAGTTAACTTTCTTGCTCAAGAGGCACCTTGCATGATGACTGAGCGGGCGCTGTTGCTGCTGGTGCTCTCTTGATTGGCCAGTTTAACCTCGCTGAAACTCAGGCTGTTGTAGCGAAGGTTTCCCTCCTTACAAATGGCACCGGAGGTCAAGGGAAGGCACTCCCACCCTCTCATTCACGTTTTTTCCTGCCTCGGCTATTTTCCTCCGTCTCTCTCTCTCTCCCTCTCTCCTCATTGTGGGTTGTCATGGAAATGAAAGCACAGGGAGGGGGGGACTTCTATTATAGACACAGTTGTGGGATTGGTAGTGGGCTGGGAGTTGGGTATAGTGAAATGGAGCGATTCATGCACTCATAAACAGAGAGTGCGGTGGAGCAGAAGGGAGGTGGAGGGGCTGGGGGTGAGGGAGAGGGAGAGAGAGAGGAGGAAAAGGAGAATAGAGAGGGGCCCCGGGGGTGAGCGGAGAGAGGAGCCAACTCCACGTGTTTTGGCCCTGCTTCTAACTGATAGCACGTTTTTTCGACCATTACATCATGGTCTGCCAGGCTCTCTGCTGTTTGAGACATACTGCTGCGGAATCACATTCCTCGTGGAAGAAGGCGAAATGAGCCCCCGGTAATGCCACCTGTTGTTCGAGAGGTCAGGGAAAGCTGTTCAAGGAAGATCAGCGCAGGAGGCGTTTACGAGGAGTGGTGTGCCGTGTTAACTAGCGTCTGTACGCCATATGGAGAACAGTTTAAAGTAAATCAACTTGAAAATAGACTTCACAAATCCGCGAACAAAGACTGGTTGTGTTATTTACTGGTTAACCAGGAACACTTTATGTTTAGGTTCTTGTTATAAGTACATGATACGACTATGTAATGCTGGATTCATCAACACTTTTATTGTCAGAATTTAAGACAAACTTGTTAACAGTTTACAGATAACTTTAATTGGCAATAGACAGCTTTTTTCCTCTGACTTCACAAGTGAATACTGCTTGCACAGTGTAATGGCTGTAGGAAAATATTACAATCCTCATATAAGTTGGCTCCCTATAAACCTCGATTTCAATATGTTATCCAGACAGGTAGGTTTTCTCACGTAACGGTGGAAAAGCTGAAATAACTGAGAAACTCTACGCCTGCAAAAGAAAAGAAATCCGCTCCGATCTCAGAACTCATGGGGCTTTTGGCTCTGGACAGCAGCGGTAGCCATGTTGCTAACGTTTTCTCTCCAACGGGAATTTTACAAGTTGCCTGTTTCAGCTTTCAGAATGTTAAGAATAACTTTGACTTTCTTCAAATTGTTTATGATAACATTACAATGTGTTTATTTAACTTTCCTAATATGTCACTTTTAAACCTTTACTATTTATTTTTTTGGGTTCTTTATTGAAATACATACATACTTTATTATGTATTTATTATCAGTTAACTATGCTTTTTGCAGCTGTGTCTTATCAAGTTTAATAGATATTTTATTATGCACTTAAAACTGTTTTTTTTTAGAGATTCTAACCTAACAATAATCATCTGTATTCTGGTTTTATTAACACTTATTAAGTCTTACTAATATAAATAAGCATCCCATAAGAAGAACCTTTAAGGGCCTTGCTACCTTATTAACTGACGCTTATTACAAGGATCTTTATGTAAAGCATTATTGGTTGAGCTTGGACATGGCAGATTCTTGCTGCTATTTAGTTGGCAGTTTTGGATTCGTCCAAAAGTGTACACACTGTTCCTGGTCTCCTTTGGCTCTGTTGGGAGCTCTCCGATGTTTGAAAAGAAGCCCTGATGATGTCAGCACAGTTATTATCATTGCATCATTGAAATGAAAGATCTAGTGTTTTTGGAGCTTGACCCATACTAGAGATGGGTCAAGTACAACGAGTAAGTTGAATACATCAAGACCTCCCAACTCAAGTCAAGATCCCAGCCCACAATGAGCCGCAGACTAAATCGAGATGATTCAGACGGAAGAGTGCTCTTTTTCCCAGCACCCTGAAGAGAAACACAAAGAAACAGGGAACTCTCCCACACTATCTCTCCCTACCTCTCTGTCTGTGCGTACACACACACTTATCCAGTGTGACATGTGATGTAGTGCCTGATTAAATCACACTACAGGAAACAAAAGACAACATGGTCGTAAATTATATGAATGTACAGGACCCCTACAGGTGCAGCTGACCTTTGACCCTGCTGAGTGGAGACAGTGATGAGGTAACCACAGTAGTGATGCTTTGTAAAGCCTGACAGCAAACTGAGCCAGCAATAAGTAACCGAAACTCTAGTGACATCATCCAAATGTTGTGTGCAAAGCCATCTTTGCAAAATATCTCAGCTAAGAATAAACGAAGCAACTGCAAACAAACACATTTCTGCAGTAAATCCATCATAGTTAATTAGCCTCGTATCCACCCTTCCCTTATGCTCCCCCACCCCCTCTGCTTACATGCTACCTACCATTTGCCGAAGGCAGAGATAGTGTATTCAGTAGTCTATAACATAGGCTGGGTCTATGTTCTCTGGGGACATTCTGAACATTCCTGCTATTGTTGTTTCATTACCAGGCTGAGGGTTACCCTTGCCATTCACAGTGGCTGACCTCTAGACTGACTGGCGGTGCTGGTGGTGACCATGTTCCTTAGGATATGAACGATGGGACCGCTTTCTTTTGCATGTTTCGAGTGACGGTGCAAACATGTCGTCGTTAGAGCAGTTTATATTTTTTGTACATTCAGAGAGGAGAGGAACAGAGAGGGATTCTGTACGGAGCTCATGAAGGTTCAACATGGGAAGTGTTTCTGAGCAGCTTTCTGCATTGTGTCGCAGTTTTGGGAAATGCTCTGTAGATACTACAGAAATGACGGATGAAGTGACACTTTTCTTCACTCCTTTCAAAATTGCCGAGCTCTGACAGCATACAGTCACTGGCTGTCAGCACAGTTGCAGCTGCTCTGCCTGGTCGAAGCTGAGGCTGCATTGTGAATTTAAAAAGTTGAGTTTACCTTTACCGATCACCTCAGATTTAACAAGTAAAGCAGGCTTTAAAATGTAAGATATACGAGCTAAAACGTTTTAACAACGTGAGATTATGGGTCTACTTTAGTAATTGGTTCCCGCAATTTATTTAAAGTAAAGTCAGTTTGTCATATTTTACAGTAGTGCTTGCCTGTAGATATGGCTACAGTAGCCGCACTGTGACTAATCCTTCCTGCTCACATTCACATAAGCTGAGAAAGCATAGTTAAGCTCAACAGTATTTGATTTTTTTTGTTTTGTAAATGTGTCTCAGAGTACTCAGCAAAAGAGCTAACTTTGTACTTTTTTTAAAGGAAGTAAGTTTACTTGCACTATGTAGTTTTGGAAAAGAAATTCAGGAAAACTGTTTGAAGCTAGAAAGATGGCAGGGTCCGCCACATATAAACAAAGTAAAATTTCCCCAAAATGACATACTGCACCTTTAAATCAAGTAGCATTACTTCAACTTGAGCAAGCTGTGGTGCTCTTGCCACCCCTGAACACCTGAGCTTCAACTGTTGTTGGTTCGGTTCATTTTGTTTTGGGCTGTACCTTCCTCCTGTGCTCATTTCAAGCACAACACTCAGTAAACAGTACTATCTTTACACAGATAAGCCCTCATCAGCGGCTCTCTCTTCCTCTGTGGTATCAGTTGTCCCATAGTGTCTGTTACTTCCAACTCCCTCTTCCTTTTCTTCTGATTTGTTTACTCTGTGTCCCCTGTCTCTTCAATTGGTTCCTCTTGTTTTCGGGATGTGTATTTACTGATGTAATCGAGTCGTCTCTGTAGCAATGATTTTTGTTTACTCTCTTATTCCCAGTGTTCTCTGTTAACTGCCGTTTTTCATGGGCATAAAATGCTCACGGCGATCAGTGGCAGTTTAATGAGGTGTGTGTGTGTATGGGGGTCTCTGTGTGTTAAGCGAGGAGTGCAGCTGCAGCTCCAAAATCAACTCCTTTCTTGAGCACTGAGGGATGGATGGAGGAGGAGGGGGCGCCTCCACTTCCTGTGTGCAGTGAGGTCACACAAGCGGTTCACAAATGGAAACGACGCAGGTTCACAGGTTGCGCAGAAGACCTGGCGTGATGTCAAAACAATAAACGGAGAGAGAGTAGAAAGACTGCACAAAATGCACCCGTGTGTTTTCATCAGCCACCGTTTCAGTCTGCAGAAAAGACACGCAACATTTCAGCACATCTGAAATGCAGATAATGGACGCCAACTGTGCTATTTTCTACTATCTGCATCTACCTTACTTTGAATGGCTCATTAGCGCAGCAGGGCACAGTGATGTGTGATAAATGGACACACGCCTCCTGACTTTGAGCTATGCTTTAATCCCGAGCCCTTTCATTTTCCTATCAGACTGCTGGCTCATGCACCTGGCCCACTATCTGGTGTGCAAGGTTGAATAGTAATGGTTTATTTGCAACACTGACACAAGTTCTTCAAAAACTCAAGGTTACTTTGTTTTGGTCAGATATGAAGTATTAGGAAACTCAGAAACCCATGCAGATACATGTTCTGAACTTAATAGAAAACTGTACAAAACACGTGCAAAGTTTTTTAATTTGCCATATTCACTCTGAATAATGCTAAATCCATTCCATTTTTCAGTGAGACTGTGTCAAGAGCGTAATCGTTCTCTTTTTACATCAGTATTTTTTTCTTTTGCTAGTGTGGCAGACAGTAAATGTATTCATGTGTTTCTCATCCAGTTTTGAAGGTCACCGTATCTCTTTATAGTATAAAAAAGCTCACTAACATCAGTATGATATATGTTGTTGATTCAAAATACTTTCTCACAAAACAGTTTTTTGTGTGCACAGGTGTTCGTGTGCACGTGCTGGCTCAAGAGCTGGTATAGAGAGAAGATTGAAAGGATGAAAGGATTGGAGGGTTTCAATACGTTGGCTAGAGAGGCGGCACAAAAGATCTAAAAAGGTGCATCTGCAGAGCTCTCGAAAAGAAAGAATGCATTTTTATGATTTCTGAAGCATTTTGTTTACTTCCCCCTAATATTGTGCAACAATTAAAACATTTTTTAGTCTAAAAAAAAAGAGTTAATCTAGCGTTTGATTCATATTTGCGCTTTATAAAGACAAGATAACGAGGTTCAACTGAGCTTTATAACAGTTGCCTTTCCAATGATTTTTGGTGTACAAAAGAATATATCAAGGATGTTATAGAGTTGATACAGTACCACAAAATATGTATTTATTTGTCCAAAATATCACAATTTACTCTGTTATTTTCCTTTTATACGCAGATTATAGCTGAGTTTGTACTATGCAGGACATAAAGGCTCAATAATCTTTAGCTCTTGGTAACTAATAGCAAAGGTGGTCTAAGAAAGAAATATGGCTTCTTTCTGTAAAAAAAGAGTTTTGGCTGATGTATAAAGCCATTGATCCTTCATTTGTACTCAAGGATGCTTCCTACTCTCCTTCAAAATGTCCTTGACTTGAAAGAAATGTAAACTTAACTCCCAATTGCTCATTATTCTAGTAAATTAAATACCATACTTATCTGTGATTCAATTACTGATAATTCTTGAGTCATCCAACTGTAATGAGTTTAGGGGGACTGGGATCTTTGACAAACTCGTGTGAATTCATCAAGGACAATTCGGAAGCAGACTTTGAGACATGCGGTCACATCACAGTCACTCTTTCTTGCTTTAATTCTGTATAACCTATCAACCACACACTCTAAAGCACACCCAACCCCCACCTCCTTCAACACCCCCCACTTTCCAGTTGCAGCGACAGGTGGCTCTTGGGGGTTTGGGGTGAACACGACTCAACAGCTGCACAAAAGAGCCCCACTGGGGTCCTTTTGACGGGGTGTCCCCTCTCAAGCGTGCCGATCAGCCCCTGTCCCAGCCCCCACCTCGGCAGATGCTCTGAGGGATCCACAGGTGGTAGACGGGAAGACACTCAGCAGAACATAAAACTGTTATGTAACAAACATCCTTTTTAAGTTTAATGTGTTGAACGGGGTTGTGCTCTCTCTGATGTTCAAAAAATCGAAGTATATAACAGTAGCTCTATCATGGGTGGAGTAACTTGTTTAACGCATCAAACATCCATCATTCAAAACAAAAACCAGGCTGACAGGAAAACCTAGTCTTCTCTTCAGACCGAAATGACATGCTTGTATTACCTTTTTATTCCAACAAATTATGAACAGTACATATGGTTGTACCTCAGTTGTAGACATTGAGAGGGCCGTCCTAGTTTAAATCACGTTGACGTACACCTTTAAAGGAGCATTATGAAGTCTGGGAAGAACGTTTAATCAGAAGAGAAAGATCTTCACTGACTGAACACACACACACACACACACACACACACACACACACACACACACACACACACACACACACAAAAAACTCTTGGTTTCCATGACTGAATAAACAAAGTGACCTTGAAGGACAACACAATTTCATCCTGTTTTACTTTCTTTATATTTGGCGGACCCTGCCACCATTCTACCTTCAAACAGCTGGGGACCTTATTTTCCTCTGAGAACAGCTTGTTTAATCAGTTATAGAATATATATTTTTGATTTTGTATTATTACCTCAATTATTTTACAGATATTACAATTCTGAGTTTGAATTTCTTCTCCAAAACTACATAGTGCCTCTTTAAAATGCAAGCATGGATGAAGTAGTAGCTATCTTCTCTTTACTGCATGTGTTTTGCGTGTATTTTTGAAAAAAATAATAATAATAAATTCAGATAGATCTTCATTAAAGTGCCTCAAACGATTTTCTGTAGTTATTTACTGCTTTCTACCATTACGTGAAGGAAAATAAGAGGTTGTCTGCACATTGAATATAACAATATTGCAAAATTCAGTGTGTGGACCACCTCTCCTTGCTTTTGTCCAGCAGATATACCCACCTGGAGTTGGACAAACATGAATGTTGGATGTATAGATTTGAAGTCTGAAGAGGAGCTTTTGCTGGAAAACATCACTTGGATGTGCCAATAGATTACATTTAAGGGAGCTACAATGTGCTGACTCTTTTAAAAAGTTTTGTATTTTCAAATACTAAAAAAACACACAGGAATTGTGCAGAGAAAGTGCAAAGTTGTTCACAAAAACATGTGAAATCCTGTTTGTTGAGTGCAGAGAAAGGCTACAGCAATCTCAGCTTTTTGTTCAATCAATAAACCTACGGGTTTCTTACATATTGCTACATTTTAATCAGATGTTAAAGAGTGCTTTTAAAAACTGAAAACAACAGTGCAGGAAATAAAAGAAGCATGCTCGTCAAAGGATTTCCAAGGAAGAGGTTTATATTGAATCTGAACTGTGAGCTGGCTGTGTGAGCATTGTAGTTTCGTGGGTGGAGGGGCCAATAAGAAGGGAGGGGGGGTAACAATTTCCTTCAGATAAAAAAAGAAGAGTTTTGAACCGTACAGTTTGCTTTAACAGTATAACATAGATACATTTAACCCAGCCTTTACTGTATTCGTCTTTCATAACGTTGAATCTAGCGAGTATGTAACGAATAAAACAATAGGCAGTAGCCGCACCCCCCTCTTAGTAATGGTACGGTCCGATCCGGAGGCCAGTGAGGGACCATCCACACGAGCCCAGCATCAGCTGTGGCGTGTCGGAGAGTGAGAAACTTCCCTCACTCCTCCTCCTCCCCGCTTTCTCTCTCCCAAATTCCCTCAGACACCTCGTTTTTATTTAACTTCTTACCAGCGGCAGCCGCCCGCACCTCCTTCCGCATGCAGGTACTGGCTGGTGTTTTGTAGTTTTTTACCTTTTTGGTGTATCTGGGCTCACTCGAGAGGCTTTTTTTTCCTGCCCCGGTTCGTTCAGGACATCGGGTGCAACTGGAGTGACTCGACCAAGTTTCCCCCCTCGTTCAGCCTGAGGAATGAGCCCGGGGAGGAAGAGCCGAAACTCGCAGGTTTGAATGAACAAAGGAGCAGAAAGCGAGGGTACTGCCGCCGGAATGGAGGAAAATACTCTACCAGGAGCAACATGTAAGTATTTACCCCCCAGTCTTACCTGAGAGCTGAGTCTGTGTTGTTTAAAAAAAGAAAAAGACTGCACTTGTGCTTTGTCATTCACGTCCTCTATCACGTTTAAACAACACGCGTCGGAACAATGTCTTGAGGGGGTTAACTTTATAGTTGCATGGCTCATTCATGTGTTGAGAAACAGTGTTGCAAAATGAGGTAAAGCGACACAGAGGGAGGAGAGAGAGAGAGAGAGAGAGAGAGAGAGAGAGGGGGGTCAGGGATGAATTTGTCTGATGAATTATGAATGATCCATTAGGAGGTGCGGATGCAGACAGTCCTCGCGTCATTAAGCGAACGCAGCCTCGTTTTGCTGCTGTCCACAAGATTAACACCTAACCCCCAACACGGATTTTAATCTGAGCGACAGTCAAAGATGATTTACCCTCTGATGACGACAACAAAACGCCGGTATGATCATCAGCTGATTCCTGATGGCATGACATTAAAAGCTACACAGTGTGGTGCCAGTTCTTCTGCACACAGCTCAGCCAACGGGGTTATGATAACACAATTTGCGCTAGATGAGGTAATCTGACTAGTCCCATCCCATCCCATCCCCCTCCGTATGTTATGTTTAGCTCAATACTAACATGATGCAGTCACAGGCGGGCTGGCATCCCTTCCTTTCTCCTCTGTGCTGCGGATCTACTACAGGATGTTTTCCCAAATGCATAGTTTAGTTGTTGTGTGCACAGGTGCAGTCGTGCTCATTTTGCGCCGGTGCAGAGATGATGCATCAATAAAGTCCTGAAATCAAGAAAATGTTGATGAGAGGCTCAGCTCAGGGGGGCAAAGTGCAGGATAGAGAGTTCACCTCACACTCCGGCCAGATCCGGCTTACTTACTTACTTACTGCTTTATACGTGCAATTACAAACTATGCGATCTTGTGATCAGGCGGTTCAAGGACAATGTCATGTCTGTGCACTCAGGTGTAACAAATCTCTCAGTTTAAGACCGGCCTACGTCAAATGAGTCTTTGCAAGACACCCCCAAAAACCAATCGAACACTTGAATCTCCATGCCAAAGCATTGTGCACTGACATGTCGCCTGTTTTCTTGAAATAGAAGGGGACACACAATGTGACCTCCTCCTTCTGACAACAGAAAACTTCCTTCCTGCTGACAGGGGGCTTCGTGGAGGGAGGTCAGCTTGTTTTGGCGCTGCATCAGGCAGGAGGAGGGACGCGCTCCACCCTGATCGTGGGAATCTTGACCAGCAGACGAGAGAGTCTGACTAACGTAATGTCCATATGACCATAACGCCAGCAGGGGTTGTCGTCATATGCGTTGTGACACATCGTGGCAGAGGCATTTCATGTGACACGCAGCATGTCAGCCGTTCTGTTATACTTCACACACATGCATGAATTATCAAAAGTTGTTTTTCCAGCAGTCTGTAATAAGTCATCGTTGGTGAGGTGTTTGCAGAGCTCCAACCCTCCCTGTGCAAAACTCTCCAGCCTGCAGCATCTTGAAAGCCTCCGCCATCTAAATTTTAAGGCGAATTGTAGAGATCGTGGTCTTTACTGTCCTCTTGCTTCTGTTTCCAAACTTCACATAACCTCACTGACTAGCAGCAACGTTATAGCTAGCAGTGTGGTGGATGGAGAACTATCTTTAATGCAATCTTGTGTTTTAATAGTGCCAATGAAGAAATTCAATCCACGCACACTGGATTGTGATTGCGATTAAATAGACCGTGATATTACCTTTTTGGCCAGATTGCACAGCTTTACTCTGTGATCATTGTTTTTTCAGATGAGGATGAACTTCTAAATGTCACTTAAATCTCATGATGTTGCCCTTGAAAAAGATTTTACCTTTATGACATTCTCCTATTAAGAAGGAGAGACAGTATGTCCATAACTAAAAAATCTCTGATAAAAGACATGTTTTTCCGCTCCTAAGAATGTGTGTTTCCCATGTAAAACATCCGGGAGCAAGATATTCAAACAACACCTGGAAGCAGAAGGACAATTGGAAAAGCCTCCTTCTTTTGTTGAAGTACAGGCCCTAAAGAAAGCTGACTTGATCTGACCTGCTTGAAAACTAGCCCTTGGACTAGAGCCGTTGAAAGCCGGGCACAGCATTGTGAAAATCTGCTGTCAGGAGTTTTGGAGAAGATCTTCTAATCCGTCTTTTCTTTATGCAGGCTTTCTTCTCTCGGTGCTCTCCACTCTGCCGCTCTTTGACAATCAGCTCTGTTTGGTCGTCCTCTTTAATCTCCGTACCTGAACAGCTAAGCTGTGACCAGCTGAGATGAATAGAAACTTTTATTTTCCTTGAAGATTTGCCTTTTATAGCACATTCACAGGCCGATGAATGCGGCTGCTCGTATCTCTAAATTCTTACTGTAGGTACACAATGCATAAGATACTGAGGCGATGTTTTAAATTGTTAATGAGCCATTATGCAAACTTTGTTTTAAGCAAAAAGCCAAGCTACTTCACCGCAGGCATACTGAGGATAAAGAGCCTCAGCAGGCTAACAGGCAGTGGGATCATAGTGTAGTCCTTGTCTATTGTGTAATATGGGAGAATCCACCAGCTTTGGCTGTCAAGCCTGTAGTGTTGTGAACAGGATCAGTCAGCTACACATCTTCAGCCGCAGGAGTTGTTATGTAATCAGGGGAATACGTGCGACCGTGTCCCATTTTTGGAGAGATTGCTGCTTTCGTGTCTTTGTAAATTAGCAGTGGGCAGAATCCCATGGGCCCTCTTGGATTCACTGCCTAATAATGGAGCCAGATAACGGCGGGAGCCGACATTGTTTTTGTGCAGGAATAATTGTGAGCAATGCAGCGGTGAAGTGTGTGTCATAATGAGATGTTTTCGTGCTCTGCGCGAGATATGTTTGACAGGTTAGCCGCACGTGAAACCAGTCATGTTTGAAATGTATCATCCAAATCAGAGATAGACAGATTATTGGCAATTTTCAGGGCCAATATTCATATTTTTTCCGAATTATCTGTTGTCGTCTTTAGTCTTTTATGTCTTTGGTTATTTATTTATTTTTTTTATAAATGAGCTACTTTGGCTCAGATGCAGCATCCTCTCTCTGTTTGTAAACACCAATCTATGATCTCACTCAAAGTCCCACCCACAACACTATCTGATTGGTTGCGCATCACAGGTAATAATCTATCAACAATGAATAATCTGAATCTGCAAAGTAACTCTTAACTAAAGTTATGAAATACATGTAGTGGAGTGGAAGTAGCAGGAAATAGAAACACTCAAGTTACATGGTTGTAGTATGTATTACATTCATCCCACTGCTCTACCTGTTTTTTAATGTTATTTATATCACTGGGTGGTATCCACAATGGAGACCAACCTATGTGTGGGCTCCAACCTGCATAATCCATTTAATTCAGTGTATGTGGCTGCAATCACAGATTACTTTGTCAATCAAATGGCTTTTTCCAGGCATGCGTGGCTAAAAGGATTAAAGCTGATTATTATTAGACTTTACTACACTCTCACAAGATAGAACTTTTCTTTTGGTGTATGTAGATTAATTGATTATTCCTCCAAAGCTACTTCAGTAGGCAGTGATGTTGGTGCAGGAGGCTGGGGGCTTCCCAGTTCCTGCATGTTCAGATATGTTCAAAGCCCACATTCAACACTTTTTATAGAAGGGACTCGGCCCCTGTCCCATTGAAGTCTGCAGAGAGTGAAGGGAAAAGGACAGAAACATCTGAGTCCCAGAGAACTGACTGAAGTCATGCCAGCACTGTGGCGTTGAGGTCTGCTTTAGAAACTGCAGTGCAGTTTTTAGACAGCAACACTTTTTTTTTTTTGTCATATTTGGCTCCCCTGTACTCCTGCATATTGGATTTAAAATGAAACACTGTCTAGGTGTCAAGAGATGAGTTACAACTTTAAGGGTGCTTGAGGGTCCTCACAGCATATCGGTTTGAACAGTGCTGGAATCATACCCCTTCTTTTTAGTGCGGGTCTGCAGTTCAACTACTTTTCACCCAGTACAGCGCTGCAACGATTAGTGGATTATTGATTAGTTGATTGAAATAAAATTAATTGCCTAAATATTTTGATAATCTAATAATCATTTCAGTCATTTTTCAAGCAAATATGTCAAACATTTGCTGCCTCTAGCTTCTGAAATGTAAGGATTTACTGCTTTTCGTTGTCATTTACGATTGGAAATTTGGACTGTGGACAAAAAGCTATTTGAAGTTTGGGCTCTGGGAAATTGTGATGAGCATTTCCTCAAAATTATTTGATATTTTGTAGACTAAACGGTTAATCGTGAGAATAATTGACGGCGTAAATGATAATGAAAATAGTCATTAATTGCAACCATAATTGATCTACAGAGCCAAAAAATTATGTCACTGTCCCAATACTCAAATTGTGCAATTATGCGATTGTGCTCATAATTCCCCCTGTATATACAGTAGGAGCTCTTAATGGATAATCCATTAGTTTGCAAGCTTTTGTATGTATGTTTGTGCCTTTGTACAAGATGCAGGACGTGAAGCACTCCTTAGGTCAGTCCAAAGTAGATCCCACAGGGGTGAGGAAAAGCAGATACCAGAGGAAGCGGAGACATTGACCTGCCTTCTCCAAATTTCAACTCCCCACATAGAGGAGGCATCACGTCAGTGTCGGGTCCACTCTGTAGCACCAAGATGGAGTAAATCACACCACCCAGACACTGACCTCTCATAAGGGAATAGAGGCGGATCTCTAACCCAGCACTCTGGAAAGGCAAATAAATGCAGAAAGCCTTCCCATTAACCAGCACTCAAAGTGTGTCAACTGTCTGCCTCTGCAGTATTCTACCAGGAAATGGTTACTGAAACGGTCAATACGTGCATGCTGGCAGGCACAGTTCATGTTTGTTTTTGAGAAAGTGGATGACAGACACAACCTCACTGAGCTTCTGTGTGTGAGCTCCTTTTAATTTTGGACCACCCGTTTTAAAATTTATTGGTAGAAAACTTAGTGTTTACTCTGAAAACATGGATTAAGGTAGGATTAGATAGGATTAGAGCTGAACTTGCTTATCCTTGAACCACCTGTAACCGATTAAAACAAAAGGTAGCTCAAGTATGACAAAGAATGTCTGTGTGGTCTCACCTTGTAAATAATTAGTCCAACCATATGTTCTAGATAATGTCAATCAAAATGCTGTGATGTGACAAATAATTGACACACAGCTCATGTTTTCTATGTCTTGTGCATAATGGGTTGTGACGATGACTTTTCGTAGCCCCATTACATGTGTTATTAGTCACACTTAAAATGACTCTGGGCTGCTGTTTTGGTAGATTAGTCTTTTAAAGTGAGCTTCAAATTTTGCCCCAAGAACTCATCTGGCTTGTAGAGAATGTGTTTGAAGAATGGCTTTATGATGTACGACCTGTACTCACCTTTTCAGCTCCTTTGGTCTTTTCCTTATAACAAGACCCTTTGATATGTAATACAGTTGATCATTCAGAGAGCTAGGACTTGTCAAGGACCACCTGAGATTACTTTGAGTTGCAGGTTGCAAGACTCAGAATAGTTAGGTGATGAGTAGTGTGTTAAGAAATGTGTGTGTTACGGTATATAGGGTTACTTGCTGCAAAACAACTGTCATGTTTAGTTAAGTTAAACTGCATGAGGGTGATCTATAAGTTGTTAGTGAGCTCTAGAGGTAATGGTTGGCAGATTTTGTTACCCTTCGGCAGAACAAGGCTAGCTGTGAAGACTTGATTTCAGTTTTTATGCCGAGCTAAACTAATTTGTTTCACAGCCAACTCTCAGCAAACAAGCGAATAAGCATACCAGTAGGCTTGCCCAGTTGTTGGTGTCCGGTGTTATATAGTTGTCCGGCATTACCCGATTACATTACTTGCCGTCTGCCCGCACCATCAGTTTTAAAAAATCAATACTTAGTCAGATGATAGATGCAACAATTACAAACTGTTTACAAACTGTAAAAGCAGTGGGGCCAGCAGCAGAGTCACAGCAGAGAGTATCAGGAGTCACATTTAACTTGTGGCGTGGCAAGATAAAGTATAGTTGTCTGGTAAGACGATGGCCGCGGATTTGCTGTCAAAGTGAAAAGCTTTGGGATTTAAACCCAACAGTAATAGAGAACCTGATTACCTGATAATGTTAACGAAGGAAAATGAGTTGGTTACTTCACTGAGAAGTTAGAGATGTGCAGCCTGTCACCTACAGCCCTTCATCTAACAGCTCATCTTGTTCCATTATTCCAACAGACTGATTTTAAAATTGATCCGCTGTCATCAAATGTCACAAATCACCGTTGTTTTGCACTGTAGATGCATGTTTAAGAAACAATGCTAAACTCACTGAACACATTGCAGTCCCTGTGACTAGCCTACTTCAAAAGAGAAGTCAACTCGTGTTTCACAAGATAAATGTTTTTAATGTGAAGCTGCAGCTGTAGGAAATGTTCAGTTTCCATGAGCAAAGAAATTAATACAGCACTCTACAGATAGTGAGCGTCTTTTCATGTAGAAAGCCGGCGTACTGGGTATTATCAGTGTTGTCACAAGCTTCTGAGTCGATGGGAAAATGTTGTCACTGTGGCACCCCTACATGCCAACTCCCAAAAGGATGAACCCAACAAAAATACTGTTAGATTACTTCCAAGACGAACACAAACAACACATGACTAATGAATTGACTGCACCAGGGCGTAATAAAGCCAGACAATGGTGCAGAGTTTGTTCAGATGCTGTTCAAGTTCTTTTTTTTTTTTAACACATGCAATGCATACTTAAATTAAATATGCTCTACACATTTGATTTACATAACCATAACAAAAACAGACAACAAGACAAAATTGAAAAAATATGGATCTCGGCCTGTTTGGTCCTAGATGCTGCACAGCTGCAGCAGCTGGGTAGTTGGGACTGAATGCCAAAGAAACATGCTGTTCTCACTACTAAACCCTTCACTTTAAAAGCACGACAAGACCATGAAACGTACACATGTGCTGTTTGGGCAGCATCTGCTTTTCCTAACCCCTCGACTGACATACAGCAAGAAGGCCAATGCTGCAGAGCTGTTTCCTAAATTTTAAATACTCCCTGGGACTCTAGAGGAAGGAAAAGGGGAGGGAAGTCTTGATTTGGACTGTGTCGCTTATTCCTTCCACCTCCAACAAGTCTGAAAATATCCCAGACGGGCTGCTCTGTGCTCTCTGGTCTTCTGAAAGTTCCAGTCACCAGACCTATCTGCTAATATTAGACCGGCCCGTGTTCAGCTAAAGGGCATGCTTCTTATACTATAAACACATCTTGATCTCCCGACACATTCTCTGGCAGGTGTAGCATGTGTCACGTGGAGCCTTTTATCGACTCATTTACACAGTTATTTAATTTCTTTTGCTGGCTTTTTAGGAAGTGATAAGATCGTTGCAGTATCATGATTTTGTGGATGGATTTGAACCTCGTCACCTAGAGGTGGGAGTCAAAATTTGGCGTTGTCATAGTTACCTGTGATTAAGAAAACCCTGCTGCAAGCAGAAAAGTTCTGTGTTTTTGTGTGGGGAGACAAAAATCCAGTTAATGATAACTGTTTGGTGTAATTGTATGTTGAACAGGCTGAAGATTACTGACCGTGCCTGACTTTAGCTTTAGGTAATGTTTACAGAAGTAACCATATTGAAAAAAAGTGACAAACAACAGTTTCTTGAGATGCCTTAGACAAGGACACACACAGTCACAGCTCTTTCAAAATGTCAACTGAGCTGATGTAAAGTGTCACTAGTTATACCTGTATCTACTGATTGGTCCCAGTGATGCTTAGGGGTGGTAATCTCCTCACAAATCAATTCATTTCATAGGGCTTCAATGCGATTTATAAAACAATTATTGATTCATCTTGAAGCATCAACATTTTTGATTTGTTTACATGATTTATTTTTTCTCACTGTGTAACTACTTATTTTAAAACGGCATATTTGCCTCGCTTAGAGTGTAAACATGACACAAATGTTTATGTCCATTATGTTTGATGTCCACTTGGTTCAGCCATAAGGAACACACAGCCCAGTCTTACCAAAATAGTTACAGGCGATCATAATGTCAAGAACTGGATCTTAAATTTCTGATTATTGACTTTTCTGCACCAAGAATGAATCTTTCAAGAGAGAATTGCAATGCATTAAAGAATCACGGATTGCCTGAAACGCTCACTCCTTTTGCACCGGATCACTTTCAGTGATATAGTAAAGAATAAGAAAAATAGACTGCCACATAGATGGAAAATTCAGGATTACAGAAACCTGAGAACTTTGCTTGGCATTAATGACCTTCTCACTGAACCATGGAGCTAAACATTGGGAGTTTTAGTCATAAATCTGGACCATGTTTCTCTCAAAGGCTCATGTGAAGCATTGTTCTCCTGAATATTTGAAGGCATTACAAACTTAATTGCAAAAGATTAGACTCTTCTAAAACTAGAACAAATAGTTTCAATCCTAGTTTGACTAAAATTGGTTTTCGACTGTGACAGGGGACCTGAACTCCCCAACACTGAGACTAGAGAGAATTGGATCATGCTGTCACTTCCCAACCCCCCAAACGGGATGTGGAGCAGGTTGCTAGGAGCGACTGGCTGGCATGCCGATATACTGCATCCAGTTATGAATGGCAGCTTGTGCGGCCCACAAATCCCTCCTCGTCCGCTGATGTCATTGAGGAAAGACTCAAGTTAGGCAGTTTGTGACACTCTTCCCCCACCGCGGGTCAGACTCTCTAGGTTACTTATCCGTTTTATGCTGGTGGCAGCAGCACATGCAGGGTCCCCGGGGGGCTGCTGCTTGTTCAGATAAGCGGTGCCTTTCATCAGCGCGGTGGCTTTGGCGCATACGCTGGTGCAGGAGAGAGCAGCAACAGCTAAATACCAGGCATTGTCCTCCGCCTGGGCCAGGTGATGGGATGGAAGCTGTTGCAGTCACTGACAGAGACATTAGTATTCACTGACCGATTGACACGCCGTGAGGGAGCGCTGTCTTGTCTTCAACTTTCTTGATTGGTATGCAGGACCACTTTTGACCTTATTAGGCAGACATAAGCTGAAGCCTGATGAGTGGTTTCATCAGTCTGCATCAGATATACCTGACCTGTTTATTTTAGTGTCAGTCTAGAGCTCAAACAGTTAGCTGATCAATTGATTAGTCTTTCGAAAGAAAACTAGTCAGCAGCCTTTTTGATGACTAACTAATCATTTAATGTAAGTCATTTTACAAGTAAACATGTCAAGCATTCTCAAGTTACAGTCTCCTTATTGTGATTATTTGTTGCTTTTGTTCTACTCATGAGATAGTAAATTAAAATCTTTGGATTTTGGACTGTTGCTCAAATGAAATAAGATGCTTTAAAGATATTTTCTGGCATCTGCAACAGAGGACAGGCAGAAGTTAGGCTGCCTGCCAAACAGCCAGTGGAGGCGGCTGCAGCACATATAGGATAAATGATTAAAGTCAATCAAGTAAATAAGTTGGCCAATGGATCGATAATGAAAGTAGCAGGTAGTTGCAGGTCTTACTCAGTCCTTGTCTCAGATATATCATGATCACAACCAATCAACAAGAATGAAGAGCACAGAAAGATTTTAAAGTTTTTCAACCTCTCAAATGTGAAGATTTTCCACATTATCCTAGTTAACTGGACATCTTTGGACTGTTCGTCGATCAGTGTCAACTTTTGACAATCATTTGTTTCATCAAATTACATCTAACACAAAAACATTTTGGACACTAAAAGATTGATTTTTTTTTTTATCAATAATTGCCCCAATTTAACATAGCCAAGTATGCTGGTGGTATTTTTAAGTACATTCTGTGTGCAGCATATGGTGATGTTTATTTCAGTTCCTTTTTAAAATTATAGTCCCCAGCTGTAATCACATCTAATGAAAACTTTGGTCTCTAAACACACACACGCAGCGCCTCGTTTGGCATGGAGTCAGTGCTTGTTGTTTACACTGCGCTTCCTGTGTGTCTGGGCCCCCTTGCCCTCTTACATCACCCTATTCGGTGCTGGAGGGACACAACAGGGTGAAGGGGCGACGGGTTAGGGGGGTAAGCGATGAGGTAGTTCATTAGTCCCCTGGCCCATCCCAAATGAGATGCAGATCCATTCTCTGTGTGTTTCCCTGAGTTCCTCTTTTCTTTTTTTTTAGTTGCCGCCCTTCTCCCTTTCCAGTCTTTTGATTTCACACTCCTGGTCTCATACTGTTTCCTAGCCTCTTGCTTTCCTCATTTGCATTTCTCTAGAGAATGCATTTCCGTCCCGTTTACAGGGTTAAGATTCGCCGATGTTAAACCTTGTTGGTGTTCTGACGGTGCGGCCACTCCTCGACTCATCTGTTTGCCAGGAGACAGAGAAGACTGTGCTTAAGAGTGAAGCTCTTCTTGGCTTCATAAATATTCCATGCCGTGCCCTATATTCTTACGCTGCACAATGTCTTGGCAAGACATAGGAGCTTCTCTTGATGTTGCATTAGGAATGGGCAGCAGTTGTAAGTTGTATTAATTATGACTAGTCACTATCATTTAAGAAAGATCATTTTAAAGCATGCCATTACTTCTTCGTACATATTTCACACCGGACGTGTCCTCTTGTTTTTGCAGCAGGCAGTTTCACTTTGAGACTGCTTTTTACTGCCCTTCTCCACCGAAAGTATCCCTCCCTAAGCTGTTAATGAGCAAACAGTCATAAGAATGTGCTGTCATAGTTTGCCGATTCTGTCATACAGTGAGTCATGTGTTTTGCTGCGCTGTGGAGGACATAAGTTTTTCTTACCCTGGCTTACAGGTCCCCTGCGAGGTTGATGAACAAGTAGAAAAATAGCAGTGTGGTAGATTGTCAGAGGCCTGTGCTTCGTATCCTGTGGAAATGAGAGAGCTTCCATTCAAGGTCACAAGGACTCATTCTCTCCAGTCTTATGTTTTTGTTTTTATTGCGACATTCTTATTGCTTCAACATAAATATAATATTCATACTCTGTTATAATTAAATTAATTAAACTAAAGGGCTCTTGTGCCCTGCAGTTTAGGAGGTGACTAAGTATTTAACTGGCACTGGGGCAGCATTACATGAGGAATCAGGCTTTGCAGTGTGGGTATTTATAACCTGCTCTCACAAAATAATATGCTGTGAAATTGGATTTTTGCTAAATCACATTTTGTGTGGCAGCATTACCAGTTGTCCCAGTATTAACTCGGCTCCTTGCTCCCAATGTCATCAGCCAAACTGTAAAGTGCTGAATTCCTTTGTGATTGCACTTTGGGAGTGAATCTAAAATGAGCTTTGTAGAGCCTGTGCTACATTTTTCCAAAGCAACATTTGAAGTTGCACACATATTCTGTCCAACCTGACATGCCTCTGACTGGGAAATGGCACTGAGTCTGTGCTAATTACCTGCTGATTCCCAACCTGCCACTCTGCTCCCACACTGTGCTCTTGCATGCATGCATACACCCGCTCCTGCAGGGGTTCCTTTACCATTTCTGCTGACTTTTACAGATATCTTATTCCATTGTATCGCTTTTGCATATAAATAGGTTCAGCTGGGTGCCTGAGTCTTTGTTTGACACCTACAGCTCGAGAGGCCCCATGGGGAGACACGATGGGGCCAGCTGAGCGGAGGTGCAAGGTGACGATGCAATGTTCAACCAGTGATCACGCACAGCATGCCGCAGATTTGTGAACCTCCTCTGACCCACTTTGTAGAGTCTCATAGCTGTCGAATAGCCATTTGATGCCCACTTGGAGGGTAATGCACAACGCGATCATGCAATGACGTCACTGCTTCAAGGTTTATTTACTTACTAACAACGGATCAGCAAGAGATTATGCGAATAACACAATAGTGTGCTAATTATAGAAGTAGTAGTACTTAAAAAAGGCAAAGTGTTCTCGAAGCAGCTTTTGGATTATCTTGTCAAGCACCAAGTTTTTCTCTATTACATTTTGGCATCATCAGCATACACTACCATCCAACGTCTATCAAGATTCCGATTATTAATTTGTAGAATTATGATTAGATTCCTGCCAAACTTAAGACCAGTGTGAAGAGGACAAATAAAACACAAATGCAGAAATCAAAATCATGTTGGACCCCATTGCTTATAGTAAGAAGCTGATTAATACCTGGCTTTTCAGGACATCTAAAGAAGGACCGGTCGTGCGCACCAAACACTCCAACATGTCTGAGAATGCTGTCAAGCTTTTGAAATGCTGACCAGATGTTTGTCCTGTGTACTTTTCTTCCTTGCCATCCAGTTATAAGCATAACCAAAGTGTTTTTCCGTGTTCAGAGCCCGATGGAGACTCGAGCATCTCAGGGGGAAGTTGGTGTGCATTGATTTATGAATATGAATAATGTACGTGATATCACAAGGGGGTGGTCTAATGGCTTTTGGTTGGTGTCGTCCCCTGGGTGCAGTGCCTCCGGGAAGCTGGAGTGTAAATATTGTAAAGGGGCAGTTACTCATTGTTGTGCTTCATTGATAGACCCCCTGTGTTGTGTTGTAGGGGGTGTATAAATATGATAATAGAATTAGGCTGATCTTTCTGTCTCTGTAATGATCTCACAAATAAATGCGGCACATGAGGACACACTGTTACATAAGAACGTGATAATTTGATTAGCTTGGTTGGAGTCATATTTTTCTGTCAGTGACAGCAGCCAGAACACAGAGTTCATGCATTGCTGAACACATTTTGTCATCGCATTCAGTACATCTGTGCAAATATTACTAAAGAATTCTCCTCAAAGCCCTGCATGACTATGTCCCAATCGTGTTTGCTGTAAGGGGTCAGAGTGAGCAGCTTTCCAAATGCACTTGTTCCCGTAACTATGTCAGCTCAGGACGGGCAAATGTCCCTGATTCAAAGTCATTAAACTCAGCAGACTTCTCTCATTTCCTTCCTTCTTAAGAGCTTCTAGTCATCAAAAGCTTCCTGTGATACCTTTTTAAAGTATGCATTTGAAAGAGATTGCAGTAGTTACCTTGAAATGATTAGTTGACTTATTATTTGACTAAAAGAAAATTAAGCACCAACTATTTTTTGCTAAATTTTAAATTATTCGTCCTTCGTTACGGTTTTAGGGTTAGGGTTAGTTATTAGGGTTTTAAGTTTTTGACAAGCATAATTAAGGGATTATTGCAAAAAATGTGTCTATATGAGGCTAGGGCTGATACTAGATATGATCGAATATGGTGATATTTGCAGTAATTTTCAGAATAGTGAATGTCGAACAGCTGTTACGGCGTCTTCGGGCATTTGTTTAGAGACCGAGCTGGTGGAGTTTACTACAGATTAATTGGCCTGATGTGGCGGCATGCACGCAGCATTTTAACATATATGCATGGAGGACGGGAAAGAGGACCTGATCTATATCAATATTGGAATATTTTACTATATAATATTTGGCCCCAAAAATCAAGTATCGGTTTGGCTCTAGTTTACAGAATAAAAAATCAATCAACTAATCAAAAAAAATCGTAACCGCCTCAAGCAATAATGACAATGGTTGTTAAATACAGCCATAGTTCAAACTTTCTCTTATATTCTGTGTTTTTTTTACCATTAATTTTCAGCCGTCTATCGTACACTCTGTTCTCCCAGCAGTCTTGTTGCCAGACAGTCAGAGTGCTGCATCAATCAGCCCTTGTTTCAGTCCCTTGCCACACAGCAGTACTCCTCTCCCTCAGCTCCCATCCCGTTTTCCTCCAGAGAGCTTCAGGTTTCATTGGTATTCATTGTCAGTGCCGTCAACATACCAGAGTGTGTTACATTCTCATTCTCTTCATCATTGACAATATAGATCTCAGTGATTGTCTGACCAGTCGCCCACAGTCCTGTCAGTCAGCCAAATCTTTGTGCCTCCAGTTCTCAGGTGTATGGGGAACTTTTACAGGATATGAGGGAATACAATACCCCACTGTCAGAGCTACACTTGCTCCTATCACCTTAGTTGTCCTATATGCCCTCAGGGATATGTAAGACATTTAGAAGCAAAGGTTTTATGAGTTGTCATCTGAGAAGTCATAATGGAAGGCCTGGGGTTGCATCATTTGTTTCCAAAAATGCGCGGGGATTTGGTTGATGATTGCATTCATTTTAAATTAATCCCTGAACACATCTCTGGCTCCCGCTCTCAGCTGATTTTCTCCCACAAAGTTGCATTTTGTTGCAAAATTGCTCTGAACTGATCCCAGTGTTCATCTTCCCCTCTCAGTTTATCTCACTAGCAGTCCCCCACCTTCCTCCTTCCTTTCTCCTCTCACTGTCATTGCAGTGTTTTGGCTGCAGTCCCGTTGCCATGAAGAGTCCACAACAATGGCCCCTCTCTGTCAGAGCACATCGCTGCCCGAGGAATGCTTATTTAATAGTGGCATGCTTCGACAGGGGAAACACAATGTCTTGTCTCCCAGCTGGACTCTTTCATAGACTGCTGTTCTCTCCGGCTATCAGACTTCGTCCAGCTCAGGGTCATCAGTAACCGCCTCCATTTCCCAGACTGATGACATCGCTTTTCCATGAGCCGAGCTGAGCTCAGACAATCTTTGCCATGAGGCCTGATATCTCATTGAACGCTACTAGAATCTGTAGTTGCGGTAGTGAGAAGTTGTTTATTTGGCCGACAGCTATTCATGCAGATCTTTGTCCAGAAAAACTCACGAGGGAGCAGTTTGTTTGGAAAAAAATAGGTTATAATGCTTGTTTCTGAAGCACAATGTACAGTTGCACACTCTATAGAAAGCTAATCAATTCTCTTTAAAGCTGCACAGCATTGGTCTCGCTGCTCATTGGTGCTCTTCTGTGCAAACTTTTGAATAGCACAGCATTTGTAGAGTAAATCAGTGCATCCACTGTCTCAGTGTGACACCCCCCTGCGGTCTGTGTTGTTTTTAGCCAAAGTCTGAATAATTTACAGCATGTTGCCCCAGTGTTTACCTTCAGAGACTATGCAGAAGAAACTGCGCTCCGACATGGTTCCACAGGGAGTGCAGGGGTACAGTGCTGAGCGGACAAAGCCAAGTGTCCCTCCCATGAGGGTCTTTGTTCGGCCATCAAAGCCTGGGCAAACTAATGTTTGAGTAGGAGATTCAAGCAGCAGTCTGCCAAATGTGAGTCATAGTGCTGTGAGTGAAGCTGCTGTCCCAACAAACCGGACCAGCTATTCTTTTATCAAAAAAACATTTAAAATCTCGGACTGGAGGTGACTCATGAGCCTAAACAGGCTCCTGTCTAGTAGTTTTTATCAAAAAAGAAGTTTGACTACTTCTGGGAAGATGATCACTCTGATTTTGTTTTCCTAAGCAATTCATTTCACCTCAATAGAATCATCAGGATGCCAAAAAGCAATTACTGTGTTTTGTTCTGCCAGGGAGTCGGGCCATTTGCTCCGGCCGGTCTGTCGATAAATCAGCTGCGCAGAGTAGAAATGGTATTAGCCGTAGAGTCAGAAGGGGCAAGCTTAAGACCTATTATCTTGTGCTTCTGAACAAAAGCTGTAATCTCTGTGGCAGATAATGTTGCTCAACAACTAAAAGAAACACTGTACAGGAACAGAGGAGCTTAGGTTGTTTCTTTGGAGGTGTTCTGTTTCATTATGTTGTTACAGTGCTGATTTTTAAGAAAACAGCCATCGACTCCACCCCTCACACTCGATACATGCAGCTCTTTCTTCAGGAAGTTTACGTCATCTGCAATAAACTACTTCAGAGGCCTGGCAGTGACAGGAATGAAGACCAACTGGTTGAGTTCCATCTCTGTGCTTGTCTTAGCTTCTACCTCGTCATTTACTCACTTGTTTTTATTCTTTGTCTGTCTCTTCGACCAGCTCCTCACTCGGATCTGAACACAAACCCGACAAGGCCTGACCCAGAGGGGGAAAGCAGCCCACCGAAGATGGACAACGCCCCGAGAATGGAGTCTCCTGCTAAGAAAGATACAGACCGGAGATTGACTACCCCAACAAAACCTGACACCATCGGTCGATCACCTGGGTCACCTGCATCACCTGCACCAAGATCAAAACGGAAGGAAGGTAAAGGAAAAGAGAAATTTCACCTTAGGTTACATGAATTAACTGTCACGCGATTAATCCGCCAATTATTCACTTGATTAGGCGATTAGTTCTGGTCTATAAAATGTCATAAACTGCTGGAAAATGTTGATCGATCTGTTTCCCGAAGCCAAAGATGACGTCAAATCTCTTGTTTTATTTAAAACCCAAAGATATTCAGTTTACTGTCACAGAAAATAGAAAATATTCAAATCCTTTTCAGTCATTTTAATATATTAAACTGTCCAAAATCTCTGAATACAGCTTCTTAAATGTGAATATACCTTTTCAATTGTCCTCTGTGACAGTAAACTGAAAATCTTTGGCGTTGTGGACAAAACAAGACAATCCAGGACGTCATCTTGTGACCAACTTTCAAAATCTTTAAAAAAGTAAAAAGTACGGAGCAACAACTAATTGACTTTAGGGCTGCAATATCTGTCATTGTAACTCAATAACATATCAGTGGAAACAAACCTAAACTGTCAATAGAATAATATTCCTGACATCAAAATACTGAGTGCAGTTTAGAAAGAATGAAGGACACAGACATCAGTCAGTATCAGTCCGCCTCCCTCAGTCCAGGTGATTCACAATTACTCAAATCAATGAATTGATTATCAGAATAGTTGATAATTCATTTAATTGTCATTGGTTGCGGCTCTAAATAGAGTGCACTTGCTCAAAGGTAAAACTTATAATGGAGGCTATATTTGGCCTGACGTGAAGCAGCTCTTCCAGCAGCGCAGTTACATCTGCAATCTGCTGGAGTTTGGTCAGCTCTCTTGAGGAAAGTTAATGCTTCAGTATCTGAGTTACAGTGACCGCATGCTTTCAGACGTGAAGCAAAATCCAATAGAGCTGCGTCAGTTTATCTTCCAGTGTTGGAACAAAAGTGGAACAGAGGCTTCTGTGTGAGAACATCTCAGCTTTAGGCTCAAAGGTTTTAAGCACAATTGAATTAGTGAAGAAAGTAGCCCAGTAAAATATGGACAATGAGCTTTCTTGGTAAGTGGAGCGCTAATGCTGATCAGTACCTTGCACTGCCCCCTAATGAAAGGTGAGTGAAGGGAACGTGAATAGGAATCCCATTTCAGCGAGCGATGCCAAGAAGGCATTTAGTTTGACCTCATGGCACCATCGCTATTTTCATAATACCACCACTTGAACTGCTTGCAGACACTGGCTAACAGCACATGCAGACTCTAAGGAATATGTTTGAGGGTTTTGGGAGCGTAAGCCTCTTTTCTCTCTCCCCTTTATTCATTATCCATTAATCCATTCACTGTGGTCATGGTCTTTATTCCCTTAGCGTGAGGTGACGCGGATAAACCTCCCCCAATGCCCCAAACTGCTCCCAAAACTGTAACAATGCGTCCAGTTTTGATACCTTGTTGTGACCTTAGCCACTTGAGTAATACCAACACATTATAGTATTCTGTGGTTATTCACCAAAGTTTGGTCTATTTTAGAGAAATATGAAGTTGAGTCCTCAGTCTCCTGATTCCAGAAATGACCCACACTTCCTTTTTGTCCTTCAAGTTCCTTTTCCGCTGGGTTTGTAAAGCTCATTACTTGTGAGCATTTGCACCACCCAGAGGGGTATAATGAAGATGAAAAGCACTCTGCAGCTCCTTAATTAGTAAAATGAAATGGTGAGGTTTGTAGCTCAGTTGGGAGCGGTTGCTTCTGGTAATGCCCAGTTATATTTTTTACATCTCAAGCAACGTTTTCCTCTGAAAGCAGTGATTTGCTTCAGTTTAAAACCCCTTTCACACTGGACCAAAAAAACCCACCAACATCTGGATTTTGTCTTCAGTAGGAAAAGGGTACAATTGGCGTACACTCCCACATCAAATGACTCCGCAGTAGTTATGGGTACTTATCCGATCACTGTGATAAAAACATGACATCCGGGTCGACATGCTAATTTTCGCATCTTTTCCGACGCGATGCTGACGACACGTGTGATACTTTTCCATCCTTCTCTGTTCAAGCAGTGCTCGAACATCGTTCAGTCAGTGTCGAGTTTTGAAGATAGACTGAAGTTAAAGATTAAAACTGATGCAACCACCGAAACATTGTCACTGGCCTCCATGCTGCTTTCTACTGTTCACTGAAAAAAACCAAAAACAAAACAGAAAGGCAATCTCATCTAATGGATCTTGTTTTTTTGACGGTTGCATCTTATAAGGTCGCAACTTATGCTATACAGTAATGTTGTCACGACACCATAATGTCTAACTTCGATACAATACCTTGAAAAATGGCGATATTCATTACCATTTTCAATAATGCGGGGGACATTTAACACAACTAAGCATGAAACTTTAAATATCTAGTACAGGATAAATCTAATAAGATTATAACATGACAATGAGATAAAACTTATCTTGGCTAGTAGCAGAGAACAGCAGAAAGACTGTAGTAAACATCAAATATGACACTTTTTTTAATTTACAAAGATTTGTTTTTTCTTTTAAGATTGGAACTAAACTAAAAATTATATGTGTTTCAACTGGTTATCGGAGAGAAGAGAGATTAGGGAAATGCAGCTGGCTTGACGCTGATACTGCACCAAAAATTATTGAGATGAGTTTAAAATACTCTGTACGTATGTATCGATAGTTTTGACAACACAACTAAGCAATATATCCTGCAATGCTGCTATTATACCTCAATTTAGAAGAAAACAACAGAGCTGACATTTTGAGAAGGTGCCAGAATGTGTGCGTGTACAGTCTGGAGCCCCAAACGCTGCACCTAGCAGCATTTTTCTAGGCCATTCTGTTTTTGTCTCCGAAGCTTTGTGCATGTGACGTTATGATTAACACGGTGCTGAGTTGCAAACAGCAGCACATCACACTGACCAAGGCCGTGCACATGGGCTTTCCATAGTCCTATAAATATCAAAGTGGGTCAGGGGTTGTTCTTAGGGGAGACTGCATGGCAGATTGTTTTCGTGTTTATGATTCACGCCTCTGCCTATTAGACGTTGGAAGGATGAGTTCCTTTGTGTTCGACGTTGAACATCTGGTCTGTGAAGACGAGGGAGATGATGTGGTGTGAAGACTCGGGGAAGAGCCAGACTGCATCCTGTGCCATTGTTTCCCTTTGGTGGACAAGTTATTGCCAATACACTAAGAATGTATATACGTGATTTCACATGGGAGCTGTTTTGATTAATAGACCTTACAAGCTATTTATTTGGGTGGGCTGCAGAAATAGATTTAGGAAAATACTGTCATGAAAACATCCCTCTCTAATAAAGCACACACTCACTGTAGGATTGGAGCTAAAATGTGAGGATTATGTTATGTTATATTATGTTAAGTGACTGCATAATACAGCACAGATCTTCTGAGTTCGGCAAACCAGCCCTCTCTGTAAGAGCAATCCATTTTTGGAACTCAGTACCAAGTAACATAAGGCCGAGCCCACACATACACGGGTATTTCTGTAAACTGGGTTTTAGAAAAGAAAATATCTCTGTCCAGGCGAGCGCTTTAGCACCGTTTGAGAAAATATCTCCATACAACACACCTGGAAATGCATATCCCATGGCCATGCGCATACACTGGGCATGTGCGTGGCGTTGTAAACAGATTGTATACTGCGGTCGGTAGCTTGGTTACAGAAAATGCTGTGAGTGAGGCAGGGAAACGTGACTTGCTGACTAATTATCCAGGAAGATTCTGTGAAGACAAAACATTGTCCCGTTTTTCTTTTTCCGTCATTGCAAAATCGATGTCCGTTTGTGTCTCTCTAAATATAACGTTGCACAATATAACATCTATTCTACCACTGTACAAACTGAAATAGTGATAATATCATAACATGTAGCCTACTCAAAGTTCACATTTGCTAATGATGCTACAAACACTGATGAACGTGTGTGTGTCTGCGTCATCATTTCCAAAAATCTCAGTTTCTTTTCTGTCCAGCCATGAACACTGAAAACAGCGTTCCACCCTGGCAGAAAAGGCTTTGTTTTAAGAAATACCCATGTATGTATGGACGGGGCATAAGAGAGTGCTGCAGCTTTGATGATTTTGAATTTGAGATGAAATCATGGCTAAAATCAACCCTAATCATGTTTCCATCACGCATAAACGCAAATATAATCTCATTGTTATTGTAGTGTTTTAAATTATGAGATCTAATTGTTGTCGTTGAGGTTGCTGATGTTGTTGTACAGTGAATATGTACTGTCCGTAACTGTTTTTTGTACTGTGCAGCTTATTTTCTTAGTCTCCTGCCCAGGGGACTACAGATATATAATATATAGATAGATAAATTAATTTGCTGTAATCGTATTTGTGTTGTAAACAAGGCTGCAATTGATGTCCAAACCCAAATACATTCAGTCTACAGCAAACTTCACATTTGAAAAGCCGCAACAAGTGAATTGTTGCCATTATTACTTAAAAGAACGGCTATTTATCATCACCAACCCATAGACTTATTGATGAAATACATAACTGTTTCAGCTCTTCTGGTAAAATATTTTCATTGGTATATTCTTTGGAGGACATGCAAAAGCAAAGGGTGCCTTCAGCAAGTAGAGTGACCCAGGAAGTAAAACCAGCTATGCTCAAAGGCTGCAGTTTGAATTCTTGAAATGGCTCACTTCAGCGTTGGCTCGCACTGCCGTTCCTCTTGCCTTTCCTTTTTTTTCACTGAGTGGTTCCACTGAGGTATTTGGAAGGAATGTTGTGCATGAGAGAGACTTCAGAGACGTCACACAGAGAGAAGACATATATGTAAGTGCTCCCCTGTAGTCATAACATATCACAGTCAAACATGCACCCACGACCAGATGGCACAGGAGATTTACTGAGCCTGCCACATGCTGCAGCTTTGATGTGGAGGAGATTGGCTTCCAAGAGGAATTTTCTTCACACGTTCATTCTTTGTGTTAGAAAATATAGCACACTCCAGCTTCGTCCATTTGTCGAGCATCGGCTTCGAAATGTTGACGTTGCCAGTTTCCTGTCATTGTCTTGTGGCATGCATTTCCTTGTGGTGACGTTTTTTTTAAAGTTTAAAGCGTCTGCTGCTTTGACTTAGCAGCAGGGAAGAAAACATTTACAGATATTTCTGTTTATCAGACGGCTGTGCGTCATTGTTGCCTCAAGCCAGTTTTGGGTTGAGGAAGGTCGGACAGGCAGCTGTTATGGCGGATGGTACAAAACATGTGGCTAATAGTGCATCTTCAGGATTTTGCTCTTCCTGTTTTCCTAGTAACTTTAGTGCTTTGTTAACATAATACTATTTTAGATATACTGAATTATAAGACACACCGTAAGCTCTTTTCACCCCACAGTGGATACGTAGTATTGAATTATATATTCTCTGCATAACAAGTGGCCCTCAAGGATTCTAGCTACGGTGAGCCCGACTAACCAGCTTTAATTAAGCCCTTAGTAGCAGTATGTTAGCCCTAATTGTTCATTTATATGGAAGTGTGTCATGAATTTAATTTGGTGGGATACAAGGCAAAAAATTCCCAGATATTGAATTTCTCTCGGGCTGTGTTGTTTTGTTTTGAGTCGCAAGGAACCATAAAGAAATGTCAGGTTTAATTTATCAAAACAAATACTGCATCACCGAGGTCTGAATGGTTTGGACTTGATAGAAGTTAACAATGTGACACCGCTCACTTACACATCCTCTCTTTCTTCCCCCTCTATTCTCACCCCAGACATCATAAAGTCAGAGGACAGGCAGAAGCTTGCCAAGGAGCGGAGAGAGGAAAAGGCCAAATATCTCGGTAAGTGGAAACAAGGGGTGGGAGCACGAGCCTGTTACATAGGAAGAAGGCTCCCTCTAGTGTTGGGGTGAAAAAGTGTCGGTCGTGTTGCTGCTGAGCTGGCTTCAGGCTGCAGATGGCTTGCACATGCAGCACGGGGAGGATAAAAGGGGTAGTTTGAATAGTTTGGGCTTTTGTACAAAAGTGACTGAAATCAGCAAAAGCCAAGCAGCCGCCATTTTACCAAAGACGAGCGAGCGCTCATTTTCTACGTGCATGTTGAAATGAGCATTTGCCCATTGTGTTTTATATTATTTTATTGTTTGACTCATTAGCGCTTTAACTCACCTCTGCACTAAAATGTGCTGTAATACAATTTGAGTTACGTAGGGATATTCCTCACACTGACAAAAATGATGAATAAAGAATTAAAAACTGTATTTTTTTAGCCATATGTGTTAATAAATGTAACTGTTCGCAGCTTTTTGCAGTGTGATGAATATCTCTTGCGCAACAGCACTGAGTCATAAAAGCACTGGAACCCAAAATGGAGCAAAATTTTCTCAGTGCCTTTTCATTGGGCGTCACACGAATCGACACAGCTGTGTCAGCTGATGCATCTCTTTGCCAAGTCCTTATTTTTCTCATGAACACACGGCTGTCACGTTGTCTCTCGGCTACACGCTGCTCAAACACTGCTTTGCATGATTGACAGTTGCCTCTGTCTTCTTTCTCACCCCTTCCCCCCCTGCAGAAGAGCTCAGCATGCTACAAGGTAAGCCACTCACCTATGTGTATGTGGTGGTGGTGGTGGTGGTGGTGGTGGTGGTGATGTCCTGATTCATTCTGTTGCATCTGGGTGTCTCAACTTAAACATGTTCAGTAGTTTTAACTAGAGTTGGGCAATAGACCAAAAACTCATCAACATACAGACACCAGGAGTCACCGAACAAGCTTGTTCATGTTGGTGTGTCTGTTAAAAACTCATTGCATACGGCTTCAAGAACCATCCCCTGTTAAACTGCATGCTTCATTTCACCTCTTACTTTATAACAAAGCAGCATCTGAAATAACCAGCACCAATGTTTATCTTTCAGTCAAATCTGTTTAAAATATGAACTTTTTGTAGACATATTGCAGACTTGTCATATTCAGGAAACCTGGATTGGAGGTAAAACTTGTCAGTTTGGCTATTTTTAAAGACGCCACATAAAGGAGGTACGATATTGAATTTTGGCCATATTGCCCAGCCCTAGAGCCTTTTCATTCATTTAATCCTCATGGCGTTTCTTAATTTAAAATCATGGTTGTATTTTTTCTTCATCTTGGAATTTCAACTAATTATAACCTTTTCCCTCCCTGAACATCATCAATGTGTCTTTTTGCCAAATTCATGTAGGCATAGACTGACCTCTTAACCGATCATTTATCCCTGAATCAATGCTCTAATTAGTTGTTTCTCAGTTCAGATATGTGAAGATGTAACGAGCCCTGAGTCTGAACTCTGTTCATCCACATGTTCCAATTGCAGAAACCACTATGTTAAAGATAACACGTTCGAACCACATGCCACAAAACTACTGTGATTACCATCTTACTGGAGAAATTGGAGGTTGAAGAGAAGCTTGCAGCCAGATTTATCTTGGCTGTGAATTTACATCCAAACAACTTTTATATTGCCAAACACAAAATCACACAGTGCAGAATGTCCCGAAATAGAAAAATATGTAAAGTAGTTTTCACTTGTGTCGATACAGAGCTGCTTCGTTATGTATTGCAGACATTTTTTTCCTTTCAGCTTTTGTCATCTCACAGGGTTTTGTCAGCTCGGTACTAGACAGAAAATTTAGAGTAGTGGTAAATTGGTAAAATCGCGTTGAAGTCCTCACGACACTGATTTCTTTTAACTATCACACTCATACTTTCAGTAGTGCCCCATTGTCTAATCCCACTGTGTGTTCGACAGCAGTAAGATGACTTTGACACACTTCGGAGCGTGGATCAGTCTAATTGGGCGATCACCGGGCGTGCCAGATGGTACAGGTCTGATTTAATACTCTCAGTCAGACCTGGATAAAAGATAAGATCCCGCCAATGCTTTTGTTTACAAGACCAGCTTAAAAGAGATCTTATCAACCATCACCAGTAGTATTACTAGGCTAGTAGTATAAGGGGCACTGTTAGAAAATCACAACACATCCTAGCTCGTATCTTATTGTTTTCTTGTCACGTTTAAGTGAAGCTTTGAAAGACTTGCGTCAGGAAATCGGCCGCGACTGCACAGAAGCCTCTCCCCTGCCTTGTCTGTCTTTGGTTGGATGATATGAATAGTTCATGTACCAGAGCTGGAGCCGCGCGCTGTTTATGACTTATTTAATGGTCTTACTGTAGTAGGTCCCGAAGCTACTTGTCAGTGCTGATCATCGTCAGGAGAGAGCTGAGGAATGCATTTTAAAGCAATGTCATCTCAAGACATTCAGAATTGGACGTCTGTTAATACGAACTCCTGGTGTAGATGCACGAATGACTGATGGTGAAGGTGACTCTGACGCTTGTGAGCTGAAATAATTTAGACTCTCGCCATAGTTTGGTGTCACCATCAATCATCCAGCCAGTTTCAGTTCATTTTCCCTCCTGCAACCAGCACCTGTAGTCTGGAAAACTACCAAAATGCTTCTGTTGAATGGGTCAAATTCCAATATGCAATCAGACTTGATTTGTTTGGAAAAAGTGGGTGCAGTCTTTCTACATTAAGTTTGTGACCTTAAAGGTTTCCCTTGGAGGAGAGAGGAAATGTTATGGATGTGGGAAGCTGTAATCCATCCCAGCAAGCCTTGAACATTGCATTTGAGGGCGGTTGAAGCAGTTTCCTCCTCCCTGGTTCTCATCGCAGCACAACTAGTGAATTATGGAGCACTCTACTTTCCACTCTACTACATATTTGTAAAGATGTGTCTTCTCTCAAATTGAGGCCATCGAGCTGCAAGGAGCCGAGATACGCACTGCAGCAGATTTTTTCTTTGCCTCAAGGTTGCTTCCGTGCAGCACCTCGGTATAACTCAGCTTTCCTTTCCCTTCTCGGATAAAAGCAGAACTGCGTGCCTCCCAATAAATTTGAACCCTCTAGCCTCCAGCATCTCTGCAGTGATCCGTCACCATAATCTGAAATCCACAACCAGTTGCTTTTGTTGAATCAAGTGCCGTTGAAAAACTAAGCCTCGCCTCCTTGCAGAGGCCAATTCTTCATGGAGGTTTTACTTTGCAGTTTAAAGAAATATGGCGAGTTGTGTACACAGCGAGGCAGCTGCATAAGGCTTCTTTACGCCCTCTTTAAATGGCTCAGGGACAAGGAGACGATTTCCATATCAAAGTGTGTGGTTCATTGAAGCTGACGTGGAGGCTTGATGCGATTAGCGTGGTGTAAAACTGTCACTTCAGAAGCACTGTATCTGTCTAACCCGGCATTATGCAGGATTCTGTGGAAAAAGTCAAGTAATTGAATTTATTTTTCCAAACACAAAGCACGATTGAAGTGAAGGGCAACATATTTTTTTCAAAGGTGGCTTTTAACATCAGAGGCTTGACTTTTGGGATATTTCCTTCAAGCTTCAAACAGGATTTTTCTTGAACATCCCGACAGATATAACATTACGCTTTTAAGTCTAAAACCGATAAAGGTAATGCATACCGCACCTACAGTATTCTGAAAGGACAGGGAAGAGCGAGCGGGCTCCTTTGTCCAGTGCTCTTTAGGTAAAATCTCACCTTGACTGTGTTTTTCTGTCCCATCTTAGCTGCTAAAAAGAGCCAGTGGCTGGAGAAGGAGGAGAAGGCGCGGCAGCTGAGGGAGCAGCAGCTGGAGGGACGCCGCAGGAAGCTCGAGGAACAGCGGATCAAGGCGGAAAAGCGACGATCCGCCCTGGAGGAGAGGCAGAAACAGAAACTGGAGAAGAATAAAGTACGTTCTGGCAACAACGCTGTCTATGTTGAGAACAATCTATTATGTATGTGATGGTGTTCCACTTTTGCACTGATATCCAGAGGTGAAATGTTAATGCCCTCCCTCACTGGAATGGGAACAGAACAGGGTCAGTTGCAAGATGAGAGGTTTCAGCTAGGCATGGTGCTTGACTCTGTCCTATTCTCATCCTCTCCAGGAACGCTATGAGGCTGCCATCCACAGGTCAACCAAGAAGACGTGGGCAGAAATTCGCCAGCAAAGATGGTCCTGGGCCGGCGCGCTTAGCCAGAACAACAGCCAGAAAGAAGGTGAGTACACGGATCTAATCTGGACAGGACTCGCTTGTGATCAGATCTATATTGTTGATATGAGGCAGTTGATGCAAGTTATTGATGCTTTTATTGATCACAGTTTCTGTCTGTTGAGGTTTTTATTCGTCATTATTGGCTTTTGTGTTTCAGTGCCATTAACCTCTTATGGCTAAGTCCATTAGAGGAAAATTATGTCAGCATCGGTCTGCTATCAAGCAGCTTCCTGTCACTGTTTTCACTGAAGATCGTTAGTACGTTACTCCTACGTCCTTGCAGAGGTTTCTTTTATTGTTTGAAGAGACCTCAGACTTGTTCATCAACTGTGCTGTTACAGATTTGCAACAGATGGATTTATAATTATTTTTATTATTAATGAGTCTCTTTTTTCTCAGTTGATCACTTAATCATTTGGTCTGTGTGATGCCAGAAAATAGTGAATAATATCTATTTTCCCAGAGCTCAATGTGATGTCTTCAAATTGCTTGCTTTATCCAAAATTGTTCGAAAACTGAGAAAAGTCTTACATCCTTTTTCTTCAGAAGCTGACACCAGGAATTGTTTGGAAAATTAATTAGCTATCAGAATTTTTGTTGAACTGAACAGTGTAGGTACTGCAGTGGTGGCCTGTGTCTCAAAAAATTTGGGAGGACAAGAGGGAAAAAAAACTCACTCTGCCATTTTTTTATTTTTTAGATTTAGTGATGTTTTATTTCAACCAAGTACTATTTTATCCCTCCTCCCCTCATTAACAGTGGAGGAGCAGCCTCCCCGAGGTAGATCTGAAGCACTGCAGCCTGAAATTGGTGCATTATTAGCTCTATCAGGTGGAAAATAATTGTGCTGTCTACTTCTCACTTCCATTTGGCTCAGTCATGTGTACAGTGTTTAATGCTCAGTCCTGGCTTTGGCATATGATGTGGGCAGGTGCACAGTCAGGAACGCTGCCCAAACATATTTGGACAGCAGTGGAGGTTTTGTTTTGTCATATTTTAATCTTCTGTCACACTCCTCCACCACTCACCATGTTCTCTGATGTTAGTTACTGCAGCTCTGTCCTAGCAGGCTGCAGGATCATGACCAGACTATATCGATCGCACAAGTGAAAATGTATTCTGCTGCTTCATTGCAGCACCTGCAGCAGGCAGGGATCTGTGGACTAGCAGCAAACTTTATTATGCCTATTTTGAATTGATAAATGTCCTGACAGTCCTACAGCAGATGAGATCAGTCTGCACTGACTGCGGTGGCTGGATGGTACTGTGGAAATTATGTTTTAACAATGCCGCCCCTGTCCCTGTGTGCCATCCACCCGACGCGAAGCTGTAAATCTTAAGAGACTAGACTTCTATCTCATGTCATGTAATCGCCTCTGCCATATGCCAGGGGAATTATTGACTCTCTAATCAATCTCTCGCTTCCTTCCTCCCTCACCAGCCTGCCGCCTGTCAGATGGTGGAGGCAAACAAGCGTAAACAGACTGCAGTGGAATGACGCAGAGTTCAGAATGTTATTTAGGAAATTCTCCAAAGTCTCGGCCTCTGTCAAAAGAGCTAACTGCCTCAGTCACTGCTTTAATAGACAAGGCCTGCTTTGATACTGTGCCTCCATTACACTAATGTTCTGTGAATCATGCCTGACGACATTTGGGTAAAGCAGAGTGTTTATATTCCTTTAATACGCTGCAATCAAACAGACTTGGGATGGATGTAAGTTTTGCACATGGATTGCACAAGTTTTGCCCTTTTCTGAAGCCAGTTCACGTCGTCAGCTTTGAAATGAGTGGATGTTTCCCAGCAACCTCTTTCCATCACTGGTTTGTTTGTTATGGTTGTTTTGAGGTGTCTCTTCTGGGTCACTGTTTGTGTTGGTAGCGTTCAAGGTTCTTCATGAGTGTGGTTGACACGCTCTCTGGAGTTGGCATTGTTGTGAAGTCGGCATAAACCTTCAATCTTTCATCTGGAATTTTGAGAAGGATCTTAAAGGGTCAATTCACCCAAATCCCCCTCAAAAAGTCAACATATTTTCTCACTTACCTCAGTAGAGTAGAATTCAGTTTAGCGTGCTCACAGCATTACAAATGACCTAAAAATATATATAATATAAAATATTTATAAGCAACAAAAGATGTCCCGGTTACTCTGAATAATCTACTCACCTCACCGCCAGCAGTTTTCACTGCTTCTCTAGTAAAGTAATAATGCAAGTGAAAACTGCTAACAGTGCATTGTCTGGATTATCCAGAGTAACAAGGACACTAAAAGAATTGTTGCTGTCATTTTTCATTGTATTGTAATTTGCTGCCTTGACAATCGATTTTCGGTTAATCAGTAATAATATATGAAATAGGCTCGGGCCGATATTAGATAATTGTCGAATATCACGATATTTGCCATCATAAGCAATATTTTTCTCAGTATTGACCAGCTGTGTGAAGGAAGTGCTCTGACTGTATTTTAATTTATCACAGTGTTATTTCTCACCTAGCTGGCCCTCTAGAGTTTAAAGGGAAGGGAACCAGTGACAGACTGCACTTAATATATTATACTACTACACTATACTATATATCTGATTTAAAAGTTCCCATTTAATATATATATATATATATATATATATATATGTATGTGCTGCTGCAAAAGGACCTTTTTTAATCATACTATTCAAACTACTAATAAACATAAAATACAAATACAGTAAAATACTTTAATTATAAATTGTAAGAAAAACAAGACCCCCTCACCCAGTGGTGACAGGATTGTGTATTGCCACATTTGGGACGAGACAATATCTACAAGAATTTGTATTGTAGCAAGATGCCATTTAAAGCCTAGTGCCCATCTCTGGTTGTTGATTAATACATTTTTAATCAGTTAAATTCTACACAGCGATTTATCAATTCATCATTAATCATTAACATCTCTAGTTTGTCAAAAATCTCATAAACAGAACTCTTGATTTTCTTGTGCTATATAAATAAAGTCTGTAATTTATTATCGTATAATTTAAAACCCGGGCAAATAAAACCAAAACTATCTGCAGTGCTAAATACCGCAAGAGGTAGGTGATTTGGGTGAACTGGCCCTTTTAAAAACTGTAGCATTTGAGGAATTCAGAAACATTAAACATCATTTTTGACACACGTTTTGTGCCATGGACGCCTGCCTACACACCTAAAGGCGAGCTGAAGTGAACATATGGCGCACTGTGTGCGAGCATGCAGCGTAACAGAGTGGATATTATTGTAGACACGTTGAGCGCACAGGAATCCGCTTTAACGGCGGTTGCTCGCATTACCAATCGGTTACTTGACAGTGTGTGGGCGTATGTTTGTAGAGGCGTCGTTGGAGCGTAACGCATTACGCCACAGAAGTTCCCATTCTTCCTCTCAACCATGTGACCTGTGTGAACATCTGTGTGGCGCTCTCTTGGCTTCTTAGGCAGATGCTCTGTGTCAACGGTCAACCTGCCCAAACACGTGGACACTGTTATAAACAAGCGACTGTCCAAGTCCTCCGCCACGCTCTGGAACTCCCCCAGCAGAAGTAAGGCAACATCTGGAATGCCCTCCCCCCTCCTGTTTAACTGTCCATCACTCTGCCACCGTCTCTGAAACCCGTCCGTCATTGTCTTCTATTTTTTTCAGTTCCTCTCTCTTGATTTCAGTCCCTCTCTTGTGCTTGATGGTTGACAGCTGACCCATTTCCATCTTCCAAAACCACTATGAGTTCTTTTTTTGTTTAATTTTCACCTCAGAAGTTGGGTCGGGTTTTTGTTTGACATGCTCTGCATGCTCGTATTTTAATGTGGGTTATGTCCAGTGTTCGTGTTTTGTTTTGCCGCCTTTTATATATCCTTTGGTTGGTTCATTGTGTGGTGGTCATTTCATGTGTTTGCACAGTCCAGTGGATCCTTTTGTTCTCATTTTCCATCATAACACACTGGCTATGGGATGTCTTTTATGTTGATTGAATGCTCTATTGATTGATTATATGGAGGTGGTTGTTGTTCATAATTGACAAATACTCCTTTGAATCAAACTTTTCTTCACGCTTCGGATGAGCGCGTTTCGAAATTAAACCAGGTCACGGTGTACTCCTGCAGAGAAGGAGAAAACTTCTCAAAGTAAAGTTAGTGAGTGAGTCAGCATTTTTCAGGAGATAATGTATTCCCAAAACTCCCCCGGAGCAGGTACTGTTCCTCTGTGATGCTGGAAAAAAAATAGACAGGTAACTTCTCTGTCCCTCATGTCGCCCTCCTCCTCAATCTCAACACGACTACACACCCTGTCAGCATCCACTGTAACAAAAAAGAAAGGTGTCTTCCCCAAATAAATACTGATGAGTCCACATTCTTCTTCTTCTCTGCTTGTATGCTCAAGGCTGTGGTTATAAATAACCAACTCACTGTCTAGACAAGCTTTTCAAATAACTCTCTCTCTCCTGGGTGGTACCTCTACAGCCCAAGGTTATACTAGACACATTTACTGAGCTCATTTTCTTTCTCTTGTAATCTCTTTGGGTGGCACTGAGGTGTTTAATTGGGGTTTTGTGTATTTTTGTTCAGGTTTGTATGGCTTGTGGGCATATTACTACATGTGACCCATAACCTGAATCACTGTTTCTTTTCATTTTCCTTTTGGTGACAAATTTTAGACTTAATTTTTGGTAAGGTGTCTGGGTAATGAAGGTCTCTGCAAAGATTGATTTTAAATGGGCCCATGTTGCTCTCATACTTCTGGTCTGGGTTATCCTTATGCTGGGGATATCAATCGAAGACTTATCTTTTGGAGTTATCTGTTTCTCCTCCCTGCAGCCCGTACACTTGCACTGAGTCCATGGGAGAGCAGTATAGTCGACCGGCTGATGACGCCGACGCTGTCTTTCCTCGCCAGGAGCCGCAGTGCTGCCAGTGTCCTCAACAATGGCAAAGATGGTCGTAAGTTTGAAAAAAGAAAAAAAAAATGGATTAACATCTTTCCCGCAGTTAATCACGCTGCCGTATAGATTTTTGCTAAACGTAATTAGACTTGTATTTTCTCCTCAGACTCTCCTCTCTGCCCCCGTTCAGCCTCAGCCAGTCCCCTCACCTTGTGCGCCCACCAGCCCCACCACCGTTGCTCCGACCGCTGGAGAGTGACGTCCAGCACACCCGACATCACCCAGCGCCAGCACAGACGGAGCTCCACACCTGTAAGTGGGCCTTATTAGATTTTGCCCTGTGGTTGTCCTCTCTTTAATATTTAAGCTGTGTATGATGGATTCTGGGGTGAATAGTTGGACTACTCATAGTATTTGTAGTAGCAGTAGTTTAACTTCTTCCCACTCCACGGTCATCAGACGGTAACAACAGCACTAGACAAGAGCGATAAGTAAGCTGTTTCCCAGAATAAAAGCACAGCTAAAAGGGCATGAAATTAATAACAGCTGATTTTCTACATGTGGGTTTACAATTCACCGGAAACTGACTGAAAGTTTAACAGTGATATTGTTGGATTGAACTGTGGCCAAGACAGTAAAACATGTACCTGTCCAGACTTCTTCTCCTCCTGTGTTTTATGTATAACAACCTACAGAGAATCTTGTCATATTTTGTGTTTTCATGACAATGGCATGCTGTCTTTGGAGTGCACATGAGAAGACTGAAATATTTTTACCTTTTTTTCATCCTTTTGTTGTACAGATGGATAAAAACAAGAAAGAAAAGAAAGACAAGGAGCGGGAGAACGAGAAGGAGAGAATCGCCCTCACTAAAGAGAAGGTGCTTAAGAAGAGACAGTCTCTACCCAGCATGAGACACAGACCTGACCCGAGGTAGCGCATTGTTTACTTCTTCTTTTTTATTTATTTATTTTTGTAATTTTTACTTTTAATTCAGTTAAGTTTGAAATCTGTGAGTTCATTTCGATTTTATTTATAAACATTGAAAAAACCAACAAACTTTGCTGTCACCTTTTTCTTACTTGTCATATTAACCACCAACCTGGTTACTGATTTAATCTACAAGACCTCTAAATAGTCACACATAACCACCGTATAAAATGTATGTAATTTAAAGCTAACATCCCCACTTAAAAAAAAAATACTTTAATCTTCCATTTGAATAATCAAACATATAATCTGCTATTTTGATGCTCATACAGACATGGTCAGAATAAAACTGTAACATAAACAAGGATAACCTTACATCCCCCTGACCCACTGTTTGTCTCTGGTCAACGGCTGGGCTAGCCAGAGCTACCGTGTTTACGTCTGCATGATAATGGCTGCGTATTTCATGCTCTGTTTGAGCCGAGGCAGATCCCAGGACGAGTGGTCACTTCCTCTTTTATCCCCAGGCCACTAAAATAAGTGACATCAGTGACAGAAGGGATGGAATAGGAGAAGAAAGTTCTCCTGACTCAACAAAAAGGCAACAAAGAGCTTAGCTGTTAGCTGTCAGTACCATCAGTGCCAGAGGATAAAAAGAAAAAAACGTTGTCTTCAGCATAATGGATGTTTCCCCTTTAAGTGTTGCGTTGCCTGTAAAGCTGGGATCCGATAATGCACTGTAGGGCTGATGCAACTTTTGAGTGCTTTGTCTGCTGTGAACCTGTTGAAGAAGTCAGGTTTCTTCAGGACGTGTGTCATTTTAAACAAACATTCGGGCCCTGACCTTGGTCCAAATGCATTACAGCATCAAAATATATTTTCCCTTTTTTTCAGTCCAAGTCCTTTATCAAGACAACGGCCGTCATCCCCAGCCACGCCGAAGGGCAGAACTGCCTCACCAAGCCCCGCCGCCTCCCCCAAGCCTCCATCCACACGTGGAAGCCCGTCGACTCCTAAAGCTCGGCCCAAAAGAGCCAGGACCCCAGCCAGGATAGACCACCGCACCTCCTCCCCCGCCCCAATCGGAAGAGTGAAGGAGCCTCGCAGGCCTGCCACCCCCGAGGAGAGAAAGGGTGAGTGCAAACAGTTTTGATGAGTAGATGGATTGAAAATCTCAGCATCCTTCTGGACTTAATGTTCGTACGATGTTTCAGTTGCAGAAAATGCCCTCGGCACAAAAACTGAAGCTGCAGGTAGCAGGGAAGCAGCAGGGACAACATTTAGTTTAGGTGTAAAAAAAAAATCAGCCAATTTTCCCTTGCAATACAAATTTGACCAACAGTGATAACTTTAATTATATTTTCTTTTTTCTAAATAGTGTGAAAAATCATGCTTGATTTTAGGAAAAGTTGACAAAAAAATTAATTCAACATACATTTGCAAGCCCTTTCTGGATTTTTCAATCACCTCTCACAAGATTTATCTGGAGATTTGCTCATTTGACATCACGTGAACTATGTATGGAACTGTGGTGGACAACCTGTCATCAAGTGATAGAAGTCCTGTGATTATATCATGCTGTATCTGCAGATGAAGACTATAAAAAGATAATGACGCTGTGGAACAAGCCAGCACGTAGGCCTTGAGTAAAGATTATTATTATTAACAACACAATAATCTGCATTTGCTTGCAGTTTCTCATCACATTGATCTACTGTCAGATTTGCACAGTCCAGCACATCTGGATATTTGGTAGCTTCCCTCCACAGCTGAGTCATACTTTATTTTTTAAGTATTTTTTAATTTATTCCCAAGGAGTTCATCACTGTCTGGCTTGGTCTCTTCCTGGCCAGGAGAATGGATCTACTGGAAACAGTGAACAGGCCTCTGGAAAGTCCGTATTTCTTTCAAGAAGAAATGGGGAAAGATTACCATCAGGCTTAATTAGCCGTAAAAACAAAGGGAATGCATTCAGAGAGCCACACACAGCTCTGTGGCCTGTGTCTGCTCACACGCAGCACTAAGAGGCTGCACTAATCAGTCTTAATTATATAATTACCAAGCTCTTAGGCTTGAAGCAGCCACGGCTGTTTACAATTTCCAGTTGCTGAGGACAGAATGTTTCAAAGTGCATGTGAAGAGAAAAGACTGCAGTTTCATGCTTTATTAATAACGACTGATAGGCACCACTTTAAAGGGAAGCTTCAATAATTGTTAAGCTGAACAACACCAGATCTGTAACACTCGTTTTCCTTGTTTCAGGCTCCCCCGCTCCTGCCGGATCCTCGGCTGCTGCCTCACCTCATGTGTCGACAACCACTGCCAAATCCCCCTCACCTGAGCCGGCCCATGCAGCTCAGTCTGCCCCGGCATCATCACCTGCACCCTCTCCGTCACCCAAGCCCATGGCGGGCACCAACAGCCAAGAGGAGGCGGCTCGCATCCTGGCAGAGAAACGCCGACAGGCCCGAGAGCAGAGGGAGAGGGAAGAGCAGGAGCGCCGCGAACAGGAGGAGAAGGAGAGGTCAGAGGGTTTTTTATACGCCGCACAGTGTTGACCTTGCAAGATCTGTCAAGTTCTTTCACCGTGCAAGAGGCGAAAGAAAATTTAAACACGTGTATGTCCGTGCTGAAAGACAGTAATTCCCAAGCTGTGTTCCCACTTAGGGGTTTGGTCTTTTAACCACCAGTTTTTTTTCCCTATCAGCCTTCTCAAGAATTGCACAGAAGGTCACGGGGGACAAGTGGAACCACTGTGTATATAACATTTGAACTGAAGCTGAAGTATTGTATGGTTGGTGTAGAATACGATGCCGTAGCCGCTTTTTTTGCTCCAAAACAAACCTCACTGGTGACATTAATCTATACATAAAAAAAAAGATCAGTAAAACCGAACAGGAAGGCTCCAGCACATGCCCGTCTGTGTGAGACCTCATCCAGCGCTGGACGTGGTGTGTGTAAGCATTAAGAGTTTAATAGCCTGTTAGCTGATTCTAACCACAGCAAGTCGCCTGAGAGCCCGTGTTGGCACTCGTACTTCTGATTGTTTCCATTTCCTTTAATAGTTCGGTTGCGTGTGAACTAAAGAGGAAATGTCCTGCCGATAGAATAATTAGAAATTGTTTACCACAGGATTTAGTGGAAAATACCCTCAGCTTTTACGCCCAAAACCCTTTAGGATCCTGAGAGAGGAGCGGATAGCGAGGGAGGCCGAGGAGAGGCGACGCAGGGAAGAGGAGGCCCGCGCCATGGCCGAGGAGCAGCGGAAGAGGGACGAAGCCCAGCGCCTGCAGGACGAGAAGGAGGCTCAGGAGAGAGCCAAAGCCGAGGAGGAGGAGAACCTACGGCTTCAAAAACAGGTATGCTCAGCGTCGACGCACGGCGTGTCGGGGAAAAGCAGCTTAAATGGAAGTTGTTAGTGAGGTTGGGTGTTAGTGCAGTGGGCAGTAACTCACCCAAAGCTCAAACACACTCCACTGCATCCTCACATCATTCCCAGGCACTTTGCCCATCACACCACAAGCTGAAAAAGCTCCCCCCCCATCTTCTGCAGTGTTTTTCAATGCCTCTTGTTTACCGTTTCAACTGAGCAGCTCACCTCATACTGACCTTTAAAAGCACAGTCCAGAGTTTCTTTTTACGTCAGAGGGGCTGTTGTTGTCCTCCTTTTAAAGGCAAATATTAACCCGAGCTGGTAGCTACAATGAATGTGCTCTTTTTATTCTTCAGTTAGTCAAATAGCCATCAGGAGGAATATTGACTCTTCCTGTATTTGCCAGGGAGAAGCAGAGACAATTGATTCATAGAAACTGATTTCCAATTGGAACAGGAAATGTGTCTTTTCATCACAGTATTTGTTTATCCTGCAGACCTGTAACGTGATCAGCACTGGCACAGTCTTATCTCTGCGACTGGTCCGTTTCCCAGCTCTTACGCTTTGCCACCCCCTTGTGGTCTCTCACAGAAGTGGCATTTGTGGTTAAACAAGATCCAATGTAATTATACAAAGGCTCAAGTATTGTATTTCGCTTTGATTGGGCCTCACAAGGCTGTAAATGTTGAAAATAGATCTTTTTTGGCTCATAGGTACAGGAAAATATCCCTTTTGTGGCTGTAAACAATAATTGAAGTGAGCAACCACACCCTTGTTACGTAAAAGGCATGTTATTTTGGCTGAGTTTTTTTTCCCTCCTTCTGCCGGCATTAAAGTTGCGGTTGGATTCTCGCCTGTGTGTGTTTCAGAAAGAAGAGGCTGAGGCTAAAGCCCGGGAGGAGGCGGAGAAGCAGCGTCTGGAGAGGGAGAAGCACTTCCAGAAGGAGGAGCAGGAGAGGCTGGAGAGGAAAAGGGTAGGGCGATGCATCCGTGCTCGCATCACTGTCCTTTCAGCCAGATTTTAAAGTCATTTCACAATTGATTTCACAATGGAAATTTCATTTCCAGTCCTTTCTAATAGACTCTGAAGAAGTTTAGCAATCCTTTGTCCCAGCTCTGCTCAGAGTAACACAACATTAATTCTGTAGTAAATTCTCTATAAGCGCTCCTCCCTCACTGGAGGTATTATATTCTGGGGTTCGTTCATCCTCTGGTCTGCCATATGACATGCCAAACGCAGGCTTGAAAGTCGACTCCCTGAAACCAAGATGGATGATGTTTTTGGCTTATCCAGGATCGGCTGTCTGCATGCCATGATTTAATAGGAGTTAGACCCGTGTGAGTGTGAAGCTATATATAAACACTAATAATGGAGATCTCGCTGTGCTATTCATCTCTGTGGATTGTGCAGATCTTCGCACGTGTGTGTGTTTCTGTAACAATAGTGTTCCACCCACATCCATCAGTAAGCCCACGCCTCTGTATGCTAGCTAAGCCTTTCTTTCCCTCTCCTCATTTTCTTTCCATGTGTGGGTGACTCTTATCTGGGCGTGCCAGGCCTGGCTCGGCCAATCCGAGCCAGGCTCTTTGCTGGAATTAGCCCACAAGAACAGCGTGTCCTCTGCCCCAAAGACTTGCCTAACTTCTACCCAAACCGACAGGCTGACTCTTGTTATCGCCTCAACAAAGAGGAGTTTGTGGTCAGCAGGCACAGGTGGTTTAAAGTATCCAGAGGAGCGACACTGAAACTCATTAGACACACGAGAATCTCTCGTCCCGAGGCAGAAGTTTTGCAGCCACACTAGATGCCAAAGCCATGAGTGTGTGAGCTGTCTATGAATAATCTTGGACCATAAAAACTCTTCACTTTTATGAGTGGCAGCTGCAGTTATGGTCCCGGGCTAGCTGTGTCCTCAGATGAGGGTCGCATCTTGTATCTTCTGCCTTCGGAGCATACAAATGAGTCACAGAGAACGGTTCACATTTGTCTTTCCTTTATCCTACTGTCCTCTGTTCGACCATCCTACGCTGGCGTTCCAGCTGAACACACAAGTGCTGCTTCATCATTTTTGACACAGCCCTCCACCTGGAGACACAAGGGTGCATTCACTTTAAGCATAATTAGATACAGGAGACAGGAAATCCCTTTTTTCACCAGCGGAGAGAAGCGATGAACAACAAAATGTGAAACCGTCAGTTTTTCTAGAAAACGGTCTGACCTGGATTCAGACTAGCCCAATAAACCTAACCCAGTTTTTACCAAAGTTAAATGATGCTGTTTCTTGTGAACGCTGCGTTAAAGGATAAGTACCGTTTTTTACAACCTGGACCTTATTTCTGGCAAAAGATATGGTCATTTACTCACCCAGATAACTTTGGTGTCATTCGGCGTCGTTCGGACGAAATTAGATCCAGTGTAGCGGCGATATATCCATATAATGGGAGTAACGGGGCATCGACACACAGCCTCTATATAACACATTATCTGCCACGAAACTAGTTCATTTCATCAATATTTTGTTATGAAATGCTAGCGCTATTAGCCTCTGAGTCCGGGCTCGTCTATTGTCAACATCCGGGGTCTGTAGGCTGATCTACTACCTCTGACCTGGAAGATGTCGTCTCTGAGCTGCGCGCGCACCCGCGACAGCGCGCCTTGTTTACCTGTAGCTGCTGCTGCTAGTTTGACCCCGGATGTTGATAACGGACGAGCCCGGACTCAGAGGCTAATAGCGCTAGCATTTCATAACAAAATATTGATGAATTTAACTAGTTTCGTGGCAGATAATGCGTTATATAGAGGCTGTGTGTCGCTGCCCCGTCTCTCCCATTATATGGATATATCGCCGCTACACTGGATCTAATTTCGTCCGAACGACGCCGAATGACACCAAAGTTATCTGGGTGAGTAAATGACCATATCTTTTGCCAGAAATAAGGTCCAGGTTGTAAAAAACGGTACTTATCCTTTAATAACTTTCTGATTAGTGTTATGAAAACCGAAACCTTTATTTGTTAACGTCATAAACACATCTACCCTGACGTCTCACTGTGTTGCTGTAGAAAAGCAACAGACATGTTGCATTTTGTTTGTTTGTTTGTTTTAATCTCGTTCCTCTTTTCTTTCATCAGCGTCTGGATGAGATCATGAAGAGGACACGCAAGACAGACGGAGGCGAGAAGGTAACGTTTTGATATTTAATCAAAACAACATGCCAAACCTTAACTTTGCAATTTAAAAATGACCGTAAACGTCTCCCATCTTCACAGAAAGAGGCAAAGTCCTCCCCTCTCGCACACGTCAATGACAAAGAGGCAGAGAGCAGCAAAGGTAAGCAGAACATCAGTCTGAACGAGGCTGCCTTTTACAAGACATCCACAGGTGATTCAATAAAACCTTTACACAAGACAAGCCTTTAATCTGCAGGAGTTGTTTAGGGGAATTGTCTTCATGGATCTCCCATTAATGTGTTATCTGTGGAGGGATTTCAAACAAAGCTGGTTTCAGGAATCCACTCAGAAGTGGATTTCTAGCTCTTACTGCTTTGTAGGTCATGCAGATTTGCTAATCATAGTACATTTTATAGTGTCTGACTCATACGTATCCCACCTTAGGGTGATATTTGATGACGCACCACCTCTCCCTCTGCCTTCTTTACCTCTTCCATATGTTAGAATACACAAAATCACAGGTATTCGTTATAGTTTTGCTCTCATTTTCCCACGTGAGTCAGCTTCACATCGGACGATTTGTATAAAACGGTTATTAGATTATATTTCAGTCTCATATCCTGCACAGCTGCAGTTGGAGTTCTTCTTCTTTGTAAAATAGGACCCATGTGTGTTGTTTGTTGTCCAAGCTGTGGGACTGTGGGAGTCAGAGAGGAAGAGTGATAACTGTTGCCGGCTGTTGTCATGAGCCAAGACATTTACAACTGACACAAGCAATAATAAGGACACTTGATGTGGCAAAGGCCTTACCCATGCACACTTTTCCAGCTACTTTAACCATGGAAAAAGTCTGTTCCTAACCCTTTACCAGTCACACTGAGAAATACATTTGCAAAAAAATGATTTATTGGAAAAATGGGTTCCTACGTCTACATAGCTAGCTTTTTTGCTTTTTTTTATTCTAGGCATGAACTAACAAGTAGCATGCATCACTAAAAGCTTTTCATTTGTGTGACTGAAGTTTATAGTTTAAGGGGTAGAGTATGTTAAAAAATCACCAATTTATAAAAAAGAACATTTTCTTATTGTAACATACACAATAAAAGCATTGTAGTAATGCTCTCTATGTGATTTCAAATGTATTGTGTATATTATATTCAATATAAGACATTTAAAGATAAAATGTGATACAGGGATAATAAAGAAATATAACAAAACTATACTTTACTATTCTATAAAAGAAGTGGAAATGAATAGAACTAAAATATAATCAAAATATTAAAATGCATCTACCAAAACATCAGCTTATAATGTGATGTAAAAGGTGAACAGTCAATGTAAAATCATAGAAGTATTAATCAATACAATTTCGGCACAGTGTTTATGCTAAGCTAACTTTTCCAAGGGTATCGTAGATACACTTTATTGTCACGATGCGGTAACTCAAAAAATAATTGTTAGGGGTCTAGAATAGTGTCAGTTGTCAAAGTGATCGAAGTATCGAGAAATACCCATACTGAATATTTGAAACAGTTTCAGTACGAAGTTTACGCAGTATGGATGCTCCAGTTCTAGCTGAGTTATCTTCACTGTTCTCTCTCGACACATGCACCGCTGCAGCGCCTACATAGTCCCACCTCCTCCAGAATTGAATAAACTTAGAAGCTGTTGTGCTCAACACACCATACACGAGCCTTATTATATATTTTTTTATATAATACAATTATGAATTTTTATTCCCATCAGTGTTTCTTATCTCAACTTTTAGCGTCACTTGAAGTCAATATATGAAAAGCAGCTTCACGCCAATCAGCTTCTGTTTTTTTGACAGCTTTCAAAGATCTCTTTTTAAAGATGGCCACCCAGCGGATATAATATAGTTTTACAAACTATATTCAGTAAGAAGAATAAAGACAAACAGCCAAACATAAGTTTTTATTACAGCAATTTGATTGAAAAAGGTCAACGGTCTCTTCACAAGAGTTAACAGAACTATATTAAGAAGCACAGAACTTCCCTCCTTGTCTAAACTTCCACGTCACGTACAGTCGATGACTAAGATGAAGGGGATCAATGTGGTGTGGGAGATATGCTGTTTGTGGCAAACTTCCTCAATGCAGGAATACATTAGCCAGCCCCAGATGTGGTCGCAGGCCTGGCAGGCGCGCCTCTGCTCTAGTCAGGGGAGTGGAGATCTGACTCAGCCACAGCCATGTCTTCATCAGAGCTGAGTTAGGGAGATATGAACTTGGAAAGATGCCTCAGGAAAATTTGAAAACCTTTTTCCTGCCTTTTTAAATTTAGCTTGACACACTTTCTAATGATCATTAATGGTTTTCATCACACTGTGTTTGATCATGGAGCGTAGGATCATGTTAACGTGCATGGTCTAAAAGTCTGTTTTACTTTGTTTCCTCTAGCATCTGCTGAATATCAGCCAAAGCCAGACGTCAAGCTGCCCAACAACATGACAGAAAATGGACAGACCAACGTCAACGAAAGGTAAAACTATCGCTCCTTTTGTTTAAAAACCATTGAAAAGTTTCTCTGTGCTCATACTGACGCAAGACCACCATGCACGGTGTAAAACTTGTGTGCCAGAAAAGTAAGCCAGGAGTTGACTGTTGTTGTTCTAAACCTCAACGGAAAACACAAGCAGCCGCAGGACTCTGGCCCACAGTTAACAATCGCAGCACTGAAGAAACGGTTTGGTTTCTAGAAATGTTTACTCTTCGTATGCGAACACATTTCTCGGGGTAGATTTTAAGAGACTCCCGTAATTGGACAGCGGTGGAATGACTCATTTGTTGCATGAGTCACCCCGAGCCGTCATAAGTACAACCATATTCTTCTGTGTCTCCCTCTCTGCAGCAGCCCCTCGGTCCAAGTGGTCAACGGGGTCCAGCCTGCGAGACATGAAAACGGTCTGCCCACTAAAGGAGACACTGCCCACTTCGGAGATATCATCCATCTCACGAATCACGGCAACACCACCAACGGAGCACGGGAGAAGTCTGAGACCGGTATGGCCAGCGAGCCGATCCTCGCGTTCGAGAGCGAGGATTCATTCATGAAAAAGGCCGGCCCCATGAAGCCTCAGCATGTGGCAGGTACAGAGCAGACTGCACACAAGAGAGACCACAATACAAACATGTGAAAACACTTTAGACTCGACATTAACACTGAAAATATAAATATATATAAAATTAATAAAAAACATGTTCGCTAGCCAAAAAGTGATTTGTGTGCACCGTCATAATTCTGAGATAATCCTGTAAAAATGTAAAATATGGACTCTGTGTTACCGGTTCTCCCACACACACACACTCGTGCTAAACATATTGAACTTATTACATTCTTACAACCTCTACGAACAATCTCTTTTGTCCTCTTCTTGTGGCTGCTGGCTCTTCCTCCAGTCAAATTTTGGCAAATTTTTTATCGTTCGACTGTTGGCCTCCGCCGAGTCATTCAGGGATTTTCAATTGCATGGAGTTTAATGGGTTTTGTTTTGACAGAATTTTAAACGAGCCATGAAGAATTATGTTATTTTGATTAAATATTACCATTTTAAGCTTTGATTTGGTTATTTTTCCCGATTCGAGGACTCGTAAACGATGATGATATCTGTTTCGGCAGTTTCTGGCTGAGATAAATGTTGTTATTTTGGCTCGGAGGATCTGGTTTAAGCATCACGAGCATCGGTGCTCCAATTCGGTTTGTCTTCTCATCTGTTCCTAATAAAAAGTAGCAGCAGACACAACCGTGATTCACTTACAACAAGCGTGTGTGCTTATTTGCACTGATCTGGTTTTACACTTGGCCAAGTTCACATTACCCAATAAAGACTGCAGTATGAGGTCCATAGTTAGTGCTGTTGTCCTTGGCACGGAGTGACCACGAACCTGAATTTGCACTCTAGCTAACGTGCAGGTCATCACTTCAGAGAGAGTGTGTTCCCCCCTGAGGAGAGGATGGTGTGACATGGAGACTCCATTTACACTCACAAAGGGGTGGAGATGGGACATGGAAGAAATAGTGTAAGGAAGGGTGAGGAGAAGCAGAGTATCTTTATACTGATGACAGCTTTTATTCAGCAGCCCCACTGACTTTGGCCTGCACCCAGCTAGGAATTCCCGGAATGGCTTGAATGGATGTGGAGACCCTATCCACAAGTGCTTCCCTGCCAGGGGTTAGAAACAAGACTCCGAAAGCCATTAAGCGCCATATCACCCGTCACACAACCCCCCTCTCTGCGACGTCAGCAGCACCCTACTCTCTCCTTCCAGTGAGATTTTAACCTTCACCTGATAGCCCGAAGACAAGCCAGCGATCATAAATACTGCGTAAAGCAAACAGAGGACGATTTTCCTCTGATAGCTCTCACACGTCTTTCCTGAAATCACTAAACTTGACTTCCCTCACCTCTCCGTCATGTGAAAAGTGAACGTTCTGTCTCCTCATTTTCACTCCCGTAAACCTGGACACTTGAGACGCCTTCCACCTGGCAGGACATTTAGGAAGAGGGCCACGATCGGGAATATTGATATGCGAGACCGATTGAATGTTACAATGTAATTTTATAGGAGGTCGATGTATTTTGAGGTTTCACTTCCACGGTTTATTTGCATGTTCATACTTGGTGAGAGCACAACCTCTCGTTGCCCTCACATGTGGCGTTGTCAGTCAGATAATTCAGTGTTACATCAATTACCAACTTGTTTCACATGTTGGCTGCATTCGACTATAAATAGTGTCCGAGTCGAAGCCCTTCGCATTAAATCCCCGCACACAGGACATTAAAGGTTTATGGGTTCATGCCTCCTGCGACATGTTCAACATCTTTTGCATTTAGCATTGTCACCAGGTCAGAGGTTTCCAGACAGTGTCGTTACTCAGTTTAAAGAGGGGAACCCCCGGGCCTTTCTCAAACCGGACCCTGCCAACCGTCACCTGCAACTGAATGAAGCATAATGTGGGGCAGCAGCTTTGGGACAAACCTCCCCCCTCTCCGACAGAAACAGAAACCATCTTACCTTTTCATAACGATGGTTTCGTATCACAATCGTTCGGATGCGGTATTTATTTTTGAAAACATCTTCTCTGATGTTTATAAGTTGCTTGTTTTTTTAACAATAGTCCTTTTACAATCAATCAAAATGCATCTATCACTAGAGAAGCCTATCTATCTATCTATCTATCTATCTATCTATCTATCTACCTACCTTAAGTTAGCGTTTGTATGACAATATTAAATGTCTAATAAAACTCACCCAGAACTCAGAACTTTTTTAGTTCATGTCATCTTTTTTCATGAAAAAAAAATCATGTAAAAACTTTCAAACCTTTCAAAATCCTAGAGCTGTACTCCAAATCCTTTTTTAATTTTTGAAGTTTGACCCCTCTGAGTTATATCTAATAATTTTCGTGCTTCTTTGTTTGTGTATTCGGAGTCTCACAAATCGCTTATTTTTCACTGGATTGGGTGAAATTTGTCCTGAACATCCAAGAAACTCTAGAGAATCATTTGCAACATGTATTCAATTAAAAACATTGCTGCAGAATATCTAAGGTCATCAAATAGATAAATCATTTTTTTCCTGAACGAAGAATCTTTCATTTTTGAAATGTATATCTCCACTAGTTTCACTTTGTTGCAACCACATTTTGATTCAACATAGTATTAATATAATTTAAAAGTTATTTGGTCCCACGTAAAAAAACTGCATGCTACAGAAGAAGGAATTTGAAAAAAATTCTTGAAATCATTTATGTAAAAGTTTTAATATTCATTTAATTTATATAGAAAATATAAAATGTTATTACTTTATGATTTTTTCACTTTTTAAACGAGCTATTTTTTCAGTCTTTACTGGCTGTCATATTCCATTTAATGTTGGTTGGCAAGTTGACCCATTTATACAGCACGTCTTCCATGACGAACACTACACAGCGTTGCTCGTAGACAGTAAATCAGCGTTGTTGCAGACCCACTGTGATTTGTGATGGAACTTAATATAGCGGGTCGAGGGAGTGGAAGTGAGTATGGAGATGGTGCAAAAGGCAGTTTGAGAAAGAGCCCTTGTTTTGACTACAAACTAGACTCTGTTAGCATGTGTTGATCATTCCTCACTGGCTGCCGACCCTTAACCCCTCTGCTCTCTGCCTTCCTCACAGAGGTCCTGTGACACGTCCCAGTGTTGATGTGCTCGTCGCCTTAGGCCACTGACCTTTCCCCGGCCCTGCCAACGCTCGCATGGAGAGCCCTGTGACGTGTGCCAATCGACAACCTTTCTCTCAGCCCCTGACAGCAAACACGCTTCTCTCTGAAAACGAAGCGGGCCACAGAAGATGACAGCCAAGCAACAGGACACAAGCAAAAGACAAAAAACGGGATGAAAAGGTGTTGCTGCGTGCAACACGGGTGCATCAGTGTTAGCGGTTGTAAAGATCTTTGTGGCACCGATTCCACGCACCTTAATACTCGACAGTGTCATCCTTTGTACATTGCAGCGCAGCTTACAACAAGCTGAAGTGTTTGTTTTCCTTGTTCTTTAGTTATTTAACTGAAAGAGAAATATAAAAGACTGGGTACATTCTTGTGAATAATGTAAATTAACTGTGTGTGACGGACAAAGGAGGGATGGGTCTGTGGGTTAAAGTTGTGTGAAAGGGAGACATTTTATGCCACTTTTGCTCTGAGTAGACCTTCGAAGTGAAAACCAGGTACGGCGCATCCTGGTCTGTATAAAGCTACCTGTAACAGTTTTTTGTAAAGTTAAACTCGAGAAATCTGGAAAGAGATTTTGAAATGTAAGCTCACGTGCAACAGCTTCTTACTGTGCGTAAACATATTGTCTGTCTCAGCTTTGATTGATTGTATGCAGAACTGGATGTAATAATGAGCGTGCAACCTTGACGATTAAGAAACCAGAAGTGATCTGAGGTCGAATCTCTATGAACGAGGGATTTACGCCACTATTTAACAGTTAAAGCTGTTTTTATTTCACATGTGCGAGCATGACTCAGTTTTCTCTCATTTGCATTGAGATGCCATGGACTCATCTGTGTTTGAACTGCTGGTGCGTGTATATGCTATAATTATTTTGATGTGCGTTATAAGGTCAGTGGGAGTATCTAAAGTCTTATTAAAGACGAGCTGTCCAGTCCGTGGTCTCTTTCTCTATTTGTTGGGGAAAAACTGGATTTGGGGGATTATTTGTGTTAAAAATGATGCAGATGTTTTGAATTCAACGCTAAAGATTCTCGGGTTCATTGATCTAAAACAGGCAGAAAGATTGATCACCATTTGTTGTTAATTTGAAAGTTTATGAACGTTTTGTACTTGCTTTCGGCTTGTTTACTCCCGAGGCTCAATAATATTGTGACTTTGGAGGGGAAATGCCGATTCCCACCGAAGGTTGTGAAAGACAGAGTGCACGCTAACCACAGGAAAACAGATTTAGAGATAGCACCAGAGGGCCTTACAGTTGATACGTACAAGGCATGCAAGTTGGCTCAGCTGTCCATTTCAGTTTGGGTCTCCTTTTACAAAATCCCCACAGGGGGTACATGCCGCTCCATCTGCTGCCCCTCCTTTCACCATATTCAGGTGGCCACTTGGAGGCTTGGCTCAATGTTTCCAGACTTCCAGGCAGCTGAAGTGCGTTTCGAAACAGGATTTATGCCCTCTTCGATCAAACACTAAGACGTGCCGCACAGATCATCATCTAGAACTTATGTGATTTAATGACTTATAGCCGTTTGTGAAATGCAACTGTAGTGCAGCCCAGCAGAATGAGGGGCAGCAGTTTGTTAACTTGAACCTGTGGTGTACAGATGGCCTGCTTACCTCCCAGGGGGGCCACGCCAACATTTGATCAGCATGCAGTGGAAAGCTCTCAGCAATGCATCCCAACACCTTTTTTTGACAAAGTGTCGTTTAGAGGGCTCAAACAGAAACCCAAAGAAGAACGTGCATGTGAGCAAGATTAACAGTAAGTGAGAACTTTATTTTTAAAGCTAGTAACATGATGAAACACGGTTTTCGTTCCAAATGTTATTATTACTAGGGACACGCTAAATATCAAACTGATGTTGGTAAATTTATATTCAGTATTGGTGAAATTATAGCCAATACATAGAGCCCGGATTATGAAGCCAACTTGATTTCACTGACTTGACATGGCATTTACAAACTTTGATACATTAGATTGCCGTGGGCAGCACCACCAATAAACATGAAGAGGAGCCAGCTGTGCTCATGACATCAAACTGCTGCACCTGGTCGGTGATGACAAAGTGTTGCACAAGGGTTCAGAGAGGAGGGAAACTGAGTTTCAACACAACAAATCTTACAGAGTCATGAATTATTAAATCATCCATCATCATTACCCTCAGGTGTTCGTAAAGTTTGTTAAGAACTTCTTTTAAAAATACAAAAATGAAATCACCATCGCAAGGCCCACACTACTAAATATTTATTTAAACCTGCTTAAGATCATTTTAGGTAGTTTTAATGCTTTGTTATCTTAAATGAATACTGTCTGTCACTGTTTAAGTAAAGAAACATTCCGCTGAATTCTGCAGATTTTCATTCTGGATCAGTGCTGACAAAAAAAAATCTTCTGTTTGGGTTTTCGTATCGGTAACAGCCAAGAGAAGCAGGTAACTGTCAGGCCGACTTACGACTTATTATCCCCAAATCAGCCAAATGTGGGCAGACCGCTTGCAGCTGCATTGGGGTTGTTCCAATACCGATACCAGTATTGGAAATGCCTCCAATACTGCTCAAAAAACCTGGAATCGGTATCGGTGAACATACAAGTGTATGCACCAATCCAATACCAGACTTTTTTTTTTTTTACTTTTTAGAAACTCCTTCCCAGCAGCGTCCCAGACACTTTTTTCCTGCACAATTAGCCAAAATCCAGGCTTGGGAAGTAAAGGAACATCCACGTAACTGGATTACGTGATTAAGAGAAAAGGTAGCTCTATTCCAGTAATGATACAGGAAAAAAAACATGTAATTAGATTACAGATACATCCAGTAAAAAAGGGGACTACTAACAGGATTACAATTTTAAAATCAATCAATCAACAATTTTTTTTTTCACTTGAGTAAAAGCGAAAAATTAGGATTACAGAAAAATCATTTTATTATTATCTGTTTTCTCTAGTCTTTATTTGCATATATCTGACATTAAGGTAATCCAAAAGTAAAGGAACATGATCAAGTTACATTACTTTAATGTAACTTGATCATGTTGATACTTGGATTATGTTGCTGGCTACATTTTTTACCAGGTAATAAGTAACTGTCTCAGAATACATTTTCAAAGTAACCCTCCCAACTCTGCCAATATCCATAAGCAGCAAGGCCTCATCTGTAACATCCATCCCCATGTTTCGTAGTTTACAGCTGTTAGAAAAAAAAAATGTAAATGCATTGATATTAGAGCGGTACTCAGTATTGGTTGTTACTCAAAGTTCAGGGATCAGAATCAGTATCAGGAAAGGAAATAAATGCTGTTGGTACGTCTCTAAACTGCATCACTGCTGTCACAACTCCTACAGTTCACAGTTTGAATCTGCAACAGCCGGTCGGCTTCCCAAGCTTCCTTGAAGAAAGATGTAAACACCTGCCGACACCGAACGTTTCGACAACATGACCTCACTGGTTCAACATGTTTCTGCTGCAGTTGTCCACCTGAGTCTTAAAAGCTGTATTCATCAACCCCACCAGAGGGTGCAGCACTGCAGCGTGGAGGTGATGGACGGCGTATTACATTTCTCTGGATGCATGCCGACTCATTGGTCTGATACAGCAGTGTCTCAACGTTGACAATGCTCACATGCAAACCTTAAATTTCCACATTTATTTTTTCATCTATTTAAAAATTGATAATCTCTGTGGAAGTTTTGGGAGCAGTCGATCTGCTAGTCAGTCCCTGGTAATGTGTAATGTTTCTCAGTAGGGACTCGAGGATTAGTGGGCACTATTTTTAGGGAGGTGTCGGCAAGGCAGTGCACAGTTACAGCCTGAGTAGTGCCAGGTCTCTGAATAAATTCACACAGAATGAGGAGTAAAATAAAATTTAACAAAATAAAAATAAAGGGAGTAGAATTTGTGGATGCAGAGGTTGATCCAAAAGCCACAAATGGTCAGTGGATAAGAGGTGCCTCAGGCTTCTCAGGTTATTGAGTTGGAGAGTCCTGGAATAGCCTGGCTAGCTGGCGTGACTTTGATTGATGGGTACATTATCTCCTCAGCCTGCAAGTGTGCTGATGGGTGCAGTGGAGGCGTCACTATCCATGACTGTATTTTTATTCTCCTCCTCGCTCGCATTGAAAGAAAAAAAAACAAGAACCGGCCGCATCCTGTTGTGTGTGAGGACTTTACGGGCATGTTGTCAAACCTTTGTGTCAAAGCAGCTGGGCTTCTTCTGGACACGCGCTCACTGTTGTTTCAGGCGTGAATCTCTGCACTTGAGGGCTGCGAGGAATCTTGTAAATGTTTCAGAATGGCAAGTGTGCCCGCTCAGCCTCCATTTTAAATGAGACAGCGAGGGGGGGGGGGGGGGTCAGCGCCGGGTCACACCACTCCAGATAAGACCACCACTGCTGCAGTTATTCATACATCACAACCATCAAAGCCAGTAGCCCAATCTTTGTTCAGTGTTTATGCTCACAGCCCCTCCCCCCCCCTCAGACGCTGAACTGTCTTTATCTGCTCAGCAACAGGTTCTCTTCACACAGCTGCTCTCAGATGGCAGTGCATTAACGAAAGGCCACAGAGCGGCCGGCACTCACAAGGGAGCCTGTTTCTTGATCCCCCCTTCGGAGCTGTCAGAGCAGGGCAACCTCTCAGCAATTCCGAAGAGAGAGGGCAAGATTTAAGAGCGCCTCCCCCCTCGTCGCACCCCCGCGGGGCACCGATACCACAGAGCTGCCCTCAGAGGCTGCACAGAGAAACCCAGGGCCTCACATCCTATCAGGGGTGGCCGCTGAGGACAGGCAGCAGCTGAGTCTAAATGGGCAGCTGCTGAATCATTGTCACAACCTGTCGGATGTGGACGCTCTTTGATGGGGTCCCTTCTGAGTGTGAGATGTTCCACCAAACCTCAAGTATGCGAGGAGTCTGATCTCAGTGGTGCTGTCTGCATTCGCGTTATTGTGAGCTGAGGGCATGCCGTATTTCCTTCGGCTACATGCGAATAAAAGAAAGTGGGAACAGATTTATTGGACGTGTAGGCATCTATTTTATGGGTGCATCTGCTTGGCAGTTGATTGGCATTGAGATTCCTTTGTTAACAGCAATAGCAACAGGCCTGGATCACTGTGTTGCTGACAAACGTTTGATCCGCACCAGTACAAATGCTTTATGATCACATTAAATAAAAAGAATGGTGCACTACACGCTGCTAATTATCCCGTGTTACCAAACTCTTAAATCACCTCGTGTTATGGACGGAATAAATTGAAGGCAACGCAATGTCTGTAAAAAGATGAAGTGGTCCAGAAAGTTTGCCTACAGATCAGGTGCCAAATCATGATGATACAACGCCAAGCTAGCAGCTCTATGAGGCAGAACTGGAGCGCAGGGGTACTTTATAGCAAATTTCTAACATCAATGTCCTAACAAGGTCTCAGTGATAATGCTACCATGCTTGAGTTTGGCTGGTATCACGTTTACCATGTTCAACATCTTGATTTACTGTGTTAGCATGCCAACACTCGATTATTAGCACTAAACGCTAAGAATGAGAATCGAGAACCAGTTCCAAATTGTCCAGTCCTTCAGAATCGTGTGCCTCCACGCTTTGTATTTCCTGTGATCAGTGCAGGTAATGATGCAAACCTCATGCAAACCTCAATGCTGCTGAAAATTTGCGGCAAGGAAATAGGCTAACAAGCTCTCAATGACAATGCTACCATGCCAGTGTTTGGTAGGTATCACAATTATCATGTTCACCATCTTTAGTTTAGCGTGTTAGCATGCCAACATTGGATTTTTAGCCCCAAACACAAGGGATGGGAATCTCATTCCAAATGGTCTGATCCATCTGAATCGCACAACTCCGAGCTTTTCCTTCCCTTTTATAAATGCCGATAATGACGCCAAACTCATGTGCCAACATTTCTGAAAACTTGAAACAAGGGTTCATGGCAGAGAGGAAGAAACAGTCCAAAGCATGTCTTTATTTCACAAAGAAGATCAAGATGGCAGCAGTGCCCACTATAATGTCTGCAAAATGATCATTTCAAGTAAGGGGTGGAGACACCAGAAATATGCTAAAACATCTTTCTGTGCAACATGGGCTTTAATTCAAGGAATGCCATGTGTTTGACACTCTTCCTCAGAGTGCCACTGCCTCCCAACCGAGCAGCACATTCCGTTACAGAAGCTAAATGTTCTGTTATAACACCCGGGCCATGCAGGCAGGCTTAGCTGATTCTTTCTTTGACTATAAAAACATAATTGAAAACGAATACTGTACAAATATTTTCCCATTTCATCCATTTCAGATGAGGACAGACAGACAGTGTTCAACTTGCATATCAGTGTGTTTAGACTCAGAGATAACGAAACAGCTACAGATAAAAACAGAAATTGTAAACCTTTGTGGGAAAACTTTATTTCCACTCAGAAAATGAATCAATAAGGGAATTGCTAAAGAGTTGAACCGATAAGCAGAATGGCAATCGAGCTAACAGATGTTGAGATACATTGTCTAGAAAGGGAGCCATGAATTTCTGCACCAAAGTTTGTACCAATGGATTGTTGTAGATGTTGGCAGATTTCACTGGATAAGCAAAAAATGTGCTGGTGGCGCTGGAGAAAATGACATCAGGGGATTTCCAAAGTTAATTAATCTTCTGCACACCACGAATGAACCAAATTTCATTGCAATCCATCTGAGAGTCATAGTGACATTGAACCTCAAGGTGATACTAGAAGGGATTCAGTGGGCTATATCCTCTGGGGACCATGAATGTCTGTACTGAATGTCAGGGCCGTCCATCCACAAGTCACGGGGGTTTTTTCAGTCTGGACCAAACTGGACCAACCAACTGACTGACCAACATTGTCCCAAGGGCCATGCCGCTACTGTGTCTTGTAGCAAAAAAAGCGGTACAAACAAACAAACCACACCCCAGAGGCTTCACATTTAGACAGCGGCACGGTTTTAATTCCAAAGATCTGTTGTCTCTTCGACTTGGAGCTGACAGCTTAACAGCAATCGCCGCCAAATCAGCGCACAGAAGGAGAAGCGGCTTCAATTTTGCTAGCTTGCAAGGCTTGGTTATTTTCAGTTCATGGGATAACTGAGAATTAATCCCCGTTGCACGCTCGGTGCCAGCCACGGCGAGGGCTTTTGGATCGCTTAGTTTTCTTTTTGTTCCATTTGGAAGGAAAACTCTGAAAACGGGGAGCAACAGAAGCCAGGAAAGGGGATCCTCTCTGGTGCCGGTCTGTGTTAGTGTTGGCTCAGTTTAGTAGAACCCCAATAGATGTTTTCTCTCACTGTTGGACTGGCACCACCTGTAGTGTCTAGTGTCTCTACGTGGTGTCTCTTCACTCCGCTAATATGTTGTGTCTTGGTTGCTGTGAAACTGAGGAACATCACAGCCTCAGAAGTAACCAGATGAAGCAACACTCACTCGCTTTCTTACTCCATTGGGAATTTCTGTCCTTCTGATTTAATGTTGGGGAGTTTTCTTAAAATTGAAGTAGCTTTGGAATGAGACTGCGTTTTCTCACATTTTCTGCTCCGCAAAAGTGAAATGATGAGTCAAGGCAGAGCAAGTTTCAGTCAATTTAGCTCATGTTGCTCAGGCACTAAACCTTGTTGTTCTTTATCTTGCTCTGCGTAGGAAAGACGACAGGGAGGGCTTCCTATTTTAAGACTGCATTAATTTATCGTCAAGGGGTTAATAAGGTGTTGCAAGCAGATGTCGGTTTGTGTGGCTGTGTGTGTGTGTGTGAGAGAGAGAGAAAGAAACATACAGAGTGAGAATGTGTGTGAATTTGTGTTTGCATTCCCACAATTCTGTTTGCATATGGATTTATGTGTACGTGCACATGCTGAAAGTGTAGCAGTGTGTGTGTGTGTGTGTGTGTGTGTGTGTGTGTGTGTGAGAGTGTGTGTGACACATGAGAGCAGCCGTCCGGGACCCTGGAGAGCAAAGAGAGCAGAGAAAAGGGGGGCTGAAACTACCGTCCACGCGGCGACAGTGGCCCTGAGTTGTCAGCACTGTCAGAGTGAGAGCGTTCAGCTGGTGGAAGGAAAGTTGTAAAAAACACAGTGACACATTTCTGTTTCGCACCACGCTTGGACAAAGGTCGACACAAAGTGTGGCTAGTGTGAAAAAGACACTGAAATTTTAAAGAAATTCACACAAACTGCCATGAAACAGCAGGTGGGTGGGCCGTCACTGATGTTGAGGGGAAAAAACAAGCTAGCACCTGCATTTGACTTTTAAACGGGCTAATATAATCAAATTATTTTTGCAAATGTTTCGTCATTGATGTTCTGTTTGTTCTCACAGACAAAATGCAGAAGAAGCAGAAGCACTGGGTGTGATTCAAAGTGGGAGTGAGTGCACACTCTGCTGTTGCACAGTGGTGTTTTTTTTTCATTAAAGGTAATGTGACATTATCAAAATATATTCTTGACTGTGAAAAAAAGCTGTTTTCCAGAAACACAAAATAAAATAGGCTCTTCTTCCTATGGAAACTTAACTAAGTTCCAGAGCTAGATTCTGGTCATCTTATACAGAGGAGCAATAGAAAGCATCCTGACTGGAAACATCACAAAGTGGCATGGGTCATACACGGCCCAGGACAGGAAGGCTCTACAGCTGGTGATTAAAACTGCCCAGGACATAATTGGTACCAGAGCATCAGTGATGTCGGAGAATTGCGATGTCAGCACGGAGCCCACAGGGTACTGAAAGACCACCCCCGACACAGCCACAGTCTGATAACCTGCTGCCATCTGGCAAAAGATACAGAAGTATCTGCTGCTGTACCACCAGACTACAGAGCAGCTTCATTCCCCAGGCTGTGAGACTCAATTCAACGTCAACACTCTATTTTATAAAAACTATTGTTCTGATTTTTTCTGGAAATGTAGCACAAAGGACTCAAACATAGTTTTGTTTTTTAAACCATTGTGTTTTTTAAAAAAACTTGTAACCTTGTAAAACTTCTAAGTTAAAGCAGCTATAAGAAACTTTTATTTTTTGTTGATTGTGGTGACCCCTGTGGCCAAAAGTGGTATGAGCACCACACCTCATGTCTAATGATCTTGATCCGGCTGGCGTGTGCATTTGTTTTGGAAGCGAGATAAAGAAAGACACAATGCATTTGTAATACTTCAATTTTTTTAAACACAGCTACATAGCTATGAGGGTATGTAAGCTAAAGTTATTAGCATTCCCAGTAAGGTATCAGAAACATAAGATGTGATATTATAAACCAGCTGTTCTGCTGCCATCTGACAATACAAAAGTATCTGCCGCCAGACCACCAGACTACAGAGCAGCTTCTTACCGCAGGCTGTGAGACACTTGAATTCATCCTCAGCAAATGAGTATTGAATGGTATTGATTACTATCAGTATTGATTAGTAATGAATTTTCCAAATCCGACCTAGTGACAGGAGTAAGAATAACTATATTGAAACAGTCAATCTTGGTCTGGTTTTCTTATGTAGGTCATACAGTGTTAGAGTGAGACTGTTTCGTAACCAGTTAAAAGGTCCTTGTGGTACGTTTAAATCGAAACAATATTAATCGTGTTTTTGCCTGAAGGGTTAAGTGTCACTGCTGAGATGTACTTTATGAACTCAACTGGGGGAGAAGATTTACGACCTCAGGCCTATGAAGGAGGTTATTGATATTTTCCTTCATCCTTCAAGCTAAGCTCTCTGCAAAACACAGGAAACTGTAACCAGCTGTGTTTCTGCGAGACTAATAAAAAATAAATATCTGTACCTGTGTGTATAATTCAACTGCAGCAATTGAATGCTAATATGACAAGAGTGATCCGGTTAATGTGCACACATTCATGACAATCACTAAATCTTCTAATTCTTCTGATCCTATGCATTCTGTTGCTCGCAAGATATTGAGACCGACTTGGCATCAGCCTTTCTGTTCCACTGATTTGTGTAGAAACCGATCACTGATTTACTGTTTTCCCGCTGGGGATATCAGGCACAGCTGGTTCTCACTCTCAGAAGTGGAAAGTCCCCCTTTGTGCATCATCATGTGCATCTCTTTTACAGTGTCTTGCTCTCTTCTTTTTCAAATGTGAGAGGAAGCCGATTTGCTTGCAGTGTCAGCTGTCTGGCGTTTTGGTCTGGTGCCGCTCGGTGTGACGTGGCTCGGCCTCTTTCTGCAAATTTGTCACTGTGCAGATAACTGAAGATGAATGATGGCTTCTGACGGTGCCTGCCAAAGGTCTTTAAAAGTCAAAGGCTGCTCTCAGAGGGACAGAAAATTGGTAAATGGTTTGTTAAACTGTGATGTTTACATCTGTTTACATCTTGGATGTAAACCCATTATGTTGATTTCAGATAGAAAACAGATGCAATATGCATCTTCCGTGCCCTGTGTGTCTTCTCTCTGCAAGTCCCATCACAGGATGTCTTTGGGTTTAGGGTGGAAAAAAAGGAGGAAATCCCGATAAGATGCTCAGTTTGAAGCCTCAACTGGAAACATCTTTGAACTGAGAAACATCAGTAATATTAAAACTCTGGCTGTCCCAAACATATTGTGAACATACTCCACAGATGTACACAATATATGAAGTTACCATAACCACATGGTGCCGATCAGAGTAACATGTCTGAAACATAAACAGTAGGCTGTAATGTTGTCTCTCATGTATTTTTATTACAGCCGCATGTACTCTTCACATAGAATAAGGATATACAGCCGTGCTGGCAGTTTTGTGAGGCTGTATTTAGGCACAGGAAGTATCCAGGTCCTTTATTTAAGTGAAAGGACTAATACCACACTGGGTAAATACTTTGTTACAAATCCTGCATGAAAATGTTAAGTAAAAGTATGCAGGTATAATCAAGAACATGTAGTTAAGGACTCGAAAACGTCCTCGATGTAATGTAAAAGCATTAGCTCATTTTGAAGTAGTGTCTGTAGGACTGTATCAAATTATTGTTTTCATTTTGGATTAATTGTACAAAACTAGTGAGAAATGTCCTCACAATTACCTTAAGTGACACGTTCACATTTTCTTTTTCTAACCAACAGTCCAAACCTCAACATTTATGTACATTCAAATTATTCAAATTGGTGCAGTGCCCAGTCAAACATTCTGGTAATATGGAAAGATTACAGATTCAGTCTTTAGCCTCCTGGACTGCTCACAGACTCATTTGTGCCACCTCGATAATATCAGACATGTTTGATTACGTCCATACTTTCCGAACCGGACAACAACCAATGAGAGAGCCAACCCGGAGCAGCTGACAGTGCTGCCAAACAACTGTAAACATAATAGCCCTTGAGGCTAACGTTAGCCAGCTAAAACTGTTGACAGAAACTTAAAATCTCACCTCCACTTCTCGCTAAAGAATAGAAAACCAGTGTTGACCGCGCATCTCCACTCATCCCATTGCACCATGCTAATGTCCATTTTGTTTACGTCTGCTTCCCCGTGAGATCACATGAGAAAGACCATGTGTGAGTCCAGCTTAATACTGAGCGGAAGACATGTCCAAATTAACATCCAAATGCACTTTCCGGAGTACAAAACAACAAACCTGGCAAGCATGAGGTCAATCCGATGAATGGTTCTCTAGATGTGTGAATAAAGTCCAGAAAGACCTTGTTTTATAGCTAACTATAGCAAAAGAAGCAAATCTTCACACTTGTGAAGTTTGAATGTTGTGCAAAAAATCTGAATTTGTAAAGTCAGTAACTTAAACTGTCAAATAATTAGTTTAATTGATTATAAAACACAAATGTGAATGTCCTGGTGGCGCTAGAGAGCAAGTCAGGATATCATCAAAGTCAGTGGGATTCATCGCCTGGGAACCATGAACGTCTGTACAAAATCTCATGGCAATCTACCAACTGACCGGCCAACTTTGCCATCCCTGCAGCCATGCTGTTAGCATAGCTAAAAAATGCCTCAGACAGCCAGCCAGGGGAGTTCGGACAAAGCTCCTTTCTCAATGAAAGCTGAGGTAACTTTTCTCCTCCATCCTCTTAAACCAGCACTAATTAAAAATAAACAGCCAGCAGCTGTCTGCAGGACACCAACCAGGCTCACGGTTCTCGAGGCCACGAGATCAGTTTCCAAACAAAATGCCTGCACCCTCATTTTGTATTTGAAAGTAAGCTAGCAGGGGCCTATATTTTCATAGAAACATCCTGAGTAACCCCACAGCGGGGTTCTGACCTGGACTCATCTATCTGCTCTCTGCCTCTGTCAGCCCCCCTATGTCCCGTGTTCTCAGATTCTCATTTTGGACGTGTTTGTTCATCAATGTGGCAGCTGACTTAAAGTCTACAGAAGTCAACCCCCCTCCTGTTCCACCACATAAAAGCCATCAGGCTTCATTTTGCATAGTAAAGTAGTGTCAGGTTACATATTACCTAATAGCTCTAAGACGCTACAGACTGCTCGCATTCAGGGAGTCCTGCAGAAGTTTTTTGTCCTCCCACTGATATTGCCAAACAAGGAAACAGTTGCCTATGGTTGGCATCAATGAAAGCCCTGGGGTTGGCATGGAGGAGGGTAAGCTGGTCCTGGTTACTTTAAAATTGCTTTGGACTTGATTTAATTCATGACCTTGCATAACTCGGATCCAAAAACAATTGGTGCAGCCAAGACGGGCTGCAGCGCGCCAGACAACTGGTGCTTGTAGACGTTGCCACACATACATACACTATATCTTACACATGCATTTTGCATTAAGCACTGTGTTTTACTTTGTTAAGCAGAACTGAAGGAAAGAATGTGGCGTGCAAAAGGTTTGTCAACATTTGTTGTGTTGATGGTGCACATTGCAGTGAGTACGAGCACAGTGTTTTCCCATGTGTATCATGAATCCCCCTGAAAAAAACCAACACCAACTGGCTTTTGGTACAAAAAGAAGCTGATTATAGGTTATGAAATCAGCATTTTTTTATTTTGTGTATAGAAGAGAGACAAAAATGTGCAGATATACATGTATGAAGAATATTTATTTCGAGCTGAGTCAGCCATTACTGACACACTCGGCTGTCACCATGCATCATTGTCAGCAGGACTTCAAAATGACGCACGCATTTTATTTGGCACCCAGTTGCTTTTCATAGGAAGCAGTCCAAATAACTTTATTGATGTTTATTTACTACGAGTTCAAAATGGATGGTGGAATTATTGCACCCATTTGCACAAAAGAGAATTGTCCTCTGTTTTTCCTTTACCAATAAAAAGCCATGGAAAGAGGAACATGAGGACCAAAAGTCCTCTACATATGTTCTTCATCTGGTGTGAAAAAGCACTAAATCAGCATTCTGCACAAAAGACAATCTCAGAAGGCTGTGGGAGCTGCAGGAGGATGAAAAAACTTGATGAGAACAGATTGATGGGAATTGAGATCTGGAGGTCCGGTGCCAGGGTACTTCCTTATTGTTTTGTAGCGATTCCCCTGCAGAGCCAAGCATCTTTGCACAGAATGGTCATAAAAAGACATTCTCCCAAAGACTGGTCATGCATAAAGTGTGTATGGACACAGAGAAGATGGCCAACTTGTGCAACATCTTGGGTTTTATTGGGGCAGAGGGAGATTACGTTCATGTTTCATAACTAGAGGAAAACCAGAATCCTGTTGATCTGCATCTGTCAGTGACTGACTGATAGTATGGTCAAGATGAATAGGGCCGATGGTCAGTGCATTCTTTGGTTGCAAACATAAACGTTTATAATAAAAAACAAAGATTTCATGATTTTTGCTGTTGAAATATTGCACGACTTATGCCTTAAGATTTGAGCAATAGTTTCACTTAGGTGTTGCTCTGAGCCCCAAGTCGAAAGAATATTTAATAGGTGCAGGGGTGAGACAATTTAAGAGGAGGTAAAGTGCGTGCACTTCCAATGAACCTGATACAATATGATTTCATCATTTAAAGCTTGAGGTTGTTTACGAGAGGAACAATTTCAGAGTGCCGCAAGAGTTTACTAAGGTGCGTTGCTATTCCTGAAAGCCAAAAGCTTTCTGAGCCCTTCAGCCTTGGATGTAATGCTGACAGACAGCGTGCTCTCTCTCCTTCTGCCCACCAACAGTGGCTCTTCTCAGCTGCACGCCCTTGTTGTGTAAAATTAAAATGTGTTTGCGAGCTCGAAGATGTGCTGTGTGTCAACATGAGTGAGAAGAGTGATGAAACATATGTGAAAGTGTGGCTGCTCTTTGTATTATGTGTGAAAACCCATGTATGTAAAGACTGTGCACATGTCTGCAGCACAGATCAGACAGCGAGGGGGAAAAGGGGAAATACCGCTTAACTGAAAACTTGGAGGGGAACCAAAAGCCACAAAAGTAGCTCTGGATCCAGCATCCCTGAGCCCTGTAGAGCCGTCTAGCAGGACAGAACAGGAGGAGAACAGTGGTTCTATTCAAACCAAACCATTTTTCCCTGGCACCAGTTTGAATGGGTATAAAATGAGATCACTCTTTTTTTGCCATCACAGAAATGAAATAAAAGACAGAGAAGAAAGCATTTTTCCAACTTTCAAACAGCAGCAGAGCCGTGTCTGTGTTGTAGTCGAATACAACACAATTTCACAGTAAAGCTGTTAGTGTAAGACAAGAAATCAAAAATATGTTTGTGTTGAAGCTCGTGGGGCCTCATTTTTTTCCCCCTCGTAGAGTTGTTTCTTTTCGGAAGTGGAAATGTTTCCCTCACCGGAGTAAGAGCGGAAGAATAAACTCACAGTATTCAAACCTCTTTACTCTGCCTTGCTTCTGTCACACCTGTTTTTTAAATGTCCTTCCAACTAGAAGACTGTCACTTCAAATGTTTGTCTCTTTGAGAAAAAGCAGCTACAACTCATACATGTGATTCAGAGACAAATAAACATCTTAGGAAGATAAACAAGCACATTTTCCTGATTAAACGGACCCAATTAGAGAAAACAGGTGGGCTGGCTCATCCCAGCCTTCACATACTCAGTCACCTTAGTCACAAGCTGGATTGCCTTCCAGGTGTTCAAGCTAATTGTGATGCATTTGAAAAGCCAGAATCAGATGTTAATCATCTTATTTTCCTCATGCCGAAATCTAAAATGGCCCAGAAATGCATGCAAAAACCACAAATAGATTCTCTATTTCATCACCATTTCGGCAGTTGAAAATTTTCATCAACAGGTGCCATAAAAAGCATTGCTCATGCTTTTAATATCAGTGTTAGCATCATACCACCTGTTAAGAATATATTTATTCTTTTAGGCAAGTCCTGCAATTCGGCAGCCATCTTGGCAACCCCCCAGGCAGTTATTTCGAGATAACGAGAACAGGCGCCTATCTAAACAAATGGGGAGAGACCCATAACTTTTACCATTCCTGAAAATGTACATAAAAGTATCCCAAAATGCCAATCCCAGTGGAGAAGGGAAAGAAGAGAGAGTGTGTCTCCTGTCTTTCCAATTACTCGTTGGCTGTTTCAGGCCACAGGGCGGGCATAGAAGCTCCTATCCTGTTAAATAAAGTCAATTAATAGGTCAGAGTTCGGCAGCTATCTAAGGTAACTCTGTGTTGCAGTTTAATGATGTTTTGCTTTCAAACAGTGGAGTTTTTTGAGGTGCCATACCTCCCCTTTCAGTGCTCACCGGAACATAAGCTCAGCCGATAGTGACGTGCCTAGTAGAAGTCTGTCTGCAGCAGCACCAAAATGATTCACTGAAAATAAATCTCATCTGTGCACAATTGGCTAATATGTATTCCAGTGCAGCTGTGATAAAGCAGACAATTGGCTTTTGGGGATAGGGAGAAGGGTATGTGTCATACCGCCACCATCTCTGCCAATATGGACTTTTCTATTCAAGGTGCTTGTCTCCTCTCTTACAATGTCTCTGGTTTTACTCTGCTCACTCTGCTTCAAGTAATCATGGAGAAATGGACTTTGAAGCAAAGAAGACCCCAAGAACTTTGGAAAGGTCATGAGAAATGGGCTTACCACAATAAGATAAATATAAATAAATATAAAATGTCATCAGCGTAACGACAGCTATATTGTAAATATCTCTCTTCAGGGAAAGGGGAAGCAGAAATCTGTCACACACACAAAAAAATTAAATTTCATCTGATGACAATCAGCACTAAAACAAAGCATCGCAATGAGCCAAACCTGCCTTCACAAGCCACAATGTGAGTGAATAAGCTATTGAATTTCAAAAAACTGAAATTGCATTATTTTGTCATTGTTTTGTGTTTGTATGTGTGTGTATTGTTCTCCAACACATTGTAGTATTTTTGAGACTTTCAAGGCTGTGGGAAACTCCTGGTCCTTCGATAATCAGAACAATATGCAGCAAAGGCTCAGACCATGCCGGAGTAATACCGAAACTAAGAGTGCTTCCAACACCAAAACTAAATCAGATGCTTAAACATGCTCATGGAAAATCATCTGTGTGCCCTCTTTTGTTTGAGAAAAAAAAACACACACACTTTTCTTATACCAAATTTTGGAAAAATTAAGAAATTCACAGTAAACATGAGGAACAAAATTGGCTTTTTTGGATAACATCAACATTGGCTGTTAAAGTTGGAAGACAGATTTCTATAATACAAAGATAGGAATGGTTAGCTGGGATTTCCTTGGAATTACATTGAAACAAATGATGGTATGACTCCAGGGTTTCTTTAGTAATTACTTTGAACTTCAATTAAATCAATCATGACAATAACAGTGGGATGATTTTGTTGCCTATAGTTCAATCGGATTCTTTTGGCAGTGTGTCTCTCTGCTTCAAACTCCGCCTAATTTCTCCTTTATATCTTTCCCTCGGGCATTTCCCATCAAAGTCAAATTTACTTTTCAACACAATGGTTGAACAAAGTCTGTTTGAACGATCCAGAAATTTAGCAGAGATGTTAAATTAGCCTTAACCCATTTAGCCAACTTGCATGGACTTTGGACAACTTTGCATCCACACAAATATATTCAGACCATCTTCCCTGAGGACTCACTGAAATGTAAAACAATTACAATCACAGCTACACCTCCTCTTCTTACTCCTCTTTCAGTTTCATACAACAGACGACTGTGTATACAGCCACTACAGACATTTATATCATTTCTATTTTTGTTTCAAATGGACGATTTTTCCAGTGAAGCTATTTCCCAGACGCTGAAAGTTAATACATATTTGAATCAAGCCAACCAAGCGAACAAATAAATAAGTGAAATTTGAACAATCAGATTTGCCTAAAAATGTATTGAGATTCAGGAGGTATACTAATCAACTTGACTGCCCGCCAATCATCTAGTGTTCCATCATTAGCTGCCAAAATTAGGTGTTGAATAGTCTCAAAACGATTTACTCTATCCCAGGAAGGTATTGTATTGTAATTACACTGCCACTGACGCAACTTGATCCTTTTTTGTGCCATATCTATTTAGTCTCAGTAAGAGAGGCTGTGCGTCTCTGGGAAACAATAATTTTCAGTTAAGTAACACATTGTGAGAAAGAATCAAACCCAGATGGGATTCTGGCACGTCACAGTGGATGGGAGCAACTCCAGGAAAAGAGCTGATCACCAAACTGAATATCTGGGTCCTTCTGTATCTCCCAGATGCCCTGCCTGCTCTCAATTAAAAAGAGCTTCCACCATTGTGGTTTATTAGGTTAAAGGACTTGTCATGGACATGTAAACATGTAAAGACTGGAAACAAACTGAGCTCCTGTTGCACTACAATTGTCCATCCACTCTGCTTTTTACTCTTGTTTCCAACAAACTTCATGCTGTCTTAGGTATTTTTAGGAGCAGCTATTGACCTTTTGGATAATGATTCCATTTCATAGCATCAGAAGAATTTTGGCGAGAGGCAACTTCAAAGCACACATTCATCTTTTAAGAAAACACGTCTGAAAATGTCTTTTGATCTGCCAGGCTCTGTTAATATATTGGCATGTGTCTGAAAATTAATTTAATGTAGAACCCCCTCCTGTGAACAATACAAGATAATCGATTTAATGTGTTTCCTCAAGAGAAATGAGATAAGGCAAAGTATTAAGTGGTGACTGGGGCTGAGAAAGCATGGATCCTTTTCCCACGTATTTATTAGATCGACTTAAAGTACATCATTGCTTTGGTGCCTATGTCCAAGTGAAGGTAATGGATGTCATATAAGGACCAAAAGCTATGGGGGAATTTGGGTATTATGGTTACATATTTTGGTGTGTGACTTAATAGGTACAAAAAGTTTAGAAAATTGGTCCAGTAGATCACCTCAGCTGGCAGTGGTGACACAGGCTGCAAAGGGATCCTTGAGGGCATCTTTGATCGTCAAAGTTCACCTTCCTAAAGTACTTGTTTTTGCCATTGACAGGCTGAGATTGTTGTTGTAAAGCCCAATCCCAATATACCCCTTGCCCCTACCACTTAGCCCTCCCCGTCCATTTCTTCACTTTTGTGTTTTGGATTAGAGTGTCCAGATTCTCGCTGGGATAGAGGGGTAGGGTGAAGTGTTGGGGCTACATGGCTCTCCAAATAGGAGACTATTCAGAGGCACACTTTAAACTGAGGGTTGTGAGAACTCGCAACCAGTTTGGCGATGTCTCGGTAGCTAACTAGCTAGCTCTCTAACATTTAATTGTTATTGCATATTTGTGCATAACAGTCACACCCCCCCTTTGATGGCATTTAACACCTAAAACTTAGCTTCAGTCCAGCAGTGAAGATACCGCACTTGGTACCACTCCTGTAATATCAGTGCAGACTGGCAGGTTAAGAGCACGGGTTGCTAATGTTAGCCTTTATAGCATTGCTAATGTTAGCAGATGGGATCACAACAGTGTTCCTTTTTATTTGATGACTTGATTGATAGCATGAAACTGTGAACAAATTGCGAGCATCCATGCTTTTCTATCTCCATTGGCAGGTGGCATTGTAATAATACCAGGTCGCCACAGTAAAAACAAGAGAATTCACCACCATGGTGGAAATGTCTGGTTTAACGTAACTGATGACATATGAGGGTCTTGAAGGGTTGTTCCGTTACATAGATGGGGATCTCAACCACTACCACTTGCAACACTGTTCTGAGAGTCAAGGGGTTCACTCTTTTTTCACTAAAATCCTTTTTGTTTAACTAGAAACAGCCACTATGTCGCTCTCGCCAAAGCCACCAGACTCCATTTGCAGAGTCAGTAATTTTATCATTGCAAAACACACTTTATTCAAACTTGACAGATACAAACTGAAACCCACCGAAACCGTCTAAGTTCGTCTTTCCACTGTTCCAACAATCATCAACTCTGGTTTGGGATCCTTTCTATAATGTTATCAGACACTCTGAATGACAATCAGAGCATAGTCAGTGGCATAAACAAGCACTTTAAGTGGATTTACTTTGACGCTTGTAATTGCCCTCTGGGATGAAGCTGCAGCCGGTGCTGTGCTGCCAGCTGAGACCACTCCCAAAACTTTTTGTCATTTACACACCTAAACTTAAAGTTACTGAAATTCCTCTTTAATAAAGAAAATTGCCAGAATGACAAAATGACATCTGAGTCTTGCTGCATTTGGATGTAGCCTAGATGGTGTGTTTGTGTGTGTGTGTATTTGTGTGACAGTGTTGCACATTTACAGATATGATGATTTCCCCACAGACCTCACTCATTAACTGTGCTGCTCTCCTCTGGGGTTAAACACACTGAAAAACAATTACAGATCTGGTCGTCTTATTTAAGCAACACGTCTGATACTTAGAAACTCCCCTCAGCTGATGCTTTCATCTCCGTCTTTTTAATGTAACCACTTTTTTTTTTTGCATCTTGGAATTTTGCTTCCATTTCAAAAGCCCCGTTTGTTAAAATGATGTACAACAAGACCAGAATTACCACACCGCTTTACATCTTTGAAGCTCCAACTGACTGCTCCTTGGAGAGCATGTGGGGTACGTGACTCATCATTATCTAAAATCATGAGGCTGATTTTTGGTCACATGCCCATTTAACCATTCACCAGATCTTCCACCATAACACTCAGCCATGTGTAATTCATTAAAATCACTGCTTTCCTTCTGCCTTAACAAACCACAGCTAGTGCCTTGTTAGGGATTTCTTTGATGAGCAGCCAACAAAAGGTCACATGAGGTATAGAGGAGTTTAAACAAATAAATCCTGGTACTATATAGCCAAATATCAACGTAAATATCAGCCAACTGACAAAAAACTGACACAGGAGTTTCAAAATTCAAATAGAAGCAGAATTGGAGTATCTCTTCCAAGATGATTATTCAAACCAGATTGTTGTCTCCTTGCTGACTAGATGGATTCTTTGTAGATCATTAGTTTTGTTTACTTGTGTCAGTCTCCATCTACAGTTAGTTGCTATGTTGTAAGTCACGGAGGCACTTGACTTGTGTGACAGGCATTGTTATTCTACAAAACCCAGTATTACAGTTCACTCACACTGTAGTTATTATTTTAGATGACTCACTGATAGTTACGTAACTCTTCCAGCACACCAGAGAATCACTATCAAATCACTGAGGAGTACAACATTATGTGGATAAAAGACAGAGATGGAGCACTGTCAGTTCTAGTCTCGCATAGCCAGACCTCCTCACGGCGCCGCAAAAAAGAAAGATAACTGTTTGCTTTTTAGGATCGTATCATTTGCAACCAGTTAGGGTAACTTGCTAGGTAACTAGCCATTTTTATTTAATTTCTTAACACATAATGTAAATGATTGCAAACAGAATAAAGGTGCAATAAATGTCTTTCTTCATTTAAATCATAGCACGTGCAATAAGAAATCACAATAACCTCAATTGCAAAAAAATAAAAAATAAAAATTTAAGTGCAAATATTATTTAAAAAGTTTTAAGATTAAATGAAGTGTTAAGATGACAGTGTTTCCCCCTATTTTACTGGGATACAGGCTGTGTAATACTTGTGGAAGTATTTCTGGATTTGCTTTGTTTATTGTTATTTTTTAAATCTGACCTGCTGAATATCAGGCACACTGGTGCGACCAATAAAAATGTCAGTGCAGATTCAAAAAACGCTCTCTTGGATGTCCCTATGGTAGATAAAACATGAGAAAGTAACCTCTAGTGTGCCCTTTCAGTGCCCTTTTTGCATGCTGGTGCCCCTCTAATTTCTTTCCGCCACTGGTTTAGTCACACTTGACAGATTTTTGGGCACACGTGCGTCCAAAGTTTGTTGTCGTTTCCCTCAGAGACGGGGATTTTGAAAATGCAGATAAACAGAAGGGGGAAGAATGCCGACTGAAATAGTTTGCCAATGGCAGGCTCATACACACAGTCCACATCCAGTGAGTCAGACTATGTCAGCTGAAATCACAGTTTCTGTGGTTTGCAGTTGCAAGTTGTGCTCTGACATATCCTTGCAAATCACTCAGCATCATAGAAGCAGAGAAGGGGTTTCTGGCACGACTTCACCTTCTAGCAGCACTCCAAGCTGCATGGAGAAGGAACAAAGTCCGAAGAGGTCAAAAAGCTCAAGGAACACCTGTAGTATATAGAACAACTTGGTCTAATAATAAAGTTAATCATACTACAAGAGTTGCTGGAGCTTTCTGACCTCCTCAAATCCCTCAGCATCCCAAGAGGTACTCAGAGTTTGAGAAATGGGCTCGTGACCAGCCGGTCACTGCTTTTAATATTGAAACTGGCTGCAAACGTGTGTGCAATATGTGAATAAGTAAAATTTTCCGCTTCTTCACCGACTACTGTTGACACGCCATTAAGAAAGGAGCTTTACTGTCCCGGTAGAGCTGCTCAGCAGGAAAAGGCTGGGTCTGTTGGACAGTCCTTGGATATGACTCGGTGTTATTGTAAATTTGAGGACCACATGACTTGAAAGAAGCATGTGTGCAAAGCAAACTTGTCCTGACATGTTACAGATGCATGTAAAATCTATGAAACTTCTCTCTTTCAAAGGACAGTTTCAAGTTGACTTTGTGGCACAGACATAATATACAACACGTGACTTACAGGCTAATCTGGCACACACCTTCCCGTTTATCCACTTTATTTTGGCTGGGAAATGAGGTCTGCACTTCTGAAACAAAAGTCACTTTTATCTCCAGGTGACAGTCTGTCCTCACTGAGTGGCCACATGCAACACTCACAAAGCCAAAGTAAATGGAACAGCAAAACCAAAGACTATTAATAGGAGTGGAAAAAGTCTAAATGAGTTTAAGCTGAAATGCATGATGCAGAGAGAGCCTCTGATTTGTGATTTTCTGAAAGAGTAAGGGTAAAATTGAATGTCTAAAGAAAGCCAGAAGGAGTAGAGATTATTACAATATGGGTTTGCACCACAAAGAGATGAGTTGACAGTTTGAAATTGTGCATTTTGGAGCAACTTGGAGTTCAGTGTCTTACCCAAGGATACTTCAAAACTTGGACAGTAGGAGGTGGAAATCAAATCGCCAAACCAGTGGACGACCCTCTCGGTCTCTTGAGCCACAATTGCCACATATGCATCCTTCTGCACGTGCGCGATACAAGAGTCCTCGTAAAACCATTGCAGAAGAAGAATATTTGACCTAAGCCTGCTTAGACAAAACAAGTCTACAGTCATAAAATCCCTGGCCCTTGGCAGGACCTTGGCAAACCAACAGTAGTTTAGATTTTCAATAGTCACAGGTTGTCACAGGTCATGCGTGCACCAATGCACCTTCAGCCCCATCACCAGGATAAAATGTTGGGAAGCTGGGACGTCTCCGGCTGTGTTTGTGCCAACAAAACCAGGTGATTTTGATAAAACCTCGGGACATCCTCAGCCATGACCAAAATTAGTATTTTAAGCCAAAACATGAGCTTCTCCAAACCAAACAAGTCGATTTTGTGCCTCAACCTAACAAAACCATAAACACAGTGTAAAATGCACGTATAAAAACATAAAGTTGCAGCATAGAGAAATGAAAAGTTTCAACATGCACGTTGTTTGCAGAAATGTACACTGCCAAGGATTTCAAGTGTTGGCTGCTTCCAGACGTAGACAATAGCACAACGCACTCTGCATAGATGATCCTTAACACTGACAATGAAATTATAGTTATACATCTTTTTAATCCTATATTTCAATGCATGAGGACCACAAACACAATTCCATTCACTATGGAGGCAGACATTTCAGAGATGATATAGGCCTATCAGAGCCTATAAGCACATCCAACCAAAACTATTTGCATGAGTAGATACCACTGGAGCTAAGTAAGAAAAGGTTTCTTGTAATTGGTCGAGCCTTCGTCATGAGCGCACATTCTCCAACGTAGCTGTTGCTAGATTAACTGTCCAGTCTCTGTGACAAAGTAAGTGCTATCTGGGTAATCTGAAGACCTCTTGAAGCGAGACACGGCTTAACTGAAGCTGACACAGCCATGAATGAGTGAATGCAGAGGCTTTCAGTCTGACCCTCTTTCACCAACCCATTTCATGTTGAGTGGTAAAAATTTAGCCCTTGTCAGCAGGCTGTAAAGGCCTACAGTTCACCACTCCGATAGCTGCAGGGGCCAATGAGAGGCATCTTGTGTCCAGACAGCGTAGGAGAGACACAGCGTGCCTTGTCAGGCAGTCGGCGCGTCCTGGCCACAAGTATTATGACCATTTCTGCCACAAGCTAAATGGATCCACACGGCTGGACAATAGCAGCTCAGGACAACAGCCAGTGTGTCAAAGTCTCTGAGGCCTTTATAGGTGCACGTGTTAAAATATTTTTAACATGAACAAAAAAAGTGCAGCATGTACCAGAAGAGGAGACGTGTGCCAAACTGACATTTTTCTGCCTCTACACAAGCGGTAGTGGCGGGGAGTTTTTCTTTTTTACCAAATATGACTCACTGTGGTCTTCCAAAAGCATTCCTCTGTTGCCCTCCATTTCCTGAATGCCTTCTTTGGAGAGAGTTAAATGCAGCCAAATTTTTCTGTATTTGCTTCATTATGTGGAATTTAGTAGTTTTGTTTGAGAGAGTTTGTTTTTTTTACGTTTAATGCTGTTTGCTGTCGGTTTTTTGAACAGTTTGTTCCCGTTTGCTGATACAAATTGATATGTTGGTAGGGAACCCTGCAGCGGGCATCTGCTTCCACTTAATAAACCAAAGATTCAATTTAATTCACTCCAAGCAGGCCGTTATTCTCAAACAGTCTATTGTGTAATTTTCAAAACAGAGGGGGTATGGTCCTTCAGCTTTGAATTACATGGTCAACTAAAGTCTTTCCAAGTAAGAACTAACAAGCATAATGGATGTATTACTTCACAAAATGGACAAAAACTCAAGGCACTGGTGACTCTAATAAGTAAGACTTAACCAAAAAATGCCATTAATGATCCAATCAAATGTCCTTGACAGTAGAACAATCTTTACATTCTTTACTATGATTGCATCTCTTCAAGTGAAAAAGTATTTTCCATGAGTCCGTGTGGGCTGCTCGGTGTGTTTGTCCCAGTCTAAGTAAACTGTGATTCGGCTCCATAAATTTGACCTGCGGTGTCCCAGCTCACTATGTTACTCAGTTGGCAAAAGTGACCTCAGGGGTCTGGCACTAGGCCCTGAGCCTCTACCTCTCTATGACCTAAAATATGCCTTCCATTCACTGCTATGATTAGGTTACATCTGAGGGGGATGACCTTTGAAAAAAAAAAAAAAATGCAGCCCCATAAATGCCAGGAGGAAAAGATCAACAAATAAATATAATTTATATGATGTCAACTACCCCATATATATTTCACAGTTGTAAAAACGATAATTCTAGCGCTAGAAAGAAGTGAGGATAAATGAGCATAATGAACTGATATATATGCTTGTTTAAACTGTATTTGAACCCTCTGATTGCATAAGTCCCTGCTTAAGCTTCCGTTGTCTCCAAGGGTTTTATTACATGCATGTGTTTTTGTTGTAGAAACAAAAGAAAGATGCAGCACAACTCGGGTGAACATAGGGTGAAGGGAAAACGCTGAGCAGCCTCTCATATGTCAGGACACCATATGCACGATTTATGAGGGAATATGTTGCCTCTTTCTGTGCTGCCTGTCTCCTGATTATGTTCTCAGGTTACCACTGATCCATTGGAACGCTAACTGTAAGTGAAACCGATGACAGCCTGTAATACTGAGTGACAGCTCAGGAAGACAAGGCTCCAAAGGTTGGGTGGATTTTCACAGGCACTAATTTTATCCATGGTCAAGCACAGTTAGAAGGTGCGCAGCACGAGAGTGCACCTGTGTGAAAAAGAAAAAAAAAGTGTTAAGGCAGGTCAGCTCTTCATTTTCTCACCTCACTCAAAAACAGCCCTGTTGACTGCAGCAGGGGAGAGAGGTGAGCTTGTAATGTTTTTTATTGACGTAGCAGATCACAAACTGCCCTCGACGGGACTGAGCGAGGCTCGTGGATGTCTCGGTGGAGAGTGGCGGCCTCAGCTGCTCAATCATAAAGACCATCCTCTGGGCATATAGCTGCCCTAGGGGGCGCCTCCTTTGGGCTTGAGAAACTGCAGCTGTGATGGAAGCTTAGGTGTTTTTCTTTATGAACCACGGACTCCCATGTGCATTTCGAATACACAAACAAATACATGTGGTGTCAGATGGCTGCATGTATGTATAGACTTAAACACGAACTGTTAACTTGACAGCTGATGAACTCTGCAGTTAGAGCTCAAATTGTTTGGTACCACTTTATTTGAAGGGGCGTGCATAAGACTGACATGACAACAACCACGAACATAAAGTCATGATGTGTCATAGATACGACTTAACAACGGGACATAAACTAGTCCGTTCGGCTCCTAGAGTCAATAACATTGCGTATGGGGGACAAACTGTGGTAAGTAGCCAACCAGCCATCTCACTACCCAAATCAATATCAAGATTTCCACAGATATATGATGCTGATGGTGCATGTGTAGTATAGGTATCTGTATATCAAAAGTTAATTGACGCCCTGCAGCCAATCAGAATGGAGTAGTCACCCACACCAAGGTATATGTCACTTTCAATGCAAAGTTGACATTGTTTGAGATGTTTTTGTTAAGACAACTTGACATTAACCAGGACAACATAGACATTTCATAGCGGGCCTAATCATCAGACTTGAGTCCTTTATACTTGTGTCATGGATATTTTTCTTGACCTTAAATACAGTGGGTACAATTTGGACATGTCATTAAATGTCATTAGGGCCAGTTTCCTGAGAGTTCTTGGAGTTTTTACTTATCGCTTAAGTAAGCTGTCTGCTGCTAGCTGCCGTCACCTCGATAGCTCTGTTAGCCTTGGAGCTAGCACACCTGTTAGCTACCTTAGCCCTGGGGTGACAGGAGTCAAACTCTGTTATTCCCTGCCTAGATCACTGTTGGATGCTGTGTTCAGTCCCTGAGTCGTGTCACTGGGGAAATTACAGAGGTTGAAAAATACAGCTACTACTGCTAATAAAGAAGACTCCTTCATGCCCGTAACGGGTGTCATGTCAGTCTTTTGCACACACTTTTAAGTAAAATGTTATCACTTGTTTTAACACACAGATCTTCGCCTTGTATCTTGCCAGGAGAAAAGGAAGTAACAGAATGAAGACGCTCATGAAGAAGCCGTTTGCCACTTCTTCCAGGAAACTTCCTTTTTTTCTGATCTGATCACTTATATGTGTGTCTAATTGAATGCAAAGTATGATGCACTGCTAAATGTCTTTTCTCAGCAAAAGCATGGATGGGAATGTAATGTGTCAGCTGCTGCGAGGGCTGAATCACACCACAACATCTGCTTCGTAGTATCTCTGTGGCAAAATGCTCGCAGACTTGCCAACGTGTTGCCATAGTCACCTACACCTCGAGCATAATAAGCACCTCGGTCCCAGACTGCCGGGCTCACTGCGCTGTCCCTCAGTAGGCTTATAGAATATCAAACCTGAGAAGCTGTAAAGCGGCAGAGGGCAATCGACAAAGAGGATCCAGTTCCTTAGTTTGCAAAATATTTGGGGAGATGCCACAAGAGGTGTCGTGTGGCCTTAGACCCCCAGCTAAGTTCACTTTCTGGTCATTTATTTGCCATCATTAGCTGCTTGTACGGCTGTCCCTTCCCGCTGAGATAAAATAACCAATGAAGCCGTCATAAATCCAATCGCATTAGATAGAAAACTTGCGCCATCACAGTCTCTTCACTTGCTCCAACAGTGGCTGGCAGCTCACACCGGTCATGTATTTGGCTAACACTTTAAGCACAACATTTTCCACGTCCCCCAGTTACTGATTCATCAAAACCTCATGCATGGAAACCTTGAGCCCCCCACCAACAATCCCCCACTTGACGCAGACCGCCCTCAGCTGTAACTCCAACTGACCCAGCTGCCGGGCCGCGTGTGTGAGCAACATGCACAGGGAGAGTTCTTCTTTTATGAGACTGCTGTGCTGCATCATATGGGTAGTCTATTTAGGTCCATACTGCTGGCATGGAGCTCAAGTAGGGGCTTAAGAACCAAACTTAGTTGAAAGAGGAAGCCCTGCTGGGGAAAACTAGTCTCTAGAGAAAGGAGTGTGGTGTTTTTTTAAAATCTGCATTGAGACAGTGGGAATCTAGGGAGGAGACAGTGAAGATACAGGAGAGAATGTTCTGGTCGGTTCTGATCCGACGCCAGGAGGGGTTCGGTTCCAGAAACCAAAGCATCAATCTCTTAAAACAAAGAGAACTCATTGAGCTCTATGCTGTTTTCTTAAATGACTGCAATTAAATTTGGTTATGCACAACATTTTCAGAAGTTGTCCTAAAATGTGGTTTTCAATCTGCTGTGATGAGTAGCTGGGGAAAAAAAGAACAATGAGTGACTCACAACGGGAAAGTTGAACAAATCCTAACTTTTTTCAGCTCATCTCTGGTTGATTTGGTAATTGCATGCGTCTAATGGTTCATAATGATGCTTAAGTTACACACAGTATGTACTTTAGTCCGAGAGAAACTAAGAAATGTGCAGAATAAATCCCACAGAGAGCTGGAGTTTTTAAAAAGATGTTGTTTTTTTTCTGTTTGATTCGATGCCTGACATGTGCTTTCAATGCAACTGGTATCTTTGAAACACACTGGCCTCTTTGTTCCAAAACAGATTTTTCATGTTCTCATGTTTATTCCAGATCTAGTAGCCTCTCGATCTCATAATACAAAACAGAAGTCTAATTGTCAATTTGATGTTTTTCATCTCGGTTAATAACATTAAATGTTGCTGTATTTCTGCAGTATCCAAGGACACAGGATGTTTCATCCTCCCTCTATTTTTTACATTGCACGTTATAACAATAATTGTAATTTTTTTAAGTACCATCTAGTGCCATAATCTATGCTGTGGAGAATGACGTGGAGAGCGCCTGTGTTACATTACAGATAAATTAAAGGAGACTCATGCTCATTTTGGGTTACTTCTAGAGAAGGTTAACATGCTTTAATGCTCAAAAAACACATTTTGTTTTACGCACTGTATTCCCCCTGTGTCTGACACACTCTGTTTTAGCTCCTGTCTCTTTAAGGACCCTCCCAAATACCCAGTCTGCTCTGATTGGTCAGCTCACACACGCCTGACCCAGCACCGCTAACAACAACAGAGCAGCTGTGCTAAATCCATTCTTGCGTGCCAAACTAGCCGTGAACTAAATTATGCAAACGTTTTGACATGGTGACCTAGTGTGATGTCACAAAGTCCCTGAATTAAAGGCAGGACTACTGACGAGGCATTTCAGGAGCAGTGTTTTCTGTGGGAGAAAGGAGCTTCTGTTGACTTTTTGAATATCAAGATCTTTTCCATGTTCAAGAACCTGTATTAAATACTGAAGGAGATAGCGAAAAAAGGAAAAGCATACTATGTCTCCTTTAAAGCTACTTCAAGGAACTTCAGCTCTTTGTTGATTCTGGCAGCAACAGTTGCCTCACTGATGGTATTTTCTGCATATGTAGGTCATCTTTTGAGCTTGTTTCATAACCAGTTAAGTAAAGTAATACAATACAAACACAAAAGGTCTCCATGTTAATTCGATGATGAGGAAGGAAGTGGGGACGTGCCCAGAGAATATATCTCATGAACCCAAGTCTTTTGTGAGAAATGAATACATGAGGTGGCTGAGCTTGATGTGTTTGGCTTCCAGTATCAGGGCCATGACACATGCTCTAAATGTTTTTTTTTCTTCTGATCCTCCACTATAGTGTCCAATAAAGCTCAATAATTAAGTAAATAATACAAGATTTTCATTGCAACTATTAAAGTTTAAAAAGTATCTTAGAACAAGAGGGATGCTCAGTAACTAATGAAAGTCTGAATAAAGAAAGCTCTCCCTAAAGGAGAAAAAGTAGCCATTACTTTCACAGTCAACACAATATTTGAATGGACTAGATACAATAAAAACAGCATGTGCATAATGTATCATCATATGCAACCCTCATGAAAAAAAACAGAACTCGTTATCACATCGTCATACTGTTTACTTTTTATAGGAAGTAACGATATTTATCCATGCTAATGATTGGATCTTACTGTAAGGTGTGCCAATACTTTTGGCCCTTGGGCACAACGGGAGGTGATATTTATATTTCCTTTTTTTTTTTTGCTATCTGGTTTCAAAACAATTGCAAACTTGTAAAGCTATGCACCATTTTTATGACGTTTTGGCTTACTTTATTTTGTCTACTAATCACATCAGCTTCTATTGAACCCCCTGAGCGAGCGGCTTCATTAGGTTTCCCACCTTCCTCTCCTATCGCTGACACGGGGGTCTGATGGGTAGGAGTGGGATTCAAGCCCCCAGAGACACGTCTAGAAGGTGATAATAGGCTCTGGACAGGGGTCATGGAACCCTCTGGAGGCAGCTGTCTTGCTTACGTGTCCATCTTCTCCGACTCGGCTGGGCCGGCTGTGTTGACAATAAAGAGGACAAGATAGAGATCCATCGTGTGATGGAAAGGTGTCAGATAGCCTGACGTGTACGCTGACGGTGAAGAACAGTGCAGATGGTGGTGGCATATCGAGTGTCTTTTCACTTTCTGGCCAAATATGATCGTTTATAGGGTGGGAAAGTTGGATCTGGAAGGATGTACCAAAATGAACTGGACATTTAAACCCTAAAATATAATGCTCGTAAACACTTGCAGTGTTCATCAGCAATGCAAGCCCTGAAGGATTAACAGCTGTTGTCCTGAAAAACAGCCATATGTTCCACGAACTGATTTTCCTGTGTCTCACATTATTATATTCAACAGGTTGCCAAAACCAGCGGTGCAATATAACTGCTGTATAAGTACATGTACCTAAAAGTTACTTAAACTTATACAGTCCTAAAGCAGTTTCATTTTCTGCTACTTTTTACTTCCACTCCACTGTATTATGGAGGCAAATAGTAGTAGTATTTTTTACTCCATTACATTAATTTGATAACTTAAATTACTTGTTACTTTGCAGATTGCATGCTGCATCACAGCCAAAGAAGCACTTTTTAAAAAAATCATTTTTTTTATTGGCAATCAGATTACAAACACTAACACTGATAATCAGAAAAAGCTGAACATCGGATAGAATAATTGACCCATAGTATACAGTATTTACTGTACATACATGTAAATATACTGTACATGTAATTTACTTTTACCTGTACTTTTTAATACTTAAGTACATTTATTCCCAGAAAATCACTTTTGATATTTAAGTACATTTAAATGTAAGTAATATTTTAACACTTTTACTCAGGCATAACTTTTGGGTACTTTTTTTACAACATGACATTTTCTCAGGTACTGTAAGTAAAATTTTGAGGTACTTTACAACTCCTTAGTGCTGGTACTTCGCTACATTTCCGAGACAAATATTGCACTTTTTACTTCATTACATTAATGTGACAGTTGATGTGTAGTTACAGGTAATATTTTAGATCAAGGATCAAATAAGAAAACGTAGAGAAGAGACCTCACAGTGACTGTGTATAAAGTGGTTATTATTAGCTTCACCTCGGCCAGCAACAACCTTAAAATGGGTCGTATGCAGTGATTCATCAGTAGTTTTAACACTTTTACTTTTTTTACATTGTAAAAGGATCTGAATATTTCTTCCACCACTCTCTAAAATTAGAACAAAAACTTATGCAACTGGCTTTTGTTTGCCAAAAACACTTTTAAGTATTATTTCCTCAAACCATCATTTCTTCTTTTCAAGTTAACCTTTGGCTCTCAGTGAACCACAGAAAAGCGGTTAAAAAAGCTACCAGAGAGTAAATATCAGTGCTTTGTGAGAAGGAGAAAGTGGCAGGGTTTAAGACAAAGTAAGTTGACACTGAACTTGGACCTCGTGTGGGATTTGACACAGACTCATTGTGTTGAGTCATACTGAAACTGGCCATGCACTTTCACAAGCAGTGATGTTTAATGAGTGTGGACTGGAAAGGATTTGAATATAGGACAGAGGGAGTTTTTGTCTTTCGGACAATCAATGCTTTATTTTAAAAAAAGAATTAATTGGTGAAATTGTTACCACAGTGCCACTAAAGATGAATTGCACAATCATTCGCCAGTAACAGCATTATTAGGAAGAGTTTGGCTCCTACGCGATGTAACCACAACCAGATGGACTATATCAAAGAAATGTTATGCAAAAGGACTGGCCTCACAACCAGTGGTTTGCCAATATGTCTTTGTTCAGCTCAAAGTACTCCAAAATACATCTCAAATACAATATTATATGAATATTTGAAGAGTTGTTTTGGTTGGTATTTTTTAAAAAGCTCCAATAAAGCTTGACATCCTGCGAAATTGAGTGATACATCTGTAAAATAATTCTCTTGATTGTTCATTGGGAATTCATTTTGGAAGGGCTTTAATTTAATGTAATGGATTGTAAAAAACAACAACTGCAATACAGCTTAACATCCAGGGAGAGCAAGTAATTTCTTCTGTGCCGTCGCTATAAAGGCAGCAGTAACATGTCGCTGACACAGATCCTCCGCAGTCCATTATTCCCTGGGGGATTTTAGGTGCAGTAATTAGAAGTAATGTTGAAGCTCTGTGAGTTCAGGCATGTCAGCAAGGAGATGGACAGCTCCAACAGGTGGGAAGGATATAAAGTAGGGGGAGTATGAACCCTTTTATCCCGGCACAGAGGGAGAAAGTGGTGTCAGAGGGATTGCCCAAAATAACCTGCCTGGTGTCTGGACAGTGGCGATATGATGCAAAGCTAACAGGCGAGAGAGATGGATGGGAAGGGGGCCCCGCAGGGCAAACCGTAGGTCCTAAAGCAGGGCCATCAGTCGACTCGCTTTCAGCAAAGATAGGTTCAAGGTTATAAACCGGCAGGCAGGAGATTTATGGAAATGGTTTGCATAATAGTCACTGAAAACTCAACCGCATATGATACTACACTGCACAGCACGCAGCATGTAATAATAGAACAGCTTTAACCAGCTGAGAAAATAGTATGGTTTTTCATGGAGAGTCTAATAACACAAACACTTAACCAAAATGATGCAGCATGCAATCTGAAAAGTAAGCAGTAACTGAATTTATCAAATAAATAAAGTCAAAAGAATAATATTTTCCTCCAAAACGTATTGGAAGTATAAAGAAGCATAAAATTGAAATACTCAGGTAAAGGACAAGTACCTCCAAATTGTACGTTTTTACCTTTTTGATATGACTCCCAAGTGATCACTGCACAAATATTTTATATTGTACCGTATTGTTTTGAATAAATAACCCAAGACAAATTAGCTGCTTTGTCTAATTTGCTGCAGTGCTGTATTGCTTGTTAAAATTGGCACCCTCACCACCAATTCTGAGTGCAACAACATTGTCGTAAACACAATTCCCAGCTCTGTAACAGTTTGTCAGACGTAATGTAGGAGCTAACTACAAACAAAACAACGTTGTGTGTTGAAAACTTGTATCTTGAACTCACTCGCTGAAGTTACATAGTGCAGAAACAAGTGTAGGGGGGCGGAGTGGCTGAGACAGAGACACCATTCACCCTATTACAAGACACTGTACCATCAAAATGATTTTAATACTCTTATTATGAGATACAAAAGCTTCCAAATGTTGCTTTAACTTCACGGCATTTGCAAACTAAGCCGGGTTACTCTTTCGTGGCACTCAATACAGTACTGGGTTCTGTGAGAGACAACTGAAAAATACAAACAAGCCACTTCCTGCCTAATGTGCCGCTCATCTTCAAACCACTCTGATCTTTACTTTGCCTGCATTAGCTGCTCTGTGCAGTCTTGTTGTGTCAATTTCCTGGTGCTCATATTTTGAATTAATCAAATGAGCACTTCGGAGGCCCCGACAGGATGCATCAGTGGCACGTGCACAAAATACTGTAGCCATTTCTGGCGGCTCATATTTCCAATGCAAATATACACTGCTGAAGTTTATTACTACACTTAATGCCTGGACAGAGAGGGAGATTGTGATGAATAGATATATTTACTGGACATCTAAAAGTAGATAACAAGCGTCGCATTCAAATAGATTCTTTGTGCAACTGGATTTACAGTCCCAGACTTATATTTTATTTGATAAACATATTTTAAAAAGTCAAAAGTATGAGAATTCTTGAAAAACGTTTTGGTACCAAATCGAGACAAGCACAGTGGACATTTTGCCTCTGACAAGCGGCACCTAACCCCATGCAGACCAGCAATTGTACAGATGATTGTAATGCCACGTAATCTCAAATTAAGCTTCTGTAAATCCAGTGGAGACGTCTTTCTTACTGCAGCTTTTAAGAATCTTATCACCCTGTAAATGTTGTCTGCTCCACATAAAGATTTACGGTAATAATTAAGCGATCAAAGGTCCAAATCCAGGAGGATGTCTTGATTTTAAGTCCAGCATTCCCAAAGTATGTTGTTTTTGTAGACAGTGAGTGGGCTGTGTCTAGAGAGAAATGATAGATGACAGACCCATGTTAGGTTTGAGCCATGCGTATAAACATGTCAGGATATTTGATTTGTTTTTATGGGGATTATTCACAACAATTTTGTTCTCAGTAGAGCTGTGAAAGACAATTTTCTCTGAGGAAGACCCCTTTGTGTTGGCTACTGTTTGCTGCAGAAATTATGACATGGATAATTTGTTTATGCAGCACATTCCAGGAAACGAAAAACTAAAGAGTACACAGCATTCAAATGAGCTCTGGACTGTTATGAATTCAGGACATATTGATAGTGAAAACAAGCCAGGAAAAATAGAAGATCATGTCATGTGGGACACCAACCTGACAGATGCCCTGTCTGACTTTTACAAAAACAGCCTCATTAAGCCCTTTTCTCAAAACACTGGTAACAAGTAATTACAGGAATATTATGACGATGATAATAAATGACTTTTCATAGTGTAAGTAAATCTTCTCACATAGTCACATAGTCTTGAAACTTGAAAAACTCCTTTGCAAAACAGCCCTTTTTCTTATTTCTGAATATGAATACTATCTACTATTCTTTGCTCTGGCAGGCTTCAGTGAAAAGATGAAAAAGCAGCAATGCCTCAGTCACCTCATCATCATTCCAACCAACATGTACCACTGATTAGCATCTGGAACGTCTAACACTTACATGCCAGACGTTTAAAGATTGAGATTTTCTTCCAGAAATCTATTCATGGCAGGGTAGAAAAGCTTATTTTACAGATCACGAGCCACAGAGACCCTCCACTGAAACCCGATCCAGTGAAATTATGTGTTGGAATTACACTGTGGCTTTTTGGGGAGCCCCATTAATTTCGGAGGTTCGGGATTGGGAGGGTACTGTATACATTCACCCTCATACATGAATGTGCTACAGTATATCTGCCATTTATTGAATCAACCTCAAGATTTTCATAAACTGCCCATACATTTTACCAGAATTAACAAAGCTCTTTATGGGGGGACTGAAATCATAAGGTTTTTTTTAATTCACATAAAAAAATAATACAAAAGACAGTATGTTAGAGAGGAACTAAAGACTGGAATAAAGTAGAGTTTAAAGTGATTGGACTTAAAATAACCCTTTGGAGTTGTGAGCCATTAAGATAACATGTTATGTGACATGGTACACATGAGTCTAATATTAGCTTATAGAAGGATATTACATTTGAATTCAGAAATTCAATGCTATTGCTATATGCTATTACATATTCAAAAGATGGAACCACACCAGCCACCTGTCAATGTGTTGATGCACCGACTCATTAGTTTTCAGTAGTAAGATGGTGGAAGATAGTAACATGAGTATTGAGTACACATGGGTCAAACCACGGCCATCTTGCAACTCTTTGTTCGATCTGAACTTAACACCTTTAAATTATCACAACTGCATCAAAATGAATGTAGGTCAAGTATAAGGTAGCCGCCCTTCTAATTTTGGCTACCTTGCTTTGACCACACCCATCTTCGAACTTGGCCCCTTCACTCGATCTGTAAAGTTTCCTGTCTGCATCTTGCACAGCTGTGACTCTATCGGACAGCCAGACAACTTATAAACACCTGGCAGAATACTAAACAACTGCTTCAGTGGTTGTTCCCACTACAAAAGATATCGCCAGGACCTCATTTTGTCCTGATGACACACACTAGACTCACAAACATCTGCGGTCACGGCTGGTAAATATGGGACAGATGATCTCCAGCTCATCAGTATTCACTGGGTTGATGGATCTGGTGTCTCTGCTGGCTTAGACATGACTACAACTGCAAACTATTAGAAGTTTTTGCTTTTATTGCCAGTCAGCCTTACTTTTATTTGTCTTGTCTGAAATTGTAGTTGTCATATTCCAAATAGGATTACTCAGTTGATTTAACAACAATCACATTGGGTAACCCTAAATTTGCTAAACCCATTGTAAGCAATGTTTCATATTTGTATTTGTCCCTTAAAAACAGGTGTCATGTTTTGTTTGTTGACCCTATTTCTTTAGTGTGGTTATAAAAATGCACTGGCAGTATGGAGTGAAATGGACCTCATCTTTTGCATACAAGGTGTTTATCTGCAGACTATCTGTGTGATACAGTGACTTTTTATGCCTAATTTATTTGCATTTATCAAGCAACGATGAATATCGGAGTACATTTCCTGCTGAGATATACACTCAGTGGCCACTTTTTTAGGAACACATGTATGGTCTAATGCAATCTTATACAACTAATACCTAATATATCTAATATCTAATACCCCTCACAGGTGTTTTTAGGTTATATGTTTTTGCATACTGTGGTCATGGTGCTGGGATTTGACAGGACTGCATTCAATGGAAAACACCTCATGGAAAACACCTCTGAGAGGTGTTTTCCATTAGGCTTTGAACAATATGAAAATTTTGTGTCACGTTATCCTCGCCAAAACAATTGTGATTTGCGAGATTGTCCCGCTGCTGCTTAAAACTCTTAAAATGGCAAAATACGGGAATCACTTTAACTTACATTTTGTCAAGTAACGAGGATTCTTACTGCATCAAAGATAGGACAAACATGTTTTTTTGTGGTAAACATCCTTTTTAGTGATAAACAAACAATATTAAAGTGGCTCTGTGGAACTTCTGTGTTGTGCTTGAGGCGGGTCGTTAGTTTATGTTAGCGGACTCCATTTATAAACTGACGTTAGCTACTGTTGCTCTCTGTTAGCGGAGTGGAGAGGCAATAGAGAACGTGCACAAAGTCACGTCCTTTGGACTGAGGTGGAAAATCCGACTTGAGGCTTTCACAAAGAAATCCACAGTCGAGCAGCATTAAACAACTTCAACATATAGTCCAAATGGAAATTCACAACAATAAACGTATCCTGAGCATTGTTATCATTATCAGTGATGTCTTTTATACCTTCCCATTCCTACTATCGGTATTAAGGGTAGATCGATTATCATGGCCCATATTCAGCATTTTCCTATTGTTCTGTCAAATTGCTGATAAAATAAACAAATTAAAAAATGTGCAACTTTGCTGTTCAAGATGCTGAGCAGAAGCAGAGTTTTTGAGGTAAAACACACTGAGCGGAGTTATTTTCTTCACCACAGAGTTTGTTTAGCTTGTTGTTGAATGTTTTCAACGAGTGTGTGTTTTTTATCTCGTTAGCGGTCGTCAGCGGGTCTTGTTTGTTGCTGCTGACCGCTGCGCCGCTCCGTTAACGTTACGTCGTAACGTCTCGTGATGGCACAAGAAGTGTTCACAAACATGTGGCCTGCTTAATGTCACACCTTTGTCACGGCGGCCATATTGACATGAAATAGAAGGTTCCGTTCCATTTAGTGCAGCGGAGACTTTCTAGTGAGCCGACGTGCACAACAGCAGCTCCCTGACTCTGTTTGACCTGAAGGGAACATAATCTTAGTTAGTATGATTGGTAACACCTGTGTTTACCTGCTGTTTTATGTCAAAATGGCTGCTGTGAAAAAGGTCAACTATCCAGTCATTAAATAAAAGAAACGCTTGCTACTGCTGCCTTGTTTGAACATGAACTTTAAGATAACTAGAGTGTGTGCACGCTGTAAATTGCCCGGGTGCTGCACTATGCTCACAGTTTGGTTCTGCCTTTTTTGTCACACATCAGACTACTAATTAACATTTAATATCCAATCGGTATCGGCCCTGAAAAAGCCATATCGGTTGACCCCTGATCGGTATAATGTAGTCCAGTAAAACACCGTTTTTGACTTATTTAAGTGTTTATGAAACCGTCTCGTGAGTCCTCTGATGATTATAAAAGACCTGTAACGGCAAACAAAACCATCAGCAAAAAGACCGCTATTTTTATGCAGTTATTATTAATGCTTGTGCTGGAGTCCGATCGCATAAATCACATATAAAATCACATATAAATACATCACATCATCGCGATCCATCCTGCGGTTTCTCTGTCACTTGCCTCAAGAACAAACACATTCACGCGCTAGCAAAGATCTTTACCACAGCGGGCGCTGGTGTCGTACCGTTTTTGCCAAAAGGGGTCGCTAGAATCAACAAAAACAGAAAGTTCCTCGTGGTCACTTTAAAAAAGAAATTATTGGATTTGCACACCTTTGACACAATGTCACCAAAAACTGAACATGATGAGTGAAGACACATGTTATCTAAGGGGCCCAGGAGTCCCTAATAAAGTGGCCTGCTGATCGTAGGCAGCATGTGAAGGCACAAATAAAAAAACTGGACCTTAGTACAACAAATGTGTTGTTCACTAGCTGTTGGGGAGCCAGAAGCACCAGTTCCAGACTGCCACTACAATGAACATCACTTGACACCACTGTGGAGACAGACACAGTATCTCCGGTAGCTGCTCCCTTTAGACCACAGTTACTACAGTGACTTTCACAGAATGATGTCATTACAGGGCGGCGGATTTATTCGCCTTTTGTACTTGTAACACAGGGATTAGTTTACTGAACCGCGCTCCCGTTCACTGCCGCGCAGCCAAGGTGTTTAGACAGACGGCGGTGAGAAGGCGGAAGGAAATCTGAACCTCTGAGCCGCACGGAGCGGTCACACCCCCTTTCTCTAAACACTCGCGCCGACTGACACACAGACACACATACACACACGCACACACTTGACATAAACTGGGCACAACAGCAGAGACGCACAGGGAGGGAGAGAGCAGGAGAAAGTGTCTTTAACTCGTTTCTGCGATATCACGCCGCGGTGCCTGAATGTGACGCGGCAGCACTGAACATCAGAGCCGACCGGTGAGTACTTTACTTTGCTCTCATCCTCTCCATTCTGGGGCAATTATCCGATTGGAAAGTGAAAATGAATAGAAACTAATGTGTTTTCAATGGACTTGTCGTTTGAAAGAAAGTTGCGCAGCGGAAGGATCATTTATCGCCAGAAAGTGTTTTTTTTTCAGCAAAATGCGGCTATTTCTGGCCACATATACAGTGTGGAAAAAGAGTCAAGCTTTGGCCAGAAGGCTGCTTACTCATAGGCTACAGAGCTACTATATGCTCTGCTGATGTGAAGCTAAGTGTCTGATAGATTTGTCATTTTCCCGATTTGATTGATGCGTCATTACGCACAGGATGCTCAGTCCAACCCATCCTGGACCTGAAAACTGCTTTTGATATATTTGGACTAAGTGCCTTTCTTTGGTGCCATTTTTGAGTGTAGTGGAAATATCTGTGAAGTGAGGGTTGACTCCCCTGCTGGAAGCTCACAGGCTTATAATAAGTCTGTTAGTCAACATTTATATCTTGAATATTGCTCAGTGCTTCACTGATTTCCAAAGTGCACCCCCCCCCAGGACCACCGGAGGACTAAATGAGGACCTCAGTACAATGAGATGTTTGATTTCACCAGCTCTATGACTGCTGCTTTTAGTGGTCAGCCCAATGACAGAATGACTGTTGTGATTGCAGGTTTCACCCAGTTGTCCCTCCACCTCGTGTAAACAGCTACAATCTTGAACCGAGCCTAAAAACAGTCACATATAGCAACGAGAATCATCTCTTAGATGCTAGTTTCCTGTAAATTCTTATCTAAATGGGGTTTTTGTGGTTCAGTGTCAATCTATTTCTGGGGACCAGTGATGTGAATAAAAAAAATTTAAAAAAAGGTTTGAAAACACTATCATGCAATTTCCTGTTGAGCTGAAGGATCCTGGTTGAGGTCGAGCCTCTTTTACAAATACCAGCTGCTCAAAAGTACACACGATGAAAAGGCGTGCCCACTATTAAGTTAACAACCACAACATCTTCAGTTTTGTTTTCACTGTCTTCGTGGGGAGGCACTGATCAACCTGCTGGTGCACATGGCTTAAAATGGCTTGACATCAGTGTTCCTCACCTTTGTGCCAGCTCGCACTCCTAAATTAATGAAATCAACTGTCGTTTCAGCGCAAAGGAAAGTATTCTGGTTATGCAACATGCCACCCATATTTAACAATAAACACCAAGTGCCTCTCCAGCTTCACGCGGAGACTCTGAGGCTCTGGAAAACACAAACAACTCTACGCATTCTGGAAACATTAAAGCTGTAACTCATCATTTGCCAGGCTGTTACCAGCTGACCAAAATAGAGAGGACCTTGAGCTGATGAGTTCCCTCCCGTACGCAGCAGAGCTGTGGTGATGACAGACGGCTGAGAAGCATGTCGGTGCGAGGATGCCTCAGTGACACTCTGCTGTAGGCCATTTTCCAGGAAAAAGTAGCCTCACATACACCGTACAGTGTCAAACGCTGCTTTTACGAACTGTTGACTATTGTCGTCAGAACAGAGATGAGAGTGATGTTGGACTGCCTTAGTTAGCAGAACGTTTGCTTAAACCGGGATCATGTTGTCAACCAGCAAGTTCAACACTAAGCTGAACGGTATTCTCATCCATCACTGCAAGTGATTAGTGAAGGATAATGTTGCAGGAAAATCTGCATGACATCATCTATTTGTCTTCCTAGCCGTTACAGTAGCTCCCTAAAGACAAACAAAGACAGTTAATACTCTTTCAGACAACCGAGTGAATCAGACTTCACTAACACATGATGAAGGAAGCTGCAAGGTTTATCTCATCTCCAACAGAAGAGCCAGCGGCTTTGCTATCCATTAACCGCCTCAGCATGCGAGGAGTCTTGAGGGGATACTAAGAGGGACTGCAACATTTCAATAAGCAAAGATTGTGCCAATGACAGTTGCTGTGGCTTTTCTGAAATAGCGAGCGGGGTGTCTCAGGGGCACATATAGATAGCAAATGTGATTCCAGCTGCCACTGTGGCATCCCAGTCTTAATGATAGGGCGGTTGATTGAGTGGAGTGTTTCTACTCGTACGCTTTGAGCCCACGGATCGAGTTGCCGGGACCATTGTTGATCAGAGCTACTTTTGCCGTTACATGAAACAAACAGGTGATGAGGATTACACAGCTGTCGCTCTCCGCCCCGAATCATGTTTGCGTTTGCACAGCCGTGAACTTCTACCCATGCGAGAACCATTATCAGTCTAATAATATATATATTCCTCACACTCTCTACGGTTCAGTTCATTTGAGTTATTTCCTGCAACTGTTTCCTACTGTACAAAGACCTGCTTTTCTAGTTGTAGCCTACATGTTGTTCCTGTTGAAACTGTGTTCCTTTTTTTCGAGGTGACCCAAGTTGTCAATGGTTAATAAATTATAATTAGCAGAATTCTCTATTTTATGAGGGCTTGATTATCCCAAACTCTTTAAAGTCCAGTGTGTAGGATTTAGTGGCATCTAGCAGCGTGGTTGCAGATTGCAACCAACTTAACACCCTTCTTCTCACCTTCCCTGACGGTGGCCAGTGTTTGGTCGGCCCTTCGGGGCTGCTGTAGAACCTAGAGCAGATATATCGGTATCGGCGTATACTTGGTCCAGTATGTGCCAACATGAACACTTTTTTTTGGAGATTATAATGCAGAAACAGATGCTTAGGTGATGTTTACTTCTTCAGTGCACTGATGCCATTTCACATTATAAAGGTCAACATTAAACTGTAAAATATACTGCCTCAGCTACATATTTTGGACTGGGGGTGGGCATTTCAAGCAAAGATGCTATTCAATACTCACTGGGAACTTTGTGACGATTTTACCTGGATCGCGTTATTTCCAGGCACCGGTAAAAACAAGACACAAAACCATAGTTGCATGAACCAAAAATCATGACCCATCCCTCTTTTGGACACAAAAATGTTTGATAACCAAATTTGAAGGATCATTGCAAAAAAATGTGTGTGTATCAGCTGATTCTAATATCCGGCAATTGCAGACTGGAATCTAATAGAAACTTGATAGTGTAACATGATGGACTTCATGGAAGTGGGCCTGCTGCCTCTGTAGATATAAAAGGCCCAATCCAAGGTAACAAAAACAAGAAACAAATTAGTTTCTGGTGATTATGCACTAATGAAAATATAACTATGAATAATATATCAAATTTCTTCCATTTCTGCCCCAAATCCTGCAACCTGCACACATTGGAGACCTAGATGATAAATCAATGAACTGACACTGAAACCAGGAAGACTGAAGTTGTTTTTTTGGCACTGTGCTGCAGTTTTTGACTCCATCATCGAGTGTAGGATTTGGTTCTTAGTGGACAAGTGTAATGGTATTAATAGTTGTGGAAGTGAGAAAGCAGACATTGCAGTTAGTGCATTTGTGTGCACGTGTGTCAGTAACTGCATTTGTGTGCGCACATGTAGTAGTGAGTGATTAAAGAGAGGACTTACAGTACCACGGCCCTTTAGACAGGCTGAAATCTCAGTGATTAGGCTGCCGACCACACAGTGTGGAGCAGGGACAGCTGCAGCTGGTTATCAATCCAGTGTTCAGGGAGAGGCCATTGAAACTGATACCACCGTTCAATTGTCCCAGATAGTTTCTATTTTGTGTGCAGGAGGCAAGGACAGAGCGTCAGATCCACTTTTTTATGTATAGCATATACATTTTTATTACCTTTATTTCAACTCAAAGTCATTGAGGACAGGGCCTCATTTACAATGATGTCAAGTAACAATTAAAATGGAAAAATATGGAAGATATAACAAAATAAAAGTGTATAAATATATAATATGAATATACATACAGTCGCACTTTGTGAAAAATAGGGCAGTTTTATATATCACCTTGATTTAAAAAGGTGCACTACCTAAGAAGTAGCTACCTTGAATTCATACATTGAGACAAATAGGGGCAGGAATAACTGCCAACTGCTGCTAACTGTGTACTTTTCATGCATCCATGACTGCAGCTACTGTTAGCTTGTTAGCTCACTTAGCCATGTAGCTAGTGGACTACAAGGGGAGTGTTTGTGTTTGACCACTAGCACAGGAGCTTTGGACCACCGGATGAAAGAGGTTTCTTCGCCAGGGGCTAGCTGGTTAGCATGCTAACTACAGTAGATATCTTTTCAACACAATACATAGATGATTTTAACGATTTAACGTTTTGAGCTAAAATTCTTACATATTGCACCTCTAAACTAGAAATATCATGGCGAGAAGGTCCTCATTTAAAATAATGTCGAGTAACAGTATAAGATGATTTATAGGATTTTATAGCACATACAAAATTAAAGAAACAATTAAGTAAAAAATACATACTTTTTAAAATTGTTAAAATGTAACAGTGAGCTTGGAAACCTTAGCTGTCTACAGTATAGGTGTTTTGTTTAAAGTTTCTGCTGAAACCCTTTCGAAAGTTTCATGGAAACTATTTTCAGCCATATGAAAATATCCTAAACACAGATGTGCCAGTTTGAAACTTTTTATTACAGCTATTATAACAAACTGAGAATAAAACTTCTCCTCAAGATTTTCCCACAGGGCTAACTTATTCAGAATTAAAAAGGTTGTGACAGTTTATTTATGTTGGTGTTTAGCTGCCTCATGCTGGGTAGGGGCACATCTGAATGCCATTCTCCAAATGTGCACAGTAAGCTAAATTGTCAATCTGGTGAGGCCGGTCCTTCAGGAAATTATTCTCCAAAAGCCAAAAACAACAGGCTGCCAAGACTGAGGAGAGTGGGAAGTTCACAGAGCAGGAGGAGGAGGCGGGGGATCCACTTCAATACCCTTTAAAATATTGGAAAGGAGACACACTTGGACCACCATGTGATAGCGTGCACAGCTTTTCAAAATCCCTGTCATGTGCAGTCTGCAATTTCCTCCTTCCAAAGTCCCTGAAGATGACTCTCATAATGAAAGATCAATCATTTGATCCCTGGCATTTACTGTACTCCGAGGATCATATGTCACAGATAATGCCATGTGGACCTTGGAAAGAACAACTGTAGATGCCCCTACTGTAGAAACTGTAGCATAATTTGCGGATTGTACAAGTGAAGCAGTGGAGGAGTCAAGAGAACAACTTCTCGAGTTGAAAGCACACTTGTGTGCAGAGAGCGTGCAGTCCCAAGTGAGCATCTCTCTGGTAGCAGATCATTCACCACAAGCAAATATGGTGAAATAGCAACAGAGAAAAATGCACCATTTGCTCTTCAATCTACCGGGCTGATGGTGACTTTAACTATTTAACTGAGGACTGGTCAGGTTTGGGTTTAACATTAACCAACGCTTTAATAACAAACGAAGAGACGTATAAAAACAACCAGGCAAAGATACGATTACACTCGTCTTCACCTACTGTACAGACTTCTGCATTTGTTTAAGGTGGTTTAAAAGTACATTTGGCAGCTTTGCATTTATGGAGCCAAGAATATAGTATACTCTTTAATCGCTTCCTCAAAATGATCATTTTTGTTATATATTGTAAGCCGCAGCTGTTCACACCTGTAACTTTCTCTTGACACATTCTCAGTGGTCGTGGGTGGAGTTCACAAGTGTTCAAGTAAATGGAAAATTTTGCGTAAAAGGTGACACCTGTGTATTAGTGGTGAGGGTTGGAGAAGACTGGTGAGACTTGTGGGTTAATCATTGAATTAAATACAAGATAGATGAAGAACATTCTGTTTTTTTCCTCATGACCATTTTCGTCACCAGCTTTTAATATTATCTTCATTGATTTATCGTGTAGCAGTGGAGGACATACAAAAGGTGTACTGTGTCTTACTGATAACTATTTATCTGTAGTTTATAGAGGGCTACAGTAAAGTAGATGACTGATGTAAGACTGCCCTCTATGCAAATGACCAGCGACTAAATAAAACTGGTTCTGTTTGGATACCCAACACTTCCACAGATCGAGGTCTTACTTTTTCACAGCTGTTCTATTTCTTCACTCAGCTTTGGTGTTAAGTCTGCTTTTGAAGCACATCTTATCGCTGTTGGATATTATATTTCATGGATTTTTTGACTCTTGACTCTTGTTAATTAATTTATTTTTCCTTCTGTGATAATTGTTAATTCGGTTGTTGATGAATATCGATTCTATGCAGCCAATGCCTCGAAAAGGTGAATGAAAAACCAATCATCTTTTATTCTATTTTTTTCTTACGTTTTCCAAACCTGTAACTCGGTTGTACATCTCTTTTGTGTGTGACAGTTTGAGGTGGGCTGGCTGCAGTGATGTCCAGATCCACAAAATCTGCCTCGAGGTCTCGGAGCCGCTCCAGGTCCCGTTCAAGATCCTGCTCCACCTCGCGTTCCAGAAGTCGCTCCAGATCCCGGTCCAGGAAGCGTCGCTACGGGTAGAGTCCATTTTATGAACAATTGTCCTTTCTGAACAATATAATGACTTGTTTTGTGATTTTGTGGTCCAGATCAACTGCATTTTACTTGACTGTTGAAGATGCCCCTGTTTTGCCAATCAAAGTTTGATAATTCTCTAAGAACTGAAAGGTATTATACAGTACGTATAAAGCTTGAAATATGAATGACAACTCCATGTAAGTCAGTAGTCATGATGGAAAGAGAAACAAGCAGCAGGTGCAGCAGGCAAAGTGCTGCCCGTTGCACAGACATCAGTACTGATCATTATGTTTCCTGCTCAGCTCTTTTTCCAGTCAAGTTCCACCTATTAAGTCTGCACCTGTCTTTAAAGACTGGTTATGTCAGGTGCTGCCAAGATTTGACATGTAAAATACATGAAGATATGCATGTTGTTTATGTGTGACAGTAGGGAATGTCAACAAGCAGGTCTGTGTTTGGTTATAATCAGCATTTCCTGTTAGCGTCATATCTATTGATTTCTATCTGCAAGGCCTTCTCTTGCACTGGACTTTATCGTTTTGGTTCTCATGTGAACTGACAGAGCTGTTGGAGCGTTTAATGGATTTGGTTCTGAACCAAACTCTGTAGTCGGCTTCTGTATCCAGAGGAAATTGATGTTTGAGGAAGAGTTCAGCTGCCGGTTAGTGAACTTACTTAAGCTGGAGCGAAGATTATTATTGCAGTTTGCATTGCATGGAAAAGCATTTACATAAGAGTTTACCTCAGTAGCCTATGAAAATAGTTTAACTAGGGCAGCATTTGGTCTCGCTTAAATAAAAATCCCTTGGTTGGAGGGTTATCTGCTGGCTATGGTGTGCATTTGGGAGAAAAAGGGGAGGCTTCACTCTGATGCCTCTGCTGTTTCTGGCAGAATGACTGTGGGCATGGCAATAAAATGGCAGGGCGGCTCGTTTCCTGGCAGTGTCGCAGCACGTATTAAAATTAGCATAAAGAAGAGACATGGAAGGAATCTAATGGTTTGCTCTTCCTGAACCCACCTTGCACGTGTGCAAATGGGTCTGTGGTCACGCCTGAACTGCACAAGCCTGAATGCACACATTTGCATGAGTTGTGTATAAACAAAGACGCGCTGGAAAAAATACCTTAAAGCCACGCACAAACACAAAACAATAACTTGAAACAGTTTCAATTGAGGAGCTTTGTCTTCTTGCTTTTAACACCATCACATCAGTACTTAAATGGGGCACAGATGTACAACAAAATACTCACTTTGGACTTTCTTTAAGTAGTATGTTTAATAAGAGAAGCTAGTACATTTTGCTGAAATATAACACTAAGCCCACATAAAGGTGTCAACATCTGCAGTATTTTGCTGTCAGAATAGTAAATAGAGTCTAAATGAACGTTTCATAAAGCCTCAGTAAACTGGTTGAACGGCCCATGTAGTGCAGTCGAAGGATTCCACTAGACTTTTTTTCCCCCCCTCACATGGTCCATGTGACTCCCTGCTCCACCAGAGCTGGCCAGAGGAGATGTAGTATCTGTAGCTCGCGCTGTGAGTGTGCAGTGCTGCTCAGTGCGCTGCTTTCTTTAACCACGCTGTATTCCAATGAAAAAACACGATAGGTGAGTCCTGTGATTTATATGGCTTGTTTAATGTGTTTGCATGCAGCGTGGTACAGCTTTGCCTTGTAAAGATCTGAACATTGCTCAGCAATATATGGTCAGCTTTCTATGTAATTGCACATTTTAAGTATACCTTTACATTTCTGCATGTCTACATTCAATATTCTAATAAGGAAACTGGCTGAGCAATTGCTTATAATTTATTGACAGTTGTAGAGAAGTTGCTTTAGATGTAGTTGCAGAATAAAATGCATGCATAGTAATACAGAACAGAACAAGTTAATGTCATGATCTCAAATATGTCAGTGGAAAGTTGTAGAAGTTGTGTTCACATGCAGTTCGCTTAAAAAGAGCATGCTGGGCTCATTCAATCATTGATTTGATGGAGAGAACATATTGAATCACGGTTATAATGTTCACTGTGTTTAAGGTTCAGGGTAGAAAGCCCCAAAGCTTTTTATCAGAAGTGCAGCAGAGCCACCATGTGGCCCAGTCCGGCACTGCAGGCTGGCTGAACACTACACTGAAATCTCCATGAAGTGCACTTTTGTGGGCTACTATAGTCTAGCCTGTGTTGCCAATTCCAAATGACAAATGGTTGCTGGATGCAACTGCACATCTATATATGTATCACGTGTTTTGTGTTATGTATGTCTTTTCCATATGTAATGCCAATGGTTAGCCTGACTTTGTTGTTATGTTTGGAGTCTTTAAAGAAAGCCTGACAGACTGATTTAAGTGGCAATCTGCTAAGTAGTATTTTTTGTTCTTTGTGTTTGGTTTTCTGTGGTCATCGCTGTGGTTTTACTGCCCCAAAGATTTATTTCACAGTTTGTGTTCCTGTAGTACTGGTATTATTGTTGTCTATGTGTCGGCCCTCTACAGCACTCTCTTGTTCTTTTATTCTAAGAAAATCCAACATTAATACTTTGAAATACAGACCAGGATAGGTATACAGACCAGGTGTGTATGTATGTATTCCAGTGATGTTCCTTGGTAGGAAACAAAGAGAACTGAGACGCACTTGGTAAGAGCTGTGCCCTTTAATCTCTGTGCCCAAATTTTACATCCTGGCATGCCAGATGGTTTCTTAAACAGAACCATCTGAGAAGTCGTCCTTGGAAACTGTTTTGAAAAGGGCAGCACTTTCGACAATATTTGGCAGATGATCGGGTTGCCAAAGCCAGTCAGGAGAAGAGTGAAAACATCAAGGCTTAGTTCAATGAAGAAATATTCTCTAGTAACTAATGCTATTGCAACATTTATGCTAACCTCTTTAAGAGCTACCATTTTTGAGGGTTTTTTGCCATTGCGATTGCATCAAAGAGATGTTATCTGTGTTCAATTAAAAGGCTGTGATTTAGAGTTAAATAAAGTGTTTAGTAAATTAAGTAATGATTATGTGCTTGTCTTTTTCCCCTTGCTTTCGTTCACAGCTCTAGGTCTCGGTCACGGTCAAGATCTCATTCTCCACCTCACAACCGGGAGAAGAAATATCCGAGGGGATACCAGAACAATCGTGAGTACCGGGGCTACCACCGCGGCTTCCGGAGGCCGTACAACTTCAGGGGCCGAGGGCGGGGCTTCTTCCCACGTGGACGCTACCAGCGTGGTGGTGGTGGCTATAACAATAACAACAACTTCCGCCCCAACTGGAAGAATTACAAGCAGAATCCTCAGAAACAGCAACAATACCAGCAGCAGCAGCAGCAAAACTATTCACGAGGACGTTCTCACAACTTCCAGAAACGCTCAGGAAGCCCCCCTCGTGGTCACTCTCACCACTCTGACCGATCCTCCTCGCCACTATCCAGACATTCGCAGCATTCTTCCTCCTCCTCACACTCCTCTCCCAAATGCAGGCAAGCCTTGTTTCCCACTAACCAAAACTCCAAAGATGTGAAAGAGGAGCTCTCAGTCTCCAAGGAGGTCCTAAAGGGAGCAGGGGGAGATGGGGAGCCAGTGGAGCTCGCCGGGGTGTTGGCAGGGGATGCCAAGGAAGGCGCAGAAGGTGGGAAAACTGAAGGGAACAGGCAGAGCCTGACAGACTGCAGCATCAGTCCAAAGAGAACGAGTCCTGTTATTGTTGGTCAGAACAGCCAAACTACTAACCAGTCCAGTCCCTCCCCCAAAACCACCAACGACATTAGCAATGGTGCCCCCTCCTGGCAGAAGGTGTGTAGTTCTTCCCCAGCAAAAAAAACCTTACGTGAAGGTCTAAACCCAATGCTTTCCAGCTTTGACTTCTTCTCCAATGAGGAATACCTGGATGGAGATAAAACAGCAATCTCCATTGCCTTCGGAAAGTAAGAATTTACTTTTCCTCTCAAATTAATCCTGGCATTGTTTTAGAAAACTGTGCGAAATTTATAGACAGAGAGATAATATGTCATGAATTATTGCTTAAATGCCTTCACATTTTCATTGAAATGTCTTATGCTTATATGTCTTTATTTTAATGGATATAATACTTATCTTACAAGTATCATATTTGTGGAGGCTCTAAGACGACATCTGGTCAGATAATCAATTGGTTTTCTGTAAGTTTAATTTTTGCCGTCGCATGCCCAGTGAGATGCATTTCTTTATCTCTTTGTCATTCCTTTAGGTTTTTGGAGGAGCAAAATAAAAAAGCAAAATCTTGGGAAAATGGCAAGAACACAGAAGCCAATGATGTGGTTATGGAGCAAGGGAAATTAAACGGCAACACAAAGATTATCTCTGACTCAGTGTCGAGAAAGTACAAAGAGGATGGTGGAGTGTCTTTGACCAGCTTTTTGAAAGCTTCTCCTTTTCTGTCTGCTGACGGGGAAGAAGAGGAGGAGATGATGGTCAAGTCTCATTCAAAGTCACTTCAGAAAGACTGGCACAATGAGGACGAGTCCTTTAAGTCAAAGATCAAGGTCACTCACTCAGCCCGAGAAATGTTTGGAGAATGCTTTAGCAAATGGCAGAATTCACAGGTAGCCAACAGTGACCTTGACGCCATGGCAGACGACATATATCTGAGTCGAAAGCAGGATAAAGCAGCGGCCATTGCTGCCGCTCTCAACAAAAGAGAGTTAGCAGGGAAATTTGAGGAACTGTCCCCAGACTTGGGCGGTAAAACCAGGAAGCTGGCAAAATCTCCCTCCATCCCATCTCCCTCACCACCACCAAGGAGGAACTCTGACAGAGAGATGTTTATGATCAGGAGTGAGGACTCCCCTTTCCCGTCCTCAAGAAAACCGGAGGCAAAAGTAAATGTCAGAATGGATTTCCTTGGAGAAAGTCTGATTAGGTGAGCATCATATAGTGGTTTCTGGTCCCGTACCTCGTCTTTCTTCATATCTTTAAATCAAGCTGTAGACTTTACAACAGTAGCAGCACTTTTCCTGGAAACTGATGATTGAAGGACATGGTTCCGTTTTCATTTCTTTTTCAGCTCTTCTGATGTTTTAGCTGAGGAGCGACAGTTGTCTCAGGATCTTGTGCAGTCCTCAAAAAAGGATCAGGAGTTCCGGTCCATCTTTCAACATGTTCAAAATGCTAATATACAGAGGAGTCCGTCTGAGCTGTTTGCTCAACACATTGTCACCATCGTTCACCATATTAAAGGTGAGTTGTCACTTTGACTGGGCGATGTCGACCGAGCTGGCACATGACCATGTCCTCTGTGAGACATTGCTATATACGATGACATTGTTGTTTTGGGGGGGTGTTTGGGAGGTTGTGTTATATGTGTTTTCCAATTCAAGGTGTGTGTTCCCTCGGAGTTTCCGTAAGGCAGGAGTGGCTCATTAGCACACCACTATAGTCATCACTGTTTTCCACTGTCGCTTTGACAGCAACCTCCAGTTGTCTCACCCAGTCTCTCGTCACTAGCAAAGGGAGCAGGCAGAGTGTACATCCTAGTGCCAGGTTTAAAAGGATCTTCATCTCTGCACCACATGTCCTGAGGTGTGTTCAACCTCAGAATCTTGAAACAAAGTTGGCCAGTTATCTATACTGAGGAAGCCAAGCTACATCGAAGTTACTCAACACACGACCACGTTGCCTTTAAAATCTGTGGAACAAAAAACACACAGTTTACACTGTAAAAGCAGTGTCGTGTTTTATAGGGGACTCTTGGTGAACTTATACTTTATGTATGTTTTTTATTGTAAAACTGTTGTTTCCTTTTCCGTTGTAGCGTACTCCTCAAGTATCTTTCCAAGTGTGCTAATCCATTAAATCGGTTGCCTTACAAACTTGCTGCAGCCATCCATGTTTTCCTGAGCAGATGCAATGGGAATATTTAGACTGGAAGTCCAGAATGCCGACTGAACTATCGACTTCCAACTTGCAATGGATTGCAGCATTTGGCCCATGGGAATGCTCAATTCATGCAGCATCACAGTTGGATGGAAAAGCAAGAGACACTAGGAGCATTAACAACTTTAACAGCTGTTTGTACTGTCCCCCCGTATAGCTCAGCACTTTCCGTCTTGTGGAATGACTCTAAACGAGCGATTCACCATGTACCAAAGACGAGCTGCAGAGAGGGAAATGATGAAGCCAAGAAAAAGCCCAGAGATACACAGGTAGAGTCGCCTATTGAGTGACCCTCTCACCTTCAGTGTGCTGTGGCTTCACCTCCTCTTTTAACAGCTTTCAGGTATTTCTCTCACCTTTCCTACCTGAAAATCAACAATCTATCTTGGCTTATTTTTTCTCATGCTCGGTGGAGGTCAGTTTTATTTTCCCACCAATTTTTCTTTGCTATTTTTCTGTTTTGTGTTGTCCTCGCAGTCCAGTTAAGCTAACAGTTGGTTGTTTTGGCACCTGCACCGTCGTTCCTGTGATATGTGCATTTAACTGTCTTGTCTTAACTGTGTCTCTTTCTCGCAGGAGAATTGATGTTTCACCCAGAGCTTTTATGAAACACTCTCAACTTTTTGAGGCGATGAAAAGCTCAGAGGATGGCACTTACAAGGTGACTGAACATTTTGCTGTATGAAGTATGTTGGAAAAACAAACAACAGCAAACCAGTGTGCAAGCCAGATGCCTTTAGACTGCACTCCCTTAAAGCCTGTGGCTTTCCTTGAAGGGAGATGCAGAGTCTGAGAGACGCAAATGCAAAAATAAGGCACTTTGACTTGGTTGTTTGTTATATATCGCCTTCACACATGGTTAGACTGTGGGCACAAGCCTGACCAAGGCTAATGAAACTTATAAGTTCAGAAATGGAAGTCACTGTGCCAAAGGACTCGAAGCAATTGTCTTCGTAAGTATTCTTTAAAAAAATAAAGAACGGAAATAACCAACAGCAAGCCCTTTATGCACCTGTGCTTAGATTTACATGCTTTCTGAGTAAACCCTTACAATTATGATGAATGTGCATGGACAAACTTGGTCAAGCATTTTGTAAACATGAGGCAAATACTGCTGACGTATATAAAATTGAGTTCACTGGTTTTGCCAGTCATACAGAGAACTACGAATACTGTATACTTTACAATAGTTAGCAGCAACGATTTCCCAAAGCATACCTAAAAGTTTTTAGATTGAATTCCGTCCTTCCAGGCAGCTATTGGTTTCAGTTCTTGTCAGTGCAGTAAGATAATCAACTTGCAGTGACTTGAAACGTGTTTGAAATAGTAAATGCATCACTGTGCGCCTTCAGGGATGGTTTTGAAAACACTTGGTTAAGGATACCTGAAAGCACCATGTTGCTAAGGCTGTGATGTTCAAAGTGTGGAAATCAGCTGCTGGAAGTCATGTTACACATGGAAGAGAAAAAGAGCAAGGATGAGGTGAAATATGCTGGTGCTGATTGTTCCTGTTGTGCAGCAGCTTCTCCAAGGCTCGGATACTGGATTTTGCCTCAAGCAAATTGAATGCACCAGGGAGGTTTTCAAAACACACCTCTTCTGACAGTTGCAACAACCTTGACACAAAATAAAAGCTGTTGTCGTGATGAATTACCTATCTGAAGTTGATTTCCTACCATATTTAAATAGCTGCCTCAAGGGCAGAAAATCTATCTAAAAACATATGCTTTGGAGAATGGTTCAAATTGTAGAAACATGCAAAAGGACGCATTTTGACCCTTAGTGCACTGGAAAATTCACTTGGTTTTACTAATGTCAGCTGGCTGGTACACAGGTTTTTCCCCCTTTACCCATGGACCTATACAGTAGGGCTGTCTGGAATACCATTTTTGGTCTTCGAAGCTTCGGTGACAATTAAGGAACGGTGGCTTCCTCGTGGACCACATTTGTGCTTGCAAATTCAATTGAACCATCATGGTGTGAAATCCAGTTTTACAGTTTAGTAGTTTGCTGCTGTTGCTTCTAAATAATACTTCCCTAAATATTGATGCAGAGTTTCTGTGCAAACATAGACAAGACAGATGCGCGCTGTGTTTCTCTGAGGCACAACGATTGACCAGGGCGACGGATTCAAAAGGTCCAGTGTGAAGAATTTGGTGGTTTCCAGTGGTGAAGCCGGAGGATTGCAATCAACGAAATACCTCACGACTCACCCTTCACTAGTGGCGGCCGAAAATGCAAAAGTCCTTCTCTAGAGCTCGTGTTTGGTTTGTCCACTCTGGATGACTGTAGAAACATGGCAGAGTCGGAGGAAGAGGACCCGCTCCCTCTGTAAAAAGTAAAGGGCTCATTCTAAGGTAATGAAAACACAACAATTCTTATTTTCAGGTGATTATAAACTAATTCAAGGTAATTGTGAATATCATATTTCATTTCTGCCTATAGATCCTCCTAAATCCTACACACTGGACCCTTAAAAGCTGTACCTTTTGCCTCCATTGAGTGAAATCCTGTAGGCTATGACTCTCCACTTTTAGTGGTGTAACTGGGAAAGTGGGCAGTATTAGATAATAACATTGAGATGTTTATTGCAACTTAAGTAATATCTGCTGCCTTCCCTTCAACACACAGCCCTCTTGCTCACTTGAGCAGCTCCAATTTCTGGTACAGTAACCTTCAGCGTTGATAGGCCATTACTCATGATGTCTAACCAATCAGATAGTGGACTTTGGATGGGCATTCAAATACTGATTTGAATGTCGATTATCATGGCATGCTTCCAAGCTTCGAAGCATTCCGGTCAGCCCTACTATTGGGTTATCAAACCAGCTTGGCTCAGAGTAGACTGATAGGATCTCAATGCTAATCCAAAGTCTGTCCACGACGTTGTGCTCTGTTTTGATTTGCTCAGGACGGCGGGGAAAAAGTGAAGGGGGACCCAATGGACCTTCGTTTGGATATTGAGCGCCGTAAAAAATACTCCACCCATGAAAGAGATTTTAATCAGGATCGGGGAAGAGATATGGGAGAGTCCCCAGATTCTAGTAAAGAGAGATCTGTGGAAAAGTCCTCCAAATGCCACAAGAAATCAAAGTATGTGAAACTGTCCTGTACTTTGTTTTGTTTTAAACCATCTTAAGTATATAGAATATTTTTGCTCATCTGCCCTGCATGATAAACAGTTGGGCATGAAGGATTTTGTATGTATCATTTCTCCTTTTTAGGAAAAGTAAGAAGAAGCGCTCTCGCTCGAGTTCATCCTCATCTTCCTCGTCCTCCAAGTCTCAAAAAGAGGATGTGCCCCATGGCAAGTCTGAGCCCAAAGATAAGGGCTTTAACAGAGCCCGACTGGGTCAGATGGAGTCACCAGAATCTGTTGAAAGAGGAAGGCCACGTGGAGGATTTGTAAGTTTGACAAAAGGATGTTGGGTTGATGGAGGAGAATAATTTCAAGCAACGAGTGTGTCAAGTTCAACTGTACATTTTACTTTTATAGTTTGCTGTGCATCTATAGTTTTGCTGCTTTTTAATTCCTCATCTTTTTCTGGAATTACAGCAAGTCCGAATTCGTGGAAGGGGCTGGAACAGAGGAAATTATCAGGGAAACTGTTCTCAAAGTAACAACATACCCAACATGGCAGCACACCCAAAAAATGAAGACTGGGACCCAGAGTACACTCCCAAAAGCAGAAAATACTACTTGGTAGGGCTGATCTCTTTCCCACACTTGCCTCCTCATCCAAGCAAATGGTGTTGTTGTTGCTAATCAAGCTCAAACTTCAAACTTCTGCAGCTGTTGTCTTAACACCTCCATGCTTTTTCCATCTTTCTCTCAGCACGATGACAGAGACGGGGACACAGAGTTCAAGTGGGTGGACAATCGAGGGCGAGGACGGGGAAGCTTCTTGCGTGGTAGGGCACGTTTCATCATCCGCAAAGCCACTGGGGGCCCCAACACCATCAGCCCCAAATGGGCCCATGACAAGTTCCAGGTCAATGGGGAGCAAGGTGGCGAGCAGGAAGAGGAGACAGAACAGGACCATAAAGACGGAGAAATTGATGGAGAGCATACTTGAGCAGTGAAGCAATGTGCTGAAAATCTTAATTTTCTTCTTCTGTGTTGTTATGGGATCCGACTCAGCGATTTTATCCACCACAGTGGATTCATAAATGCAGATTAAAATGTTTTAAGACTCAGCTATCACTAGTAAAACTTTTATGCTTTCACTTCAGCATAGGATACTATCTCTGACTTGATATGACCATTTGCCACATGAGGATACAACTCATAACTAGTAGAAGCACTGTTTCGGGGTGAACTGCTGTTCCTCATAAGAATTCGGATCTATGTTACATGTTTTTTTTTAGAAAAGTGAATGTTTTTGAGCAGAGTTTTGGTAGTATTTACACTTATCTTCTAGGAATGATTGAAAAACGACTCCTTAATGGCATTTGTATTTTTAAGTAGAGAGTGAAAATTGCAGGGTAGTTCAAATCAGCTTGTGCCTTATTCTTGTGCAAGTGAAGCAATGTTTTGTGAGTGGGCTACACGATAAATAGTTGTACTGATGAATGCAGTAAAATCAACTCCGGTTGCCCAAATATGAGTTTTTAAAAAAGCTTGTTGTTTTTAAGCTTCGTCTTGTCTGGATTAGAATGACAGCGACACTGTAGTTCATGTTGACATTGAACACATCACCGTTTAGCCAATTTCCGCACTCGACAAATGACCCTGATCTGAAAATGGGACCAAACTGTATGGGGTCAAAGGTTACGCTCTGCAGTCTTTCATTACCCAACATTCAACAGATCTACAGTACTAGCTAGCAGCAGGAGACTGTTATTAGAAGGGTAACTACCTGTACATTGAATGTCGTTCATTAAACATTTTGCTGACAAAGATTTCTATAATTTACAGTAGCTCTTTGATTGATCTTGGATACCACTTATCAATGTATAATATTGATAGTGAATATATGTTTTCCTCTAAAGACACTCATTGTAGTTTTTTGACTTTGTCTGTAAAGCAGGATCTGTTCTTATCACCAGACTTTGATGTGTTTTCATTTGCTTTTCTCCAGCCAATGATGATTTGATCAATTATGTAAATTGTGTGGAACTGTCAACAATGTGATAAAAGAGGTTTCAAAATTAGCATTTGTTTGGTCTGTAGTTTGAAGGACAAGGATTACAGTTTGTTTAATCCTAGAATAAGAATGATTTTTCAGTGCATATGTCCAATTATTTCTTTATTCAAATTGAGGATTAGGCCCACTCTTTCGGCAAACAATTGATTACATCATTTATGTGCCTTTGCTGTTGGTGAACTGGTCTTACTTGTACAATATAGGTCTACAGATTGAGATTCACATTTAACTGTTTAATGGTTACCTGCTTTGGGAAAACTGCTTTTTTAAATAGGTGTTGTTACTGTTTTTTTTTTTCTTAGAGACTGTAAATTAAAGAGACACTGATTACTTTAATGTTTGCCTTGATGTCTTTTATTGTTTATCTTAGGTATAAGGGCAATTCATTTATTATTTGACTTGTCACTTCACGCCATCCTTGTAGTTTACTCATGGCAAACAAGCGACTTGATGCATGTCCACTAGTTTGACACCAGAGAGACACTGAACATACAGCTCAAGAGCATAGTTTATCAGGTGAATAATCGTCTTGAGAGCAAAGAAACTATGCAGCAATGAATGTACACACATTCATCAGTGAGACATTCCCAACTAACTATACCCACAACAGTTGTTTAACTTTTTGTATAAGTGAATGCCCCAGCTAAAAAACAATTCTCCATTTGCACCATTATGTGTGTGTCATGTGTGATATGGCCAGAATTTTAGTTCAAAACAAACAAATTAACTAACATTATCAGCATAATGAAGAAACCGCAGCTTTGGTGTGCTAAAGAGGCCTATGTATACTGTTGTGGAGATGTCTTCTCAAGTTAGCATGCTAACCAGCTAGCCCTGGCCTGTCATGTCTGGTAATACCACTTCAAACTTAAAGAGCCGATAGTCTGATAGCCCCATAGTTTCAGCTGGGATATGTATATGAGCGGCAAGTTTGTTACTAACATATAAACAAAATAACCCCACTGTATGTCATGAAACACAATATTTTTATACCTATTTTAATTGCCAAACTGAATATAACCATACTCCAACACTAAGATGAGCTCACAAGCCACAAACTCACAGGCTGAGCTGAGCCCCATTGCTGCAACCACTAGCTCCAGAGCTAACTGAAACAAGTAGCTAACGGCAGTTACCTACAGCCAACGATAGCGAGCAAAGAGTAAAGTGAGCTCTCGTGAAGCGAGAGGAAATCCCGCATGCACTCCTTCTGCCCCAGAGGAGTGCTCCGAGGCCTCCAGTCCATAGCTCTTTACCCCGCTGTCGCTGTCTTCTACAGGTTGTCTACAAGTGGTTATTGACAGTGAATTACTAACTTTACTTTAGATCGCCCTCAGTGTTGTCAAAATGACAGACAGCCTTCAGATTTTTACATGACTGTTAGAAAATTTCAGTCAGTGACGGAAAATATTCAGTTAACGCAACCTCTGGGATATATCACTGTATCAGTATGTTCACATAGCAAGGATCCACAGGGCAATGAGGTTATGTAAAGTTTTGAAACAGAGGGGAGGGGACATTAAAAACAGCAATCTCTTAATTTAACTTGCTACTATCAGCATGTAGGTTGTGGTTTCCCATAGAGTCGGGTATTTTGAAAAAACACGCAAATAGTGGAAGGGAGGAGAGCGCTGCCTGAAATAGGCTCCCAATGGCATTATTATACCTAAAGTTTACATCCTGTGAGTCTGACTAAGTAACAATCAACAGAGGGGCGTGAGGAAGTACTTGACTGGGGGAGATCTCCCAGTCTGATGCATTAGCCTAATGACCTATATATCAACTCGAGCCAGAAAAAGGGAAGAAGACCGAGTTACTAGAACCACTACAGCCTTTATGTAACAGAGTAGCCTACATTTATATCTTTCTGTAATATGTTTTCTGTTACTCTTTCTTTGCCCTGTCTTATTTTAGTGTGTGAAATTCAGTCTTGCGTAGCCTGGTTCTGCTTTCTATAAACAGCCAGCCACTTCGCCTGAAGGGCCGTACAAGAGCATCAACATTGAAGACCCACGCTAAAAACAAACTCCTCCCAAGGAACACAAAAAAGGCATTGAGTTGCAATTTCGTCCAGTGTGGGAATATATGAATCAGTGCAACAGACGGTGATTGTGAAGTGCAATTGTGCTGCTTGTGAATGCTGACTTTCAGTTCAAATATGTTCATGGCCGCAGACGAACAATGTTGTCATGCTCCAGTTTAACCCTCACTTATTATGAGCTCTGTTCTTTCACTATAAACCTGTCTTACCTGTTCCTCTCTCCGATTCCCTCCCTCCCTCTCTCCTCCTTCTCTCTCTCTCTTGCTCTCTCTCTCTCTCTCTCTCTGTACTGTATGACCCATCCTACTCCTTGCTGTTAACTTGTCATGACTAGCCTCAGGAAAAGTTGCTCAATGTTAATGTTTGACAAGTAGGAAGAAGGGGCCTTGCCTGCCATATCGCTCGGTCTCAGACGAGACAACCGCACTCTCTCAGTTCTCCTTCCACTCAGAAGTTTGTTTACTGCTTTGTGAAGGAATTACAGTTAAATCCGGAGGAGACAGACAAACAGACAGCATGGGTGAGTCAGCTTTACGGCCTGTTCTTAAGTACTGGTAGATTTTCTTGATGTTTTAATCTTCTCAGCTGCCTGTTTGCTTGTATTCTGTTGGTTGTTTTGTGTGTGCACAAAACGCTGTTGATAGTATTTTTATATGGCGCGCAAATAAACTAAAGCAGTGGGACGTACCCGACACCTTTGCATAATGTAGACTGAACGTGTTTGTGTTTTCTGGAAAATCTTATTTTTAGTAGGCAATTAATGATTACTTTCATTGTCGATTATTTTCACGATTAATCGTTTAGGCTATAAAATGTGAAAAGGGCCCAAAATGGCATCTTCAAATTGCTTCTTTTGTCCAACCAACAGCTCAAAACCTGAAGACTCTTTGTTTACTACCACAAATGACAAAGAAAAGCAGCAAATCTTTACTTTTAAGAAGTTGGAACCAGCAAATGTTTGACATTCTTGCCTCAAAAATGACTGTAACGTTTGGGCCTGCAACCAGAGAAGTCTTTATGTCAGTCAGCGCTGAAAGACCTACTAACACTGGCAATACTGGCATGGAATATATGTTTTTCTACTTGTGACAGAAGAGAACTGTACAGTATTAAGCGTAATAATCGACATTTGCTCAAAGCACATATCCTTGGCTGTCCTCCACTTCTTCGAGGTTTGTCTTGGTTCTGAAATGTCAGGACACATCACTTGTGAAGCAAGCACACCAGCCTCTGTGTAAAGAATCTAATTTTCTGCCCCATTTACGACTGCACTGTAGAGGTGTTGGTGCTGATCGACTTCGAGGGCACCATGGGAGACGAGATCACAGTGAGGGCGGGGGATGTGGTCAAAAACGTCACCGAGGCCAGCGAGGAGGGATGGCTGGAGGGCGAGCTGAGAGGAAAGAGAGGCATCTTCCCTGCCAACTTCGGCAAGGTCTGTTAACACCCCACAGCCAACAGTGTTGTACTGTCACTGTGCCGTGTGTTTATGTGTGTTCATGTCTATCCAGTGTGTTAAAATGTGCCCCGTTTTTGGTTTCTCATTTCAGGAGGTGCCAGTCTATTTGATGGGTGACAGCAAGAGGGAACCACGAAGCATCAGAACAAGTACAATGCTCAGTCTAAATTCTCAACACTTTATTTTTCTTCACTGTTAAAAGCTTAGAAAATGGAAGGTCAATGCACTCTTTGTCCATGTGAAGGGTTACAATTTTAAAGATGATGTTTTTATTCTAGGATTATTTTGATTGCTAAATTCAACTGGACTTCTGTAAATGTCCATACACACAATATTTTGGATACAAGACTTTTATCAGGCAAAAATGAGCCAATACTTGAAGATAAGGCAATTTTTAAAAAATAAATCATAACTGCTTTGTCTGCATACATCTGCTCCTATATTGAGTGTTTAAAAGGGGCAATATGTAACAATTTTAGTTTAAAACATTCGAAAGTAACTAAAATTATCAACAGAATGTGAAAAAAGTAACAATTTGGTCTTTATATCAACGACGTCTCTGTATTGTGTTGAAGAGATATCTACATAACTTAGCATGCTAACCAGCTAGCACTGGGCCTGAAAACCTCTTTCTCCTAGCTGTCCAAAGCTCCTGTGCTAGCGGTGTTAATACCAACACTCCCCTGGTTTTCCAGCTAGCTACATGGCTAACTGTGCTAACAAGCCAACCGTAGCTACAATCATGGATAAAAGGATTGCAGTTAGCAACAGTTGGTATGCTGTCGCCATTTGTTGGGATGAAATCAAGCTGGCCAATTCTTACGTATTGCACCTTTAATGAATTTAGTAAAGAATAGTAGAAATTGCACACTGTGGTATGAACCCCTTATCTGAGCTCAAAATACATCAGTGCCATTTAAAATCAGGTTGGTTTTTCTATTGTAACTGTTATGGTCTAAAAAAAAAAGTGTTAAAAATTGTGGTCAGTGTGATGCATGCACCCAGCAAGACAGTGCAGCGAGCAAGCTTACTGTAAATATATGTTTACCACATCCTCGCCACAAAAAAAGCCTGATTATAATGTCTGAAAATGAAGCCGATAAAAACACACAGTGCCTTAGAAATGGGATTAGACATGTTAGGAAGGTGAATGAGTGCCAAGTGCTTTGCACTCTTGCTGAATTGACTACTCTGCCTCACAGCATTATTGAGCTGCAGTTTCAGCATGACCAGCAGAAACTAGATAGAAACTTTACATTGGTCTGTTGACGTGGCTGCTGATTCTTTGTCTCTCCAGCGAAAAGGATGAAACAGACGAGGAAATGTGAAGTGGCGTTTGCCTACAATCCTCTGAATACAGACGAGCTGAAGCTGGAAGTTGGGGAGACTATAGACATCATCAGAGAGGTACAGTCCTGTCTCTTATCACTGCTCAAACACTTGAACATTTGAACTCGAACAACCACACAGTGCTGCAAAGGAATTGTGATAGCCGACTGTTTAGTTGCCTGAAACAAGGCATTTACCTCCTGCTTGCTTTAGCTGCTCAGTATCCAAAAGCTTGGCTTTGTATGTAAATCAAGGCATTGGTGAAATGTTTGCTCAGCTAATCTTCATTGGGTAAATAAGGTATTCATTGATTCAGTGGGTATTATAATCTCTTTGTATTCGACCACCAGGGTTACAAAGCAAAGGAAATACATGTGAATTGATTGGAGTAGTTCTGAGTGTTAATGCCATCAAGTTATCAGAGATCTTCAGTAGACTGATGGATTGTATGATATGTTAAGTGCAAGTACAGTCATGTTGTTTTTAAATGTTCTCTCACACACTTTCTTGCTACGCTCTATCTCCTCGATATCGTCTTCACAACAGATTGAAGATGGATGGTGGATGGGACTGAAAGATGGCAAAATTGGGGCATTTCCTTCAAACTTTGTCAATGAAATTTTTGTTTCACCTAAAGGTTGGTAAAGTCATTTCATTCCTTTTTTTCTTTACATGTTATTCAAAGTAAACTTAAAACTAATCTTTCTTACAGATGGCAAGCACAATGAGGGCAAAGCGAGACCCAAGCTCACTGATGCAGTGTTCAATAAGGAGGTCTGTAAAGCAGAAACAACTTTCCTGAAACTTATGAAATGCTTATCGTTGATTTAACGCACTCTGTTTTTGTCCACATAAAGAAATCGCAAAGGGCCAGTGTGAGGAACAAAGGAAAAAACGGTAAGTTCAAATGTTTTTTTAAATGTCATAAGCTTCTGTTAAGCATTCGCTAGTTCCCAAAATATTTGCACAATCGTGGATTAAAACCCTCGGGGGATTCCCTGACTCTAGACAGTTTCTATTTTTGAACACCTTTTCAAAAGCAACCAGACAGGTCTATTTATACACACCAATAACATGTGACAAGTGGTAATTCCTGTACTTTTACCTGAATGGTTTACGGGTGCGGTCATTTGTAATTACTTTACCGTAATGCGGCTTGTTAAATCACTGAACAGAGAGTTAAGACAGAGTGGAACATCCTTCAGGGATCAAGGTTTACAACTTTTATCTCCAGTTTATTGTCACCTCTTTCTGCTTATTCTCTGAGTTAGTAACATGAAGGATGATAAGGTGAGTCATCATTCATGGAAACTAGAGCCTGACCGATATGAAAATGACATCAGTGCACTGAAACAGTAAACTTCACTGGAGAGTTAATAATTATTGATTACTCAACTATCTTAAGCCAACCCAAACTGAGATTCCAAAAAATTTGGGACACTGTCGTCATTGAAAACAGTAATAAAATATTTGTTTTACCCAGTGTTTCCCACACATGTTTTACTTGGGCTGGCCGTCCAGGTATATTAACAGCTGCCCAAGTATATCTGACGACCCATTTTAGCATTTTTTACCTTTATTTTTTTTTATCTGTCCAAGAGAAGGATGCCATCCGCGATCCATTATCTCGTGGACAATCTGTTCTCGGTCATTTCCTTCCCGCCTACTGTCAATCACACATGCTCTGCAGAGGGAGACACTCCCCTTTATCACATCCCTCCTGTAAACACCGATTGTGATACAACCTCTCCTATGTTGGCCTACTTATGCCATTGTTTTGTACAAACTTGTAAGTGCACCTGGTTGTTGCGATGTTGTTCAGTGCACGTTGGTGGTTTTGTTTTTTCAAGACTTTAGAAGCGTTAGCTAAGTGGGCTAAGCAAAAACAGCGTTAGTAGAATTCACTCATTAAAGTTGCTGACCTAGATCTTCATGAATGAACGATGCACAATACCAATCACTCTAAGAGCAAGGACTAGTGTCTTGTTACAATGAAAAATGCCGGTTCCTGTAGGTGACAGGATGCACTGGATGTCACGGCCATAATTGGATATGCTTGTTCTGAATTTGATGCCAGCAACACATTTCAAACAAGTTGGGACCGGGGCAACATAAGACGAGGGAAGGGTTACAAAAACCTGTTTGGGACATTCCACAGGTAAACAGATTAATTGGTTACAGGTGATAGTATCATGATTGGGTATGAAATTGAAGGCTCAGGGTACCAACTTGTTTGGAATCGGGGGTGTGCTATAATGTTCAGGTCCAGTTTTACCATATTATAACTTGTACTATGTCTCCTCAGTGGCAGAGTGTTGCCAAGTCATGTTCGACTACAAGGCCAAAGCGGAGGATGAGCTGGAAATGAAAAAAGGAGATGTCGTTGCAATACTGAGAAAGGTTTGAGCATGTTGTGTTGTTATGTTCCCACATTGTTTAGAACATGTTTTCCCATGATGTCATGCTTTGAAGCAGAATCATGAACTCCTCCGGGTCCATTATCTTTTCTTACAAAGTACTTGCAGGTGTTTCAGATTGTTTATCCAGTCAAACCAGTTGTGTTCATTTCAAGGAAATCAGCTGACACAGTGGACAAGATTCCACCCATTTGTTTTAAAGACACAAATGTGGCAATAAAATTAGAGCTAAAACATCTGGTTAATTTTATTGCCAGTTATTTCCTCAATCATCTCATCAGTTGTTCAGTCCAGTGTTTCCAAAAGCTATCCTCAAATGTTAATGTGAATGTTATTCCGTTTACTGTCATGGAGGAGTTAAGAAACCGAAAATATTAACATTAAAAAAGATGGAATCAGAGAAATTGGGCTTTTTTTAAATTACTCAAACCAATTAATCCATTATCAATACAGTTGCCGATTAATTCAACAATTGACAACTAATTGATTAATAAAACATGGCAGCTCTAAATAAAACTGCATCATAGGAAAAGATTTTTTGAGATACCTTCTTAGAAAAAACGATAATAAGGCAGCAGCGTCTGACGCGACCTTTTGGTAACCTCTTGTGCAGCAATTTAACGTCCCAAAGGACTCTGCCGTCTTTGAACTTCTGATGTGTCTCTTTAATCTCCATGTGAAGGAAACAGAAGATGAAGGCTGGTGGGAGGGAGAGCTAAACGGACGCTGTGGCTTCTTTCCTGATAACTTTGTCATGGTGATACCACCGGTGGACAGTCTGCAAGTGAGTGGACTAAAACACAGTCTCGAGAATATCCCTGTTGGACTGGACTTTTACCCCTTTCAAGATCTGACAACTGCATTGTGCTACCATGAATCCATGGACATGGTTTATAGTAATTCATATTTGCTTTACCTTTTTATTACTATTTTGAAATGTTTCCTAATGCAAAGTAGCTGCTGCTGGCTGGTATTTGTCTCACTTTAGCAAGTCTGCAAGCAGCATGCAGTGAGTCAGGCTTGTCCTTAACATCCTCCGTTTTGGAATTACTCACTGAAAATTCCCTGAGTGGAAAGAGTGTGTGAAATAGAGATGCTTTCAGTTCACAAGGGGGACGTACTTGCCAACCTGTTTCAGTTTTCCGTTTCTACTCCTCTAGTCTGGGACCACAAGCCAACCGCCTGCGCGCAGCGTCGACAAGAACCCCTCAGGTAAGAGAACAGCATGTGTGCTGCATTGATCAAACACAGCAGCACAGAAACAAACACTGTTTGACAGAGTGGGGAGCTACCAGGCTTCATGTTGAAGAGGTTCTCCTCTGACTCACGACGTCTGGCTGCAGTGGTGTTTAGCCTGGCAGTGTGCTGGCAGTCTGGACTGTGATGGAGTGTTGTTTAAGCAGATGGAGAAATTGGCAGTGATTTTGGTCGGGTTCTGCATTTGGTATAAAAGCAGCCAAAATGGCCTCCTGGTCAATGTCATTATTTTAATGTGCTGCTGAAGCAACTCGAAGCCCCTTAAGAATGTTTCTCCAAATTAATTCACAAATTTAGCCAATTATACATCTGTTTACTCCATTTTCATCTATGTTCATTTACTCAGTGGTGGAGTACATTAACTCAAGAGCTGCATTTAATAGGGCTGGGCAATATATCAATATTATATCCTTATCGTGATATGAGACTAAATGTCGCCTTAGATTTTGGATACAAGTGTTGTCTTTTCCTGGTTTTAAAGACTGCATTACAGTAAAATGATGCTATTTTCTGAACCTACCCCGCCATTGTTCTATACCCATTTATTCGTCATTATATCCACATAACTGATGATTTATCAAAAATGTCATTGTGTTACTATTTTGTGAACAGTCCTAAATCTATAATATTGTTACAATATCAACAGAGGTATTTGGTCAAAAATATTGTGATATTTGATTTTGTCCTAGCATTGAAGTGCTTTTGAGAAGATTTAAAAATATCAAGATATATATTGTGTTTTGAAGATATTGCCTAAAATAGAAGTACAATTTAGTTGTTCGTGTTTGTTAATTGAGTAATTATATTTAACGCTACTTTATGCTTTGTATCCACTACACTATATATATCGGAGAGCTTTAGCTACTAGTTGCTTTGCAATAATAATTCAAATTATTAATATAGTTTTAATCAACTAATAAATAAGGGCCATACAGCCAAAAAATAATATCACCATCCATCAAATCATAATAACAATTTAAACTGCAATCTCTTTTCTCAGTTTTTAAATGCTTTAGCCAGACATGAAATAGCGTACACATTTCTCCATTAAAAACATTAAGACATAATATTGCATTAAATAAATGAATTCATTTTTGACTCAAATTCCTTAACTGCCATGTTGCTGGCTATAACCCCCATTGTATCGTCTTCCAAGGACGAGCTACTTTAAGTAATTTGTCTGGCCACCATAGCCATTTAATTTGCAACATTACTGACTGGTTTGCTCACATGGCGCAGATCTAGACAACGAGGTTATGTGAAATGTTAAAGTAAACATCAATAATAAAGTACACCATTCTGCCTATGAGTACTTTCATTTTTAATATTTGGTATATTTTGATGCAAATGCATTTTACCAGTACTGACAAGAGTTATGCTAACATGTTCCCTGCAGTGACCTTGTGCTTGTTAAATAAACCTTACACAATGGTGCGTCACAAACTGACAGTCTGCTCAGATGTCTTGACAAGAAGTGTTTATCGAGTCATGATCCAAAAGAATTCAGGCAGGCAGACTTGTTTAACTGGATCCACACAAGTTTGGTGATCTCATTAACGCGGAACTCACCCACAAAACAAACATACACATCTTGTTGTAGCTGCAGTGTGATATCCTATCTTGTACAGGAAGACAGTAACAATTTGTTATTGTGCTGTTGTAGATTTTGTTAGGTTTGTGATCAACTTTGAATCAATGCAGCGATTGCAGGAATTCTGAGTTGTAGGGTTTTTCTTGTGTTACACTGGCGGCTACACTTGTAAAAGTTTAGATTTTTCAAATTTTTTTTACATGTTGCTGTCATTTTTCTTACTGTTCTCACAGTAATGGAAGCCAAAATTATACTCTTTTTAGTGTTGTGGTTTAAAAAAGAGCGAACGACTTAAGCCTTTGAAACAAGACGATGTTGAAATCAAATCTGCTAGTCACACAGAGCAGGATGTGGCTTCTTGTCAAGGTTCAGCAGAGGAGTGTTGCATGTGGTGCAAGATGCACATTTAGTCATTTTTTCTACCAACAAAACAAAAAAAATGTTGTTACACTTCCGTACACCAAATTCAATTATTTGTCGTCAAACAGGCAGGGGAAACAGTTTCGCACAAAGAGCTCGGCTACTCAAAGGTGTCACCTTAACTAACTGCATATCAACACGGCCTCATATTTTGTGTATGCCACAACATTGCTCTCATCGCAGATTTTTTTTCCACACAGTATCACTCACAAGAATTGCACAGGAAGTCTCGCACTCAGTTGGGGGATGGTTAGACTGGTCACGTGACACAGTTCAGGAGTCTTGGAGGAAACACAGGGGGTGGGGAGGGGGTGTGGAGGAGAGCTCTGTCACAGAGATTTTCACAACCAGCACAAGAGGCAACACTTGAGCTACTGCTGCTGTGTGGATGGTTTGCTTGAGAGGGAATGTTGCACAATGCTTTGAACACACAAGGTAGGATTCCTGTGTTATCGTTCGGTCTGTTATGCATCTCTGAGTCCTAAGTGTTATGCAAAGTATTGTAGGCTACTCTTTTTTTTTGTGAGGGCTATGCATTAGTGCAGTTTGACTTGTGAGTTGTGTTTATATATTACTTAGCAGGACTGTTACCAGGTTCCTGAACCTCTTGTGTTTGAGATAAGCCCTTGACTTGCATGGCAAACAGAACCTCTCTAACATTACATTCAGTTCACTGAGGCTGCCTAATTCAAACATCTATTCTCTCAGGCTCCAAGGCAAAGTCCTCTCCGAGGCTGTATTTTTCTATGAGCTGAGCCAGAGTGACTGTCCCTGATGAACTTGTTGAGACCCTTGGGAACTGTAACTGCAGTGCTATTGGATACAGCTGTGACCTGTGCTGCTCCAGTGATGTACACAACTTTGCCTTCCCACGCAACTGCTCATAAACTAGATTATAGTTTAATTAAAAGACCAGAAGCATTTTTTCTCCACCACATTAAACAATAATGCTTTCAGGGATAAACAAATGCAAATCCTTCTGTTTGACTAATACAATAAGCCAGCAGCTTTTTACTGTCAGTTCCCCCAAGTGAACTCAATGAACCAATAATACATTAACAATCAGAACAGACGATGGATAGAGTGCATTTGTTACAGCAGAGGCTGCACCTGCATGAGGTGTTAAAGCTAACATATATCGGAGGCAGATCTGCTGAGCAGGCATGCTCCTCTTAGAAACAGCCTACTACATATTCATTTTGTTACACACAATAGCATCAGGGCTGCAACTAACAATTACCTTCATTATGGTTAAATCTGCTGATTATCTTCACAATTATTTTTTTGTTCTTTTTGTCTATGAATGTCAAAAGTTGCAAGCAAACTCCCACACACTGTCTAACTTGCAAAAATACATTTCTGATCTACTCGTCCCTCTCCTACACACACGTCTTATGACATAGATGTGTAGTATTTTTCCATTTCGTCTTTGAAATGTCAAAAAAAAAAAAAATGTGAATGTCAATGCTCAACACATTTTCCCAGAGCCCAAATTGACATCTTCAAATTACTTCTTTTGTCCAACAGTCCAAAACCCAGAAAAGAAAGAACGGCAGAAAATCCTCACATTTAGGGAGCTTGAACCAGCAAATGTTTTTTTTTTTTTAATTGCTATAAAAAAGACTTAATCTATCTTAATCTATTATCAAAATAGTTGGTAACTAATTTTCTGCAACGACAGCTTGGAAATGACCTGCAGATTGAGAGCACCTTCAAAGTAGTTGTTGTGTGCAACTTTTTTAAGATAATCAATGGATCCAAAGTGACAATATTTGTCTGCGGAAATACCGATGTAGGATGTCTGCGCTTCACTGTGCACAGTCACTTCCTCATTTCATGATAACCAAATTAAAAAAACCTGTAGCCTTTCATCTCAAATGCATCTTTGTGGTAATGGTTCATTCACTGCTACTTTTCCAGTGAAGCCAGCGCCATCAGCGATGGAAAAAGGTGGTCCAGCAAAGATAAAAGGTATATATGGCTTTTATTATAATTGTAACATTATAAGTGACACGCCCCTTCAATATGTTGTAGAGTAATGTTATGGATCTGCTTTACAGATGATAAACCAGAGGTTAAGGACCTGAGAAGCAATCCTCCAACCAAAGTCAAGCTGCCAACCCTCCCCAGGCCCAGCCCGCCTCCAGTCAAAGACAAACCCAACAAGCTTTTAGCCAAGTGAGTGAAAGCATCCCTGTTGTTGTGTCTCACGACGAATCTTAATGCAAAACCACTGAAAACTTACTAGAGAAAAGTCTTCCAACTCAGGGACATGAACTGTGATTCATTTGCAACCTTTCCAAAGTAAAAAGGCCCTTAGGAAATGTCAGGAACACTTTCTCCTCTTTGGTCTGGCACCGGGAGTGGCGCCTTTAGATTTTAAAGGTTTTGGTTGCTGCCACCAGTTGCCATGGTGTCCTTAAAGAAGAATGCCAGGATGCCCGACCTTTAGCGGCTCATTGGAAACTCTGGGATGAGTCAGATCGGGCCTAAACAGACGAGAGCAGCCCATTTCCTGTTTCCTGAGCAAAACACACACACAAGCAGGCACACACACACACAACTGAGAAAACAAAAACAGCCCTGTCTTGAGGGGGCTGCTAATGGAGAAGGAGCTTTTTCTGAAGATTGTTTCCAAGCAAATGCATTTGGAAAGGATACTTTTCCAGCTTCCATACAAATACTTTTACTTCAAGGCTGATTCTTTATATCCCTCACATCAGATCTAACAAATAAAAGGTTATTGAAGATTTCTGCCATCACTGTATACGAGCTATAAAAACATATGCCAGAGCAAAATAAGACAAGAGACTTCATGACTGCAGCACTGCAGCTGCCATGCTCTGCACCTGCACCCATTTCAGTTTCAGAAACTGGAAACCACATTTAAAGTGTTTTTTTTCCTTTGAGAATGTGAACAACATCCTGTACATCACCCACGATGCCACCAGGCCTGTCCCAATAACTACTTTTGTTAGCTGATACATTGTCCTAGAAATAATTGCAATAATCAATGCTATTATCACTAAAGTAATGATAATATAATATACAATTAAAGTACATACTTTCAAAGAGCAATTCATTTGTATTTATTATTATTCTGTTATTTATTATTAAGGATACTCAATGAATAACAAACATAAATAAGATAACCACACAACCAAAACAATACATAAAATAGGCTCATGGGCACTGGTCATGCACATAAGCCGATATTTTTTAAATTAAATTAAAGTTGATATAAATATTAATCTTTCTAAAATATTACTCTTTTTTTTTTCAGTAGAACCAACGGTGATGTGGCTCCTGTTTCAACAAAACCAGAGGAGAAAGAGGCCGACCATTTTGACGGAGTGGATGTCCAAACTGAAAAGCTGAGTCATCCCACAGCAAACAGAGCCAAACCCCCGCAGAGGAGACCACCATCAGGCCTGGTCACAGCGATCCAGGTTAGTGACCGACTTGCACTGATTCATGCTTGAGGTGTGACCAGTATAGTAGTGAGAAGTCATATACTGAAAATGAGGCATGAACCTCTGACAACCTGCCAAACCACATGAGTAATGCTAAACACCATTTCTTTAGATGACCTTTGCAACTTGTGATTACGACTGCAACAATGAGGCAACTCCCTGCTTTATCTTGTGCGTACTTGCCACATATAAGTACGAACATTTTTGTCAATGGAACAAACACATTTAGGAGGTACCTTGCGTTTCAAGGTCCATTTGGTGGTTCGGTGGCACGTTTTCTGCACTCCAGATGTTGTCAGGTTATTTTCAGCACAACTCATATTTTATGAGTGATAAATATTCAAGAAAGTCCTTTTCTAGGCTCTACTACTACTAAGGTACAGCAGTCATCATTGATAGAGAGGAAGAAAAAATCATTTCTGCACTTGCACTCTCAATAGATCAGAATGCAATGTAGACACAAGATATGTTTGAACAAGAATAAAGCCTTAGTGATAAACACAAGTTTTCATAAGTCGCTCACATGCCAACTGTACACCCATAGCAACAAGTTCTGTCCTGATCTCTAGGGATGATCAAAAGTCATTCTGGGAAATTAAGAAGATAATTCCTTGAAATATCCTCCTGTGGTTTGTACAAAGCTGCCCCAAAGACAGATATAACAATATAAAATTGGCATAATACAGGCAGGGTGTGAGGATTGACTGATTGCTAGAAATGTTTGACTTTAAGGCATGACTTACGTTCCATTGCAGGCCCAGAATGTAACTGACCAGACAGAACCAGAATTATTGCCAAAAAAGTTCCAGACAGAGAAATGGCCTGGCATGCAAAAGGTTTGTGTTGTTGACTGCTTCAGTAAGGACCCCCGGTGCATTTTACATTTCACTTGGATGCGGAAATAATTTAATCTTGAGGCCAATGAAGTTCAGTGGTCTCTACAATATCAAGCAAAGTCATTTTATTCATTGCAGAGTACAGAAAACCTTCTGCCATCACCTGCAAAGCCTGATCATCGGCCCAGGACGCCGCCTCCGGTTCGACCAACACCACCCAAAGTAGTTGTGGATGGCAGAACTGTGACGCATAAAGAAGAGCCAACTATGGAAAGCCTGCAAAGTGAGATTAAAGAGCTGAGGATGGCCCTGGAGCTGCTACAGACACGACATGAGTGAGTAGTACTTGTAATGTGGGAATGTTTAACATACTTAAGATGTGTCAAATACGTAGTGTACAAACTCAACCAAGAAGTTTTGACATCTAAACCCAGCTCTGGCCAGTGGTCATATATATCTTTTTGGGAATTGTCATATACGTGGGTTTGGGAGTCAGTTGGCCTATTAAGTCATTTAAGTATGACACTGTGTTGCTTGAATCACAGAGGCACTTCATAACACTCAAGTTCCCCATTTTACCTAACTAAGAAATCGCATAGACAGATACTCTTATCCCTAATGAATTTCTGGGGGTGTGTAGGGACACTAGCACACACAGTAAGTGACCAATTTAAAACCTTAGACAGCAATAAAAGCTGTCTACTAAACATAAGTGTTCCATTGTGGGAAGATAAAATGGATTTGCTTTAATATGACACATCACCAACATGACATGCCACGCCATTGTCGACACGATTTCAATCAGAGAAGTGCACTATCTGTCTGGAACAGTTGGCTTGTCAGGTTTTAGATAGCGTACCTATTCATAGTCAGCAGTCACAATATTTAAAAAATGTTCTGTGAGGTTATCTGTAAGATGTAGTGCAGTGATACTGTACCAGCCTGCAGAAAATCTGTTGTGATCTGACATTTGTTCTCAAGATGACGGGAAATTTTCTTATTCTCACTTTAGATTTACATCTTTGTATTTAAAGCTGCTGTAGAAGATTTTTATGGCCACTTGCGGGCAGCAGAAACGAGTTGTAAACACAACTTTGACATACTGTATAATTACATTTTTCGTTAATATGGCGAACAGTTGCTCATTTTCACTCACCGGCAGTTACAGAACAAAATTATCATTCATTTGGAGTTGTTTTTCTGGCCTCATGATGAATGTCAGTCCAATATTAACTTTTTAGCTGCTACATGCTTGCCGTTATCTGTGTCCGTCTGTTGGTTGGTGCATAGCAGGTAGTGTACAGAGAGTTTTCAGAGCTTTTCACTGAAAACAGCTGCCTTCTGTGTCCAAAAACAAAGCTGCGAGAGCAAACAAAATGGTAACGCTGTGGGCTGCACAGCACAACTCTAAAGCTCTGTAAAGCCGAGAAGAGCTGCAGATTTTGGTGATAACTCTCCGTAGGTTCATCACTACGAGCGACCCCTTTCTCATTGTTACATTGCCATTTGATACATTGTTACAAAATTATGAATTATAGCTGCTGTTAAGAAAGACATGTTGAATGGCAAACCTCCAATAGAGCGATCAAGACCTATTAGTTTTATTCATTTGACTTGAACGTCTTTACCTACATACTCATGTCTGCAAACTCCTCTTTTTGTGTCTGTCTCTTTTGATCAGGCGCGACATACAGGAAGTGAAAGAAGAACTGAGGGAGGAGAGAAGCAAACGAATGACACTGCAGGTCAGTGAGGCATGACTTGAGCTTTGCATTCATTTGCACTGCCGCAAGAAAGAATACAGAAGTTGCGGATCCCAAGATCATGCCTTTGGTGTAACTGACTGTTAAATGTCTTTCCCACACAGGAGGAAATGCACAGTTTCAGGATGAAGCATTAATCCCAACACAGACTGTGACCGGGCTGGCTGTCTGACACTGTGCCACGCAGGCTCTCGTACTGCAAATTTAAACAAGATGAACATTTTTCTGACGTGGAATGGGGATGGAGAAGACAAGTGAGCCTTCCCACTGAAAAATTAAAAAGTATAGTGGGACTTTGGATCAAGCTTATCCTGCACTGGACTAGATAAACTTGGTCTTTGAAAAGACTTTGAACTGATGTACTGTTAAAATTTTATATTTGAATGCTGGAAATCACAAATATTTTAGACTGAAGTGGGTTACGCTTTGTTGCAAATTTTTATTTTACACTGTTCTGTCTCAAGAGTCACATCTATTAAATTTATCATAGGATTGACTGTACTTTTAACATTGGATGCCTCAGCAGAAAATGTAATATATGCAGCTGTACATAGGAGGGAATATTGTAATGTCTTTTGCAAAGACCTATAATACAGTTCTAAGTCATCCAAAGGGGCATTGTTACCTGAATGTTAATAACTAATATACTACTGTCAAAAACATGGGCTGACATGCAGGTGATTTTTGTCACCAGATTGTAACGCTGCGTTAATCCACTGGGGGGCACTATATGATAATTATACATAAAGAGAAGTGTTAAGATTCTCAGTGAATGCTGGATTAGTGGAAGTGACCTGGCACCAGTGACCTCATGTTAGAAAACAGATAATATATTTTATTCAGAAGAGTAAATGGCTAATGTTAATGAATCAAGCTTTCATGAAGCAAAATCCTAAAAAACTGTCGTTGAATCACTTCAGGCGTTTTAACAGAGTTCGTGGTCAACTGCGTTTTTCTGCAGTTAAGTGGAAAAGCCATCCTGTGTCACTCAAGAGAAAAACTGACTCACCCTGAAAACTCTGAACATAGTGACTCATCGCGATGGATGCAGAGAACGTGGGAGAGAATTAATGAGAAATTCTTTGCACCCACCAGAGAGCTATTTAACTGCCATATTTGGATCAGTCCAATCTTCAGAGGAAGGCGTATAGATTTGGTTTTGGCTCCAAATGGTGGTGGCAGCGGCGGTGGTGGTAGTAGTGGTGGTGTGCTCCTGTCTAAGCCTACTAGTGTTGCCCACTGGAGAGCACATCTGGACAACATCTGGAGCTCATCAGGGACCGGGTGCTTCTGAAACTGCCATGGGAACATACTATTTTTAAATACTGTGTTGAATAATGGTCATTAAAGGGCACATTCCCTTGTGGTCAAGGGGTGAAATAAATGAAACTAAACAAACAAAGGATCAGTTGATATGGAGACAGTTCTGACTTTTTGAATAACATGAAAAATGGATGCCTTTTCTGCAAATACAAGATTTTTCTTTTTTAATGGAGGGAAAACTGCAAGGATTAATCAATTAGTTGCCCAGTTTGAGTAAGGTCTCTGATTTCAGCTTCTTAAATGTGAATATTTTCTGGGTTCTTTTTCCTTCTATGACAGTAATTCATTTGAAGACGTCATTGTGGGCTTTGGGAACCGCTAAAAGACATTTTGCACCATTTTTCATCATTTTATAGAACAAATAACTGGTAGATTCATTGAGAGACTAATTGGGAGATAAACTGACAAAGGAAAATAATCACTTGTTACAATAATGTCAGTGATACAGGTGCTGCTTAACAGTTGGGAGTAGTGAAAACTGAGTGTTGACAACTGAAGCAGTTGGAGCTCAGAGGTCAAAAACCAAAAAAAGCCCCTCTGAGTTAAAATTAGAAACTGAACTGACGAAGAACAGTTCGCCTCTGTCAAAAGAGAAAGGGAGCTGGACGGATGCAGAAAGAAATCCTTTGAGTGATGGCCTCATGGCAAATGGAAATAAATCTGCCGCATATTAAAAATGCTGTTCTAATATGGAGCCTTTTAATGAGGAGAATCATGAGGCTGTCCAAAATTGCTACTTATACCCACAGAATTACGTTGTTTGTGCAATTTTAGACTCAAAAACATTTCTAATTTGGCCATCAAGATAAAAAGTAATGATTCCACTGTCCTAAGCGGTGGTTGAATAGCATTAACGTTATTATCTGGTTTGTGGAGGGACCACAAAAAACAGTCTGCACTATGTTGGTCTTTGTAGAGCTCTTTCCCACGCCGTGTTGTGGTTTCGGATTTATGGCTTTCCCTAACTGGATCTCCCTCGTGTTAATTTTATTTATGTATTGTTTCATAACTGCATAATTACCATGAAGCTAAAATATGTTACTTCTAATTACATCTGCTTTTTGGTTACATCCTGTAAAATGAAAAAAACACACAATTCAAAATACTGAATGGTGGGTCTAGTAAAACACATTCTGGTTTGTATGATTTGGAACTAGACGCCATTCACAAGAAGTTTATACAAATGTAATTACACTTCTACTACTTCAAAAGGGCCCACACCATCAGCGCCACTGATTTCTGAAAGCCTGTGACCACATGAGAGGCTTTTTTCAAGACCTCAACAGAGAGGACTCCAGTGTGGGCTCCCTCTAAAAACAGAGCGGGGCCCAAGGCAAACCTGGAGCCTGTCTGCTTGTACTACGAGGACGACTCTAGTAGATGTCCTTGGCCTGCCTCCATCTCCAACCAAGCCCCCTCTCCAAGCAACACCAGCCTCACAGCAGCTCCAGGCTGGTCGACTAAATGTGGACATATGCCACAAACAAGTGATTATTTTGTACATTTTCCCCCTTTGTGTGTCTTTATTGCCATGCCAAGAATTCACACTAGCCTTATTCATACGTTGTAAATCACCAAACCACTAAAAATTGACTCGTGCTTGTGTCCAATACAAACATTCGTCCAGGGTGGGCGGTTCATCAATGTTCTGTAAGTCTTTGTTGGCAGCCAGGCAACATTTCAGTCAGTCGACTCAGGTGGAAGAGATTTATAATGTGAGAACAGAGTTGATATTGGACATTTCACCTGGTCATGGCCTGTGAGCGTGCACCCAAGTCACAGCAGCAGAGTTTGGGGAGTGATGTTAATACACTTCCCCCAAAACCACATTAGATAGAGAGCAAGACGACAGCTATTAGGTCGACTATACTACTTCTGCAACTTTATACCTCCTCTCCACTACAGTTAATTGAAACATTTAGTTACTAGTTACTTTGCCGGTTCAGATTATTCAGTGTTAACTCCCAGTGACTGAGTGAGTCAGTGACATGTTACCAATCAGATATTGTTGTGGGCAGAACATTATGTGAGAGGATGTTACATCAGAGCCAAGTAGCGCATTTTTAAATGTGTTTATTTTATCTGCAATCTGACATAAAAATCACATCTGCCAGGGCTGATAATCGGTCTACCCCTGACGTAAAGATGTCATGTTAAAATACTGATTTGGTAAAGTATCATGTGGAAAAATATCAAAATTAATTTCTAGCAAAAGATCTACGTAAGTATCAAAACTACACATAAAAGTAAATCATACATATATTTACATGTATGTATATCTGTTTATGTATATTCAGTGTTTTTTATCTGATTGTCAATAAAATCAGTTAATTTAAACATTCACTCATTTGGCTCTGATGCAGCATAACATCTGAAAAGTAACTAGTTACTTAAGTTACTAAATTAATGTAAAAAGTAAAGTATGTGCTTCCAGAAAGTAGTGGAGTGGAAGTTTAAAGTAGCAGAAAATGGAAATACTCAAGTAAAGTACAAGTACCTCAACACTGTACTTGAGTGAATGTACTTTCATTCCATCACTGCTTTTGATACTCAAGTTCATTTAATATCAGATACTTTAAGACTAGTATTCATATGGATGACTTTCACTATTTTCAAAGTATATCTTTACTTTTACTCAAGTATGACTTTTGGTTTCTTCTTAACACTGGTAGATGTTGAGATGTTTGAATGGATAAGTGAAGAATTAGACCTGCTGGTGGCTCGAAATGAAAAGTCTTTAAAGTCATTATAAAGTTATTCATGGCATCACTGAATATCTGTACTTAATGTCATGGCAAGCCTTCAAATAGTTGAGATATTTCAGTCTGGAGCAAAGTGCTGCTGGACGGTTGAGCCTGCTGCTAGCATGGCTACAAACACTGCCAGGCACATAGCTAAGCTAGCACTTAGCTTCTTCCGGGGGGGAAGCAGCTATGTCGCGGTCCTAAGGTGAGGACAGGTGAAGGAAAACTCAGGCGTCCAGCTTGAGGTGGTGTGTGCGGAGAGATGACGGAGGAGAAAACGCACATTTTCACTCCAACTTAACGAGGTTAGACCACTTTGTATAGGAGAGAGGAGACGGTAGACGCAGCTAACGAGCACACAGGTGTTGAGTTCACCGCTTTTACACAAAGGGTGCGCTTGATTTGCATCACCGTCGGTACCGGGCTGGCCACCTGAACTGGCTAACACTTGGCTCCATTTGCAAGTTTTTGTCTCCATATAAAGGCTACAGGAAATTAATATACTTCGGAGTTACATCCTCTTTGTTATCAGAACATCTTCCTTTCACAGCACTAATGTCTGACTCCACCAGGGGCCTTTTGTTTTGCCAGACATTTCTTTTTATTTGACAGTTTCTAACCTATCGAGGCACACACGGAAGACATTGTGCAGGAATAACAAATGACAAAGAATGACCTTTACATCCATCTTACTAGCAAATGTACTCTCCCTGTCTTTATCTAGATTATAAATCTTGAGCCAAAGGGTCCACAGAGAACGATGAAGAGAAACAGCAGTAAAATGATTTCACTGTAATACTTTAATTCTGTCATTTCCTTTTTGGTGGAATTATCCCTGAAAACACAGACACCAATTTAATGTGCTCATAAATTAAAGACTCCAATTTTTAATTGACTTTACATTGTACTTTTTTGTGTAATCTGACCCCTCCTAAATTGATTGATATGTGCTTGTTCAAGCTCAATAATTTCCTGTTTTCCCGGAGAATAAACGTCCTCCCTGCAAACAGGAAATCTTCATCGCATACAGTACATACATTGTCCTTACATATGCTTCCATCTTTCACTTATTTCATACATAAGTTGTGTGCATTTTTGTCATAAGCGCCACATATTACAAAAAAAACAATGATTACTTCAAGTGTCCATCAGCTCCCGCATCAGTCCTTAAGACACCTTTTGGTTTAATTTCATGTAGTCAGTCGAAAAATATCATTGCTACATAGGAAGTGCAATATCACAAAGTTCAGTCAGAGCCACGTATTGGCATTTCAATGTCCTGTTTCAATGATGTTGCCTTGAATCTAACACAGGCTCCAGGGACATCAGGCCCACCCAGAGGTCCATGCCAGTCCTCGGAGCTCACAGTGTTTCCCTTAAAAACCTCTTGTGCGTGTGTTAGTAGTAATGCACTCTTCCAATAGTCCCTGTCCCCGACCCGAGGATATCAGGCTGGCCGTTCCTCCAGATCTCCCGTATGATCCGTTCCCTCTCCTCCAGCCGCTGCGCCCGCTCCAGCTCCTCGGCCGAAGTAAACACGTTCACGCTCAGCGTCCCGTCCGATTGGCTGGTGTGGTTACCGACGGGGATTTCCGTGCTGGGCAAAGGGAGGGGCGCCTCTACGTCGTCCACATCTTCGTCGTCATCGTCCTCGCTCTCCTCTTCCTCCTCGCTGATGTCCTTCAAGTGTTTTTTCTCAGGCGTGGAGGGGGCGATGTTGGTGCGCGGCTTGCAGGAGATGCGGATGACCAGGAGGCAGAGCGTCAGCACCAGGCCGAAACACACCCCGAGCACGAAGTAAAGGCCGAAGCTCTCTGGGTTTGCTGAGGAAAGGAACAAATGAGCAGATGGAGTTCAGTGTTGTTACTTGTCTTTTTTGGATAGAGATCTTATTGTTCTGTGCTGCAGTGTGACTTACCTTTGATGTGTGCGTATGCAGCTATGCTGTTGCTCAGGAGGTCCATTTCTTTTTTCTTCACGTCCATGGTGATCCTGTCTTTGCTTTCTTCACACCTGACAAACAACAAACAAGACACATCCTATAAATCTGTCTTAAAATGCAACTCGACACGACACTGATGCTCTTCCAGGTGCTGAACGTCTTTGAAATGCTTCCCAGGCACTCTTCCTCCAGTGTCAAGTTCTGTGCGGCGCCTGGATGTCAAACCCACTGAGTGCGGCGCTTTTTCATGCGCCATCGTGTGGGCGGGATGAGGCTTCCAAGTGTCAAACAAAAGCTCCTCTGTGTCCTCCTGAAGTACTGCCTTCAGCTCGGATCATCATAACACATTTGGCACATGGCACTCTGCCTCTGCCATTCTCTCTGAACCATGACAGCCCTCTATTAAAGAGGTCAAGAGTCAATTTTCCAAGTATCCACAAAGGACTCCTCCAAAGGCTGATGGGACCCCCAGATCAATTTGTGAAGCTCAGACTAAAGGGCCAGTGTGTTGTCCCTGACATTTTTACTGTCTGTCCTCCTTGTTTCCTGTTGATCTGAGGATCTATTGTGTTTTTAACCATTCCTGCGAGCAGTCACACTCCCGAGGAAGTAAAACATTTGGAGAGGAGATACAAGAAAAGTTCATGTTCAGTCTCCTTTGCAGTCTGGTTTTTGTTTCCAGCAATTGTTCACATCCAGTCATCTGTGTTACCTTCATGCTACCTCCTCACTCAGTAGCTTTTGCTCTTCAGGAGAAACAAGTCTGTTTCTCATCTGAAAATATTGGATTTGCCTGCATGGAATACCAAACCAGGGTCGTGTCTTTGTGCATTTCCTCCCTCCTCCTCCTCCACCGCCACCCTGCTGCCCTTTCCTGCTGACTCTGGCTTTTCTCCCTCACTTTGTGAACAATTTCCACCTCCCCGGTGTGATTACGTCACGGTGTGGCACCATAAAGTGTGTTGACAGCAACAGAGGAGAGACCAGGACAAAATAAAAGGAGGTGCCTCTTAATCCTTCCAGTTAACTGTAATGTTAGCGCCAGGCTCTAACATGTGCTTCGTGTTGTGGCTGGCTGTGGAAAAAAACACTGTGTCCATGTGAAATGATGACGAGCCGTGACGCCGCCCCGCTCTAACCTGTGCGCGCTGCTCTCTAAGTCGAACCACATGTCGCTGTGCCTACACGTGGATCATATGGATGTCCTCAAATTGCGCAAACCACATGTTTGTGTTTGCATTTACCTCGAAATTGTACCCGCTGATAACCTCGGAGCCCGATTCGTATCGTGATGCGAATACCTCAGTGATTTATGCGGCATTTGTGCTTGTTTGTTGATGCAGCTTCCAGTCAAACTCAAACATGAAACCACACATGTGTAAACCATGTGTAATGCGGCCCGCAAATAAACTTTAAAACACCTCAAACATTCTTCCGTAAAAGCAGAAGTAAACAGAAAGTGGAGTACAGATTGAGTTAAAAAACTTACCACAAAATGAAACTTTGGAGCTCGTTCTCACTCCCAGCTCATGGTGAAACGAGAGGTTTGAGTTTGGATGCAAAACGATCACGGTCCTCTGTCTTTCTGTCCGTCGCTGCTGGATCAGGGCCCGTGTGATCTTTGGTCCTCAGGCTAAACAGACAAGAGCAAACACACACACACAGAGACGTCAAGCTACATTAGATCCAAACTCACTGAGGCGTCTGCAATGCAAACAATGACAGTCCTGCAGCAGGATACACGGTCCAGCAAGAGACGAGAGGCAGGCTTTTCAGTTTTCACTGGATTTCAACTGTGCTGTAAAATGCATAGAGACTCCACAAATATAGAAATTCCCTGGCTATAATCCATATTGCAATATATAGTATATCTTTAATGTTGAGCTGAAATTAACATTGTTTTTTGCTAATGAACCAGAAGATATACTTATCCTAAACACCAAAACAAAGAATTTTAACTTGGTACTCCAGAAGCCCTGCATTTTGTCTTTACTGCAATTGTATTGGTTCAATCTCTGTGTGGGTGGTAACTGTAGTCTGTTGCATCATTTCATTGCTAACGGCCAGTGGCGGACTCAGGATGTCTGAGAGGAAGGGGAGGAAAACATAACAATGGCACCAGCTGTACACGGTGGGGCACTTTATCATGTTTTATCTACCATACGGGCATCCAAGAGAGCACTTGTGCAGCGTTTTTTTCCACCAGTGTCCATGGCCGAGTCCGGCATAGCCAGACCAGCTTGCAAATGCAAAGTAGTGACTTCTCCTTACGAAAGTTGGAACGTGCTTTTAAATTAGCCCTTGTAAGTGTGACGAGGAGAAACTAGAATGCTAATTTCTTGCCTTAATAGTTGTTCATGTGGACTGCTAAGTTGAAATAGGTGAAAGTTTGTGTAACTGCTCGCCTATTTGCTACAACAAAACCCTGATTGGTTCACAGAACGTCGTATCAAACTGCAGCCTGTATATAAAGTCAGTGCATCAAACTTGCGCCATATTAGATAAATAGTTGTGATTAGGAAAATCTGGGAAATCTGTCTGAATGACGGGGTACCAGGCGCATCCTCGAAATATACACAATACAATAGCTGCATGTCTCATTATATATTGTATTATATATAATCATATATTATTATATTTGGACGGAGATAGAATAAGGCATTCAAACACATAATTAAATGTGACAAATATGAGGTATTCCTGCCACAACGAAATCCCTTAATGCAACGGCTCAAATCTAGAAAATCTTCCTAAAATCCTACAACAAGAGCCCCGGAATAACTCAATAAAAGCCCTGTAACTTGCAGGGGGGTTGGTGCTTCACATGCCAGGTGGGGGGATCAAGAGCTGTAAAAAATGCTGAGCTGTGAAGTTTTCTGACTTGTAGTCCTGTTTAGGAAAAAAACTCCTCTGCCAGCTGCAGTTGGTTTAGCAGAGCCTCTGTGCTTTCCAGGGCAGATTTTGATCTTGCTGACTCTTGGCAGTTCCAATGTACACTACAGAGCGGCTGACTGAGACGGCGCTCGGGGGGCTAAGTGACAGCGCGGTCACTATGGCAACGTGCTTTCCAGGCCACCCCCTCGGTCCCCACGGGAGCCGCAGCGATGGGCCTTTTGTTTCTGCGAGGCACCGCGGGGATGGACCTACGCGTTGTCTTCCCGTCGAGCTTCCTTCCTTTCTTTTCAATTATGAACAAGTTCATCTCCTCCCCTCCCGCGGAGCCTAATCCCTCCCTGCTAATGGAATCTCCTCATCATTATCCAAGCAGAGCTGAGGAACAACGGGCTTTCAACGAGATATTTTGTTTTTGTCTCAGGGGTAATAAAGCGAACGGCTCGAATGACTCAAGCCAAGGTCAAAGTTAATGATTGGACACCTCCAGTACAGTAACTGGCCTCCTCTCGCCTCTGGAACGCAGCCAACCCGAGCTTCATCAGGACTCAGGCATCCATTAACTGGTGGTTAATAACAACTGGAGACCTGTTTAAAGCCTGTCTAAACACTAATTATCCTGCCCTGTTGTTTTGTTGTGTTTTTGTTTTACCCCGAGAAGGAAATTATTAACAGACCTTCCTCCTTCCCAGCTATGTGCAATCCCATGTCTCAACTTTCAGTCATTTTCTCCAAGCGACCCATTTAGCTTTTCTCTTGCAGATGTTGCCTTACCCTGCAGCCTTGAAAGCGAGACCTTAATTATAACAAAGGAGTCATGCATTACTAAATTGATGTATCATTTTGTCCCATCGTGTTTTACTCAAACTTAAGCCTGGTAAATGTTATGAATCCTCAAATTATGGCTCCTGACGTGATCAAATATTGACAATAACCATGACGGCTTAACTCAAAAACAGCAATTACCAGAGGGGAAAACAAACTGGATGATGATGTTTTAGTGATTTCATCACTTTGGATAGGATTGCGATGGCTCTGAACTTTGGCAAAAATCAAATAAACAAACAAACAAAGCTTTTGCACTTCTCACACTCTAAACTGCAACTTTTGGGGACTGCTGACTGGTGGGAGCGTTCGCACCAACTGCTCTGCCACAGAAGTGAGAATATCTCGAGAATCAGGACACCATATGGTGTTATTATGCGGCAAAACTGCCTAAAATTTCAGCTATTAAATATAATTTCCCTGCAGCTTTGTTAGGCTTTAAAACAATCGAATAATCATCAGACGTTTCTGAGAGTCAAACGTAGGAAACAAAAGATATAACACAACTAAGCTGTAATTTTCCAACGATCTAGCCGAACCCTTGGCAGCACGTGTCTTTGTCTGAGCTCCTGTGACGTTCATGTTTGGTCCTATTTTTGGTCCGTCCTAGCTTATCATCTATCTACTCATATCCTGAGGTCAAACACTCAGGCATCCCTTTCCTGAGTCCCTCGCACGCCGCTGACTATGAAATAATCACTTCACCCATCCTGATACGGCTGTGACTGTGTGGGAAACTTGCGTCTGCATGTCTTTATCTCACGTTAAATCAAAACACGATAACATTATCCCAGTAACAAAAGTTAAAGGTTGCAACCAGCTCGGCTAATTCTTCTTCTTACAATCTGTCCGTCAGCGCCGAGTTATTTATGTAAGGTCGCAGCAGAAACTGACTGAAGCCAGCACAAACACGGTCCGTCGTGGCCCGAGAAGAGGCCAAACGCTATTTCTGACTGAGCATTGTTTGCTTTTCGTTTGGATGGAGGAGCTGACTGGAAGAAAAACTCCAAACTATCATGCAGTGCGATGTTTTTGTTATCATCCACTTGCACATAAACACAATGGCGCTTCCTTCCCACGGCGTTTGTCCCCTTTCCGCAGGGACGGCATCCAGGTCGAAGCCTTCCTCCAGCATCATTGTTATTGTCTGAGATAAGTGTGTTAAGACAGAATGGCTGAGCTGTCTTCTGTACGCACGCGTCAGCCGGGTGATTTATCATCCGCAGACCTCCAAAGCGAAAGTTTGTCACAGAATAGAAACCCTTTTCCCTCGACACTTCACCAGCAGTCCTCGTTGCGTAAACCGTCCAACCTCAACACTCCTCTTTCCACAATGAAGAAATCATGTCAAAGTCAGAACCCCTTCAGTGGAAATTATGCAGGGAGTCAAGCCACATTTGATTTATACAAAGAAGATGAAAAGGTCAGATTACACGAGGGAGCGCGTCGGTGTTCTTTACCCATTGTAATGACACACGCCGAACCGCAGAGGGGAAGAAATATTTTTAATGCCTCGGATTTCTGTGCGGCCGCAACAATTCCTGGCACCGCGGCCGGCTCTCTGCGGTTCGCCTGGGACAAAGCCTCGCTGACTGAAAATTGCCAGATTTAAATCTAATCACATTTGTTTTGAAAGTCCACACACATGCATGCGCTCTTTGGTGAGGGAGATCACAGAAGCTGCCAGAAGGATTTATAGCATCTTATACTGTTTTTTTGTTTTTTTTTGCTCTTGATTATGTTCATTAAAAAGTCGCTGCTTTGTTTCTGTGGCTGCTACTGAAAAAAAGAACACCAGTCTGTTCTTAATGATGCACAGCATCAAACAAACCGATCTGAGTCATTTATACACTATTTTCAGCTTGCGAGGCACATTCTCAAACTCTCCGTGTGCCCCTTAAATAAATATACTGAATCAAAGCCCGGGCTCAGCTCGAGTTATTCTCAAAAAATTCTCTCAGGAGCTGATGAAAGGTTAACAGCAACCTACAAACTGCCAGAGAATCTGAAACTGTATCACAAAAGTGTCTCTATGAGCCATCCATCACGCACCTGTAATCAAGCCAGAAAACCGTCTCCAAGTACTAAAACATAATGGATCTTCAAGCTCTCCCCCGAACAGCAGAGGTGCAGGCGATCGCTTTCCGCGCAGTAAACAGAAACATCGTCCAAACCGACATCGGTGTCTGCGAAAGCGCTCACGATGGTCCGCGGGGGTGAAGGTTAATTTGCTTGTGGAGGTTGCAGAGGACATATCTGGAGACGGTGAGGGTGCATTTCTTCCCAGTTCCTCCTGACATGAAGATCTTTGGTTTCAAGCTGTGTGAAACGTTAGTGCTGCTTCCCCTCATGGTCGAGGCCTGCCAGAGGATCCGACTGAGAGGGAAACTGTTGCATTTGGAGACAGGACAGGCATGTGGTTGCTATCAGGACAGAGACATGGAGCACCAGGTGAAGTTGACCTCAAACAGACCTGGGTCACGGAGTGTTTGCAAATACTTTTATGGTTTGTTTTACTCTGTCTGCGCGCTGGATTACTGAGATGCAGTGTGTCACTGAGAATGTGATGAACTAAGATGTTTTGAAACAACCACATATGGGTTTGTAAAAGAAAAGGGCAGAACAAGGTCTGATGGAGACCGACTACACTCAAAGGAGGAGAAGCTAAACATCTTTAAGCCAGAGGGAGATTAGTATTCGATGAGTTTAACAGGCCACAGAGGAAGGAAACATTGCACTATTCCAGCATTTGTTTGGTGTCTTGGTGGCTGTAGCCGCGATTCCACCCAAATTATCCCAAGCTTGTAGTCCTGGGAGCTTCTTTTCAAGAAACTAAAAGGTTCCTTCACTATGTTGTTGTCTGTGTTTCCGCTACAGTCTAAACACCCGTGAAGATTACAGGCAAATCAGTGCACTGATGTTTGAACAAGCAAAATCTGTTTTTACACGTCGTTTTTGTGTTTGACTATACAACAACAAAAGCCTGGACGTCATCATTGTTCCATCTGTCATGTGTTTTCTTCTGTGTAACCCCATGTTTGGGCCTATGTGTCGGAGCAAAATGAACGAAAAACAAACTGATTTGCAGCTGCAGATTTAAAAGATTGTGGCTAAACCAGAAGACTTAGAGTGCTCTACCAATCAGAAGTGTTCAGCAGTCCCCAACCCAAGTTCCTGTACTTTTATAGAGCACTACTATCAGAGCAGGGACTTTCTGGGGGGTAAAATAATGTCCCTGGATCTTAATTCAGACCCTGATCCCTGCGGGGGAAGGACATCAAGTTCATCCAACCTTTCCTATTCCCTGGTGATAGTTCCTGCAGTGGAAATTGACGTTAAGTTGTTAAAATTCATACTCTGTAACTTGGATGCCCTGTTTAGGTTTCTGGCTGGAGAGCTTTGTTGCATGTCATACCGATCTGTCTTTCCCTCTCCAACTCCTGTTTGCTTCTTTACTGTACACTATCTGGTAAATGCAAAATGCGGGGGGGAAAAAACAAGATAGCGTGGAGGTGTGGACAAAGAAGGGCTGCATCTAACGATTATTTTCTGGATTTTTAAACTAATAGTTTGGTCTAAACGTCAGAAAATAGTGAAAAGTGCCCCTCAAGGTTCTCCAGGTCCAATTTGATGTCTTTAAATGTCTTATTTCTGTCAGTTAAATATGATTTCAGCCAAAAAAAAGGCAGAAAATATCCATATTCAATTGCTGAAAACAGAATTTTCTGCCATTTTTGCATGAAAAATAACTTAAATTGTAAATCGATTATCAAAATAGTTGCCGATTAGTTTTCTGACGACCGACTAATTATTGCAGCTCTATCTAGTCCGTCTGTCTGTGCCGTGAAAATCCACCAAATATTCCTCCTGATGCAGTTTTCGGTTTTACATCTCCCTCCTCTCTCAAAAATTGGGTGACGCAATTGGTTTCCGTGGTGCTATTGTCTGTGTGTTTTCCTCAAATCCCCTCAAAAAACAGCTTTTCATCACTTTCAGATTGTCCTTAAAGCACGTCAGAGAAAGCGTATAGACCGTGGCATTACACTGCTGTGAAAAACCACACCAATCTAACACAGTCTGTACGTAAAATCAAACAATCAAACAACACATGTTAAACCATATTTGACCCTTGTCTGAACTACAATGTGCTGCCAGCTGCAGAGACAAACGGCTCTAGTGAATGCATAGTCAGAACTTGCCCAACTTTTATTAAGTTTCCTCTTGAGTGGTGCTTAACTGGAAATAAATTGAGATCTGAACCTGTTTTGTTTGTGCAGCATTCAAACTTTGACATTTTTGTTCCATTAGAGGATTTGATCTTATCCAAACGTCTTGAATATGGTTTATTGTTTGATACAGAGCTGAAAGAAAGCTTTGTGCTTCCCATGTGTTGATGTAGTTGGCTTTGGGCATGTACTTTACTTGACATACACTCTATGAACAACAGCTTTTGCTTTTTAAGGACAAAAACTTTTCCAGGAGTAAACACAGATTCAGTCAGACATCGTCGGCCGGCTACTCGACTGAAGACACTGCGCTTTTCAACAGGGGGAGGGTTGTAACTTTCAACATGACTCAGGATGCCAACGTGACGCCAGCCTGGCTCAGACTAACTGCAACCCATGGCCCAATGAATCCCTGTGTATCCTCGTGTCATAAAAAGTGAGCCACAGTGCACTGCTTGTCCTGTGAAGAGCATATTTTGTGGGCTATGGCAGGTAATAGGAGGGTAATGGAGATATGGGACTGAGCTGGGGGTTAGGGCAAGTGGATAATAGCACCCAGATGTGTTCCTGATGTGAGGCAAAGCCAGAATCCTTTACTATGTAAATCCAGAGGAGATATCCTATGAGCCATCTTCGTACTGACGCTATCACGGTACCAATCAAGCAAATCAAGCAGCGCTCATGGCAGTAGGAAGCCGCACTGGAACCACAGCTGTGTGTGTGTTTGCTGACAGGGTTTATTTGTGTGTGTACAGTATGCGTCTGCGTGTTGACAGACGCTGGTTGTCTGCATATGTTTGTGCATGTTGAAATTGATTCGAACGAACATTCCTCTATGATTCCCTGAAGCGCAGTGGGCTTTCGATCAACCTAAACTCAGAGCTCCAAAAATAGAGCGGTGATCTCACCCTTTTCATCGATCTGGGCCACCATCCAGCCGCACGCCAACGCCGCATACTGTATCAATTACATGGGCCCTACAGATTACTCTGTGACACAAAACACATGTTTGCCCTTTCAATGATTGGGTCCATAGCATTTACTCTCTACCGCTCCTGAACACGGTGCGGCTCCGTGAGATTTAGGAGGTTCAGAGAATGCTGTTGTGACAGGAACTGCTTTTGTTTAGTGAGAGTGACGACCGGTGCCTGTTTTCAGCTATTTAATGGCCTTTGAGTGACTTTTACTGACCTTGATTAGTGACCAGCAGTAAAAAGCAAAGACAGCAATAGTCTTATCATTTGTCATGGCCCCTTTGAACAACAGCGGCATCATATATTTCACTGTAGAGGTGAGTAAAAACCAAGTTGCAACCTCTGTGGCAGAAAAATGAAGCCGATGCAGAAGTGCTAAAAACTGCAGTTCCTCGAATCGCGACTCGAGGCTTGCTCCAAAAGCTCATATAAAAAATGCCCAAAAAACTTTCCATCGGCATGGGGGTGAGAAGATCGGGATTGGCTTAACTCTCTTTTTCTAAAAAACAACTTCAAACAACAAACATGCCAAATACATGAGGTTCCGGTCTGTCGCGTCCTGTTTGAGCGAACATTAACATGCAGTTTAACCACCTGTGTGCATGTTCAAGTTCCTTTATTGTGTGTGTTTCGGTTTCTGTGTGGCCTCCCTTCATATACGCGTGTGCGTAACCAAGATAGCAGCGTGAGCTTAGGCAAACCGCCGGACTTAGCATGTCAAACATCTGCCAGAGCCTCGACAGGGGAGTGCCTTGACCAGTGAAGCTCCTACAAGAGAGCAATAAGCCCTGAGCCCTGCAAGACATCAGTGGTTGACAGGAGCTTTGCTAAACACAGTTTGTGAGACGCGTCATTCATCAAACTCCCGTTTTCTCTATTACTCTAAAATAGCCTCTTGGTTGCTTCATGTTAGTGAGATTAGAGTTGCGGTTGGCAGAACAGAAGTTCCTGTCATTATCCTCATGAAGATATTCATGATGTTTACCGTTCAAATTTGAACAGGAACATCATAAAATAGGGTTAGGATTACAGTAAACCTTTTCCTATCTCGAAAAATGACCATAATACTGTATATTTATGAGGGTTTGGAAAAGGCATTAATCAAACCCGACTCTTGCATGATGGAAGATGGTGCAATGAGCAAAAGATCTTGTGTTTAAAGACGTTTTGTTCTCAAGTAAATAAGAAAGGGGCAGCTGTGGCTCCAGAGGTAGAGCAGGTCGTCCTCGGTCCCTGCAGTCTACATGTGGACGCGTCCTTGGGCAAGACACTGACCACCAAAATGCTCCCGTTCGCTGTTCAAGTGGTTTGTGAGTGTGCATATGAATGGTTATTGCTCCTGATGAGCAGTTGGCCACATGTGTGTGAATTGGTGAAGGCTGACCGGTGTTGTAAAGCGTCTTGAGTGGTCGGTAAGACCAGAAAATCTGTGTGCAAATGCAGTCCATTTACACTTCCAACGATTAATGAACCTATTACAATCAAAAGCACAAGGATATGTTTACAGTTTGCAGCGTATAGGAGGCAGTGGCTGAAAAATAACAGCAGCAGTCAAGTGTTTGAATGGATCACTCTGTTAAAAGAAATCAGCTGATGATCAGCTGATCCGTGTAACTCTAATGGCTCCATGTCATCGCCTTAATGCGTACCATGAAATCTTTTTTCACAGTATTCGATCTTTTCATACATTAATGTCTTTGTCACAATACGCCCAGCACTGGAGGCCAATCAAAGTCGTAGGTCAGTTAAGGTCAGGAGGATTTTTCTTTTTACTTCTGAGGCACAGATTTCTGTGGTGTGTGAGTGAGCAGAGCTGCATCCTGAAATCACAACTCATTTTAAAGGCATACCATGCAGGTGAGAAACCATTTAAAGGAGCAGTAAGCGATTTTAGACAAACATTGCTGGACTGGGCTGGTTGCTCACCAACCCAAGGCAACGGTACTTGGCAACCTGCGAATGAGACTCAACAATCCAACTATGTTTCACTATAATCGCTAACGTCCAGAAACGTGCCGAACACAGCAAAATTATAAGAAAACACAGGCAGAGGGCAAACACTACCGCGCACTTCTAGTGGGTTGTAAATGATGATTGAGAGGGATTACATTTGTTTGAGTTTTAGGAAAATTCTGCTTCTTGCTTGATCCTGTTGCACCGGCTTTTACGCTACAATACAGAACCAACCAATAGTGAAATGTTGATGCAGAACTTAATTAATTTAGTATTTCTGGGACATAAGAGACACATGATACTGTATGCATATACATAAGGACCTAAATCGCTGAACTTGAAAATTACCTCATCTTATTACTTTGGTCTAACAGTCCAAGATAATTACATTTTTAATATGAGAGTGTTCTCCTTAAGCTACAAACTAAATGAAAAACAGAAAATTAATGAAAGTGTGACTCGGAGAACATCTACTGGGACTATTTAGTGATAACAATGCATTTTTAAAGTTCATATGTAAGACTGCTAAATCAGCCAAATCCATTCTTCATCATTCTCCATTCTTCACACGCTCTGATTTTTGCCTTTATGGAGATATTTGTCACTCATGAAATGGTATAAACATTAAAAACAACCATGAACATCACATCTTCTTGTCTTGCAGGGGGTTGTGTTTGTTTCTTGTGTAAAGCTGTCTACGTGGGGCTCTTTTCGCTTCACTTAACTCGGCTTTGATTGGCTGAAACTTTCTGTATCTCCCCTGCAAACAGATTGGTACCCTGGGAGTTTAGACAAGCAGTTCAAATCAGAGTCTGACCTCTGCCATCTTGGTAAATAGAGTAAGTTAACAACCATCCTCGGGACAGATAAGACAGGCCGACTGATAAGTGAGTCGGTGGGGGTTTTGGGGAAGAGGAACGTCTGCTGGCTTGATTTAGTGGGAGAGGTCACGCAGAAGTCAACTCATCCCAGCTGGCCTTGAAGGGGTTACTTAACCAAGCATTCACACTCACCCTATGGAAGGCTATCTGATTGACTGGAGGAGGAGGCACAGCTAAAGTGCTGCCAGCCCACTCAGATAGTGTGAATTAAAGGAGACCCCTGAGAGCAGCCCGGCCCTATTCAGCCTCCTCCCATCACCTCCAGTCTGCTGATAAGAGGAGCCGACCACAGTGGATAAAGAGGGGGCTTTGGGAGCTGAAGCATATGGTCAACTGCTGTTCTGCATGAATGTTTCTATGAACTCTGAAAAAAAGGCGCAACAGCTGAAAAACAAAAGAGCCATATGCACCATGTGTGCACTCTTCATGCCTCATATTTGAGATCTCGCACGTCAGTCGTCTTTGATTATGTGACTCTTTATGGCCCGCACGAAAAAATACAAAAAGCGACAGGATGTTTGCTTTTAATGTGGCAAGGTGACAACTAATTAATCACCACAAGGTTAGCCAATAATGTGCAGCTGCACAGGAAAGCCATACCCAGGGTCAGCTATAAGTGCTGCATCAGCTGCTTTTTGGCAGCGGTTCATTGAATACATGCTGAAAACATGAGACAAAAACAAACTATACTCTAATAACATCATGCATGAAATGGCTTTATCAAGGTGTTTACTCTGCTGCTACCAAAACTCATTCACTTTTCGGTGCTTTTTAACAAGTTGATCAAAATATAAACAACCACATGAGGAACTCATATTTCATCTGAAGTAAAAACTTACTAGAGCTGCTGTGATTGAAACCAGATACCAAACTTTACAGCAGTTGTAAGTTTTCCCAAACACACTCACCTCCAAGTAACATTTTACTCTAAATGAGATGCAGAGCAGCCACAGAAAGACCTCAGCCATTGAAAAAGTTAAGTGACAGAAGAGCTGTGGCTCACTGCTGTTTCTATGGTGCTCTACATACACTGAGTTAAACTGTCAAACTCACCGGTCTGTGATGACAAGAAATGTGCCTCCGAAAGCTGTTCAGTCCACGCAGAAAGCTTCAGGCAAACTGCAGGTTTCAGCCTGCTTTCCCTCCAGATTTTGAAAACAAAAGCAGCATTACAAGCAGTCCTGTTTCAGTCGAGTCCCTGTTGCTGCTGTGGTCAAGTCCTGAAGAGCGTGTGTGTGTCTGCCTGAGCGTGTGTGTGTGTGCACAGAGTCTGGGGAAGAGGTGGTAACTTCCTCCCAAAGTTGGAGACGGAGTGAGTAACAGAGTTTTCTCTCTCCCGGCTCCAATCCACGAGAAGCAGGAAAAGCTGTCATACTATCCCCCTTTTCAGATGGAAAAAAAAAAAAGGAACAGCCTAAAAAGGGCAAGCTCTGGGAAGAGGGGAGGAGGGAGGAAAGCAGTGGTGTGTGTGTGTGTGTGTGTGTGTGTGTGTGTGTGTGTGTGGTGCGTGTGTGTGTGTGTGGTGGGGTGTGATGTGGTGTGGGCTTGCCCTCTGTTGTTAAGGAAACAAGCAGAAAGCAACTCCAGGCAAATTAGCTCAAGTTTTTCCATGCACGGTCCAGTGAGACAGAAAAACAACATCAACAAAGACACAAAACTGTGTGTGTGTGTGTGTGTGTGTGTGTGTAGCTGGTGTGTTGCTGTGTGTGTTGTTAAAACTTGCCTTTTTAAATCTTTAAAGAATAGCTTGTCATTTTTGGAAATGTATTTTGAGAGTTAGATGAGAAGATTGATAACAGTGTGATGAATAGGAAGCCAGTGGCCATTTCCAGCCTTTATGCTAAGCTAGGCTAACTGGTGGCTGGCTGTAGCCCTGTATTATACTGGCCTGGAGTAGTAATGAAAAAGTGTACTTCCCAACATGTCAAAATATTCCTTCATACTTTTAAAGCTGCTGTAAGATGTATATCTTACAGCAGCAGTATATCTTACGGTGTTTGGTCGGTACCCAAGCGGAGAAAAGTGATTTGCTGGTATCCCTGCCCACTTTATCCAATCAGGACAGAGAACTCCATAAAGAGGCGGTCCTATTATGACTAGGGATTGCTAACTGCAAAACGGACGGGAGGTTAGCTTAGGTTAGTAACTGCTAACTGTAGCAGCTGTTAGCTAGTTAGCTCAGTTAGCTGTGCAGCTAGCGGTTTGGACTGGGAGCTCGAGGACCAGGGGAGTGTAAGTATTTGCACCGCTAGCACAGGAGCTTTGGGCCAGGCTGGGCCAAGCTAGCTGGACAGCTTGCTAACTTGCATATCTCTGCAACACAATGCATAGATGTCAAAACGTCAACACTCTTTCACATTCTGTTCATAATTTTGGTTGATGTTTGGATGTTTTCAACTAAAATACTTACATCTTGCCTGTTTAAATGCATGTTGTATTTACAGTTTTTACAGTATGAACAGTGCTGACAGAAAATGTCCGAAGGGCTTCCTCAGAATGTCTGAAGTTGCAAATGCACTGCTATAGTGTGTCTCCGCGGTGGTCTTATGCTGCCATGATGCTCACAATACGATGAAGAATCGCTTTCGCTTTATGTCACATTATCAGAGACGTTATGAGCATTTGCAACTTATTACCAAGGTCACATTCCTCCCAGAGCTGCAGCGCACAGCTATAATGAGAAGCCTATATAGCTCTGGTGAAAGCAGCCTCACACAAAACATGGTAAACATGTAATCACAATAATATGTCGACTCCCATGCTGAAGGAGTTGACGTACTTATTGCTAGCAGCTGCCGGCTACATGAAAAAAAAAAAAACAACTCTCATGGTTGATTGCATCAATGATCGACCACACAGCTGAGGTGACGCCGACAATAACGTCGTCTGATATGCCACAAATCTGCATCCCCAGCACGCGCTCTGAACTCTGACGCTTTTCATCATTTTGCATCATTTTACTACCAACATTTCCTCAATCGTACGAGCCGTATACCATCTCAGTGGGCTCAGCTGTAAATCTTCATGACCACCAAGCTCTGTCTTATTAAAGCCATACGCTCATGAGGGCATGGTGACGTTTTTCATTAGCGTTACCCCTGCTATTCATGGGAAAACAGGAGAGAAAACCAAAATCCGGAGTTCATTTATTCTTCGAAACGGTCAACATTAGAGCAGAGCTGTTATTGCGCTACACCCTGCTGGGACTTGAAAGAACATCTTGGTCTCTATCCCACATATTTCACTCATTAGCCAGCTCGCTAACCTGAGCAGGCTGGGAATGAGTGGCCGCAAAATCTTAGGATAAACCCGTTTGAGTTGAAATTGCATCGCATTCGGCGCCCACTGGGCTTTCAGGCTCATCCCTCCAAATCAAACATCCTCCCACTGCCTCTTTCTCAAATTTCTGCTTTTCCCTATACCCTCATTAAAACAAAAAAAAAACCCAAAACAAAATCCTAGATGCAAACAAAACAAAAAGGATAGCAGGAGGCACCTCTCCAATACCTCTTACTGTCAGCTCAATCAATGCAGAGGAGGTGTATGTAGGGGCTGGAGCAGGGGGTTTTTGGTAAAAGCAGAGTCCCTTTAGTGCCAGGATTTAAATGTTTCTCTGAGCTGCATCAGTGATCACATTCCTGCCTGGATCTCCTCATGGCTGGCAGATGTCCACCTGTCCCTGGGGCTGATTTATACTCCAGCACTGGGCTGGTCTGAAGAGGTTGGATAAGTTAGGGGTAGAGGAGTAAAGTAGAGAGACAGAGGAGGAAAGAAAATGCAAGCAAGAGAAAGAGGAGGTGAAAATGAGGCTTAAAGAGAAATGAGAGCAGTCTAATTACAGGGCACCTATGGCTTTCAAGGCAGACTTTTCCTGGATCATGTCAGACAAACCTGAGCATGCCGGTGTGGCGTTCAGTGTAAACATGCTTATCTGTTGCAGAGGCGGAAACAGGCAGTGATATGTGTGCTGATGACCGAGGAGGGTCTGTCTGCAGGTGGGAGAGGATGAAACAAGCAGTGAAGGTGTGCGGATGGAGACGGATGGGGGATGGGTGGGGAGATTTAAACAAGATAGCACTCGTTTTTCAAAGCTCGCTGCCGATACGCTCCCGTCAGGTCTCATAGGAACAAAAGCTAACTAGTCTTCAGTCTAGATTAATATTTGCAGTGCATTTCATGTGAGAGTGGCCTCACCCACTCATTTTCCAAAGGTTGCCACACAGAGCCTTTGTTGGTGATCTGCGCTGTAGGGTGGCCGTGTGCATGGATGGTGCATGGAAACCTATGATGTAAGCCTTTGCCCTAGAGTTTGGTTGGTAAGGGCGGATCAGAAAGCAGCAGAAATCTAGAGGAGCAACACTTACGTTGTTTGCACTTCAGACAATGTGCAAACACGATCCACGTGAGGAAAGCGGTGACTTTTTTCCTCTCAAGAAAGCCAGTAATCCGATAATTGACACCGAAGCATAATAATTAAAGCTTTGACTTCCTTGTGCAACCTCAGAGAAAGAAAAAAAAAACCACCACCCATGGATGACTCATAAGCACTCTGCACACTGAAATTAATATCCTAGGAGGACGCCCTGAGCGAATTAGCATTGTTCTTTTTCAAATCCGAACCACATTGAGATATCAAACTGTAAACACATGTTGCTAAGAACCTGCGCCAAGTGACAAGGTTAATGAAAAACACGGAAAAGTAGACAGGATAAGTGAAGATGAAGAGAGGAGGGAGGACAAGTGTCATTTTTTAATGGAGGTTATCACCAAGCTTGTCAAGGCGCACTTTGGCATTCACAAACTGCTCATTAAAGCTTCTTTAGACCTGTAGATGGATCCAGTCTGGGTCTTTACCTTCAGGTACTCTCCACACCCTCTTTCCAGTGCATGAAAACACATGTCTCTGTCTTTGGCCCCCGGTGCCCCCCATAAAAAAGCAAAACTGGAGGCATCTGCCAGCAGTATCTTCTTTATGGGACAGATGGGATCCCAGAGCAGGAGCTCCTGTGCTCGGGGATTGTTTTGTGATCATAAGCCTAATCTCCTTCCTGCTGTGATTTTCCAATCCCTCTGCATCCATGAATAATAAATCACATGCACATATGTAGGCACATAGAAACACACATGTATAGAGACATACAAGAGCATGCTGCATACAGTACGTACTGACTGACTGATGCTCGCTGTAGTGTTTGATTAACCTACAATCCTCACGTCAGTTCACGCAAATGACCAAAAAACATGTGCTCTCACTTACCTGGTGGCCATGCACATAGTTTTGCTTTATTTGCTCAAAGCACTGAAAACAAGAAACACTTTCCTCCAATTTCTCAGCATTGTTCGGAACAACTATGACGGACTACACTGACTCTTTACAGGTGTTGCCCCTGGCTTTGCACGCCTACGTTGGCATCCAAACATGACTGGTCCTGGGACCACTGTCAGTTTGATTTGGTCTATAGTGACCTGCTTTGGTTTTTAAAAATGCAGCCATAAAGTTTTAGTTGGGCCTTGGTCACGATAACTTTGCCCCCAGCCCCTGATGTGAGCAGTTCTTTGTTCTAGACCAGCTAAGTGTTCGTGCCACTCTGGAAACAGTGTTCCGTGCTTTATTGTGAAATATTAGAAGCTTGGTGATGTAGGTACAACTCATGGGGCTAGTTGCATGGATGAACTAGATACAGGTATGAAAGTTGCCAAGTGGAGCAGAAGGCCAAAAACCTGGATGAATGCGTACTGCTCATGCTCTGTGGGCTGCAGGGGCTCATATTGGAGCGAATGGATCAAATTGTGATAGTGAAACGAGTCCAACCTGGAAGCTAGAACACTTCTTTGGTGTATGCAGCTGGCGAACAATTCTCATTGGACAGAATGGGCGCTAACTTTGGATTCACAATGTACTTGTTTTTCAAACCTATGGCAACAAGTCATTGCACTGGAATTGTAATGCTCAAAAAAAAGTATTCACCATTTTACAGCCACTTCTTTCACAATGTAAGTCTATGGGAAAAATTGGCTTTGGGCCATGTTGTGATTACACGTTTTGGACAAATATGTCAAAATGGTTTCAAGCCCTCTGCACTTCCTGGGGGCTTGGCTGGCTGGTTTACCACTGTAGCTGGTGAGCTACCTGGTTAAAATGCTAACCAATCACAGTAGGCTACCTTCTGTGTAGTTTTGCTGTACTATGCCATTTATTCCCCCTGACATTTTGTTCTTTGAGTTGAACATGAATTCATTCAATAAACCATTGACTCCTGTCTTGTAACTGTGTGCGAACCACTACTCTTTTATGGAGCAGTTTAAACATCCAATGGATGAGGTTAAATAAAAGTGAATGGTTCATTACAGCTAATAAGTCACACTGGCTTCCTGTCCTGTCAAAGCTTGGAGTACAGTATATCATACTATCCAATATCTACGTTTTTGGAACCGTGTCAAGAAAAAGGGTTTAATACCTCACTTCCGGCACACCCATACAGTGTTCTGAGTAGAGAGGAGATTGAGGGAGAGGTCTGTTTGGTATTAGGCGGGAAGCCCGGGACAGGAAATGGACCGGGGGTTTCACAGAGGCCGTCCATCCACGGGGCAGGCAGTGGTCGGACCACCATGAGGGCGAGGATAAGGCCCTAGTGTTCACCCTACCCCGCCATCCCACTTTGTGTCACTCACCACAGAGGGGTTGACAGAGATTAAACTAATGTATGAAGAATGGAGTGACTGCAAAAATTGAGAAGTTAAGGTGTGATGTTACATAAACATCTCAGCACTGTAGCAACTCGTCATGGCTCTGCCTGCCTCCTCAGTCAGATAGTTTCCCTTCCTCCCTACCTCCTCTTCACTTCTTCAACTTAATTCGCCTCAGTTCCTGACAGTGAGTTGCCAGTTACCACGAGGATCCGAGCACTTTAGCTGAACCGCTCGCATTCCTCCTGCTCAGCTTATCATGATGATGATCCTGGTGTCAAGTTAGGTGGTATTAGAAGAGTGAAGTTTCCTTTTTTAAGAAATCGTGAACATTCCTTGTAAAAATAGGAGACAGTGAGTCTGAAGGTTTGTGCTCTTATACTATTTTTTACTTGTGGCACTGATAATGTAGAAATGTAACCCTTAACTATGAGTGCACGTGTCTGCCATTTTTTTTTTTCTGCAATGCTAGCAGCTTAGCTTTTTGGATAACAGTGTTGGTTGTTCCATTTGTCAGGCCAACACTTTGATCCAGACTCAAATATGTTAACAACTATTGGGTGGATTGTTATGATTTCTTTCCTGTAACAGCACCAGCTGCTTGACATTTGTGATTTTACCATCATCCATGATCTCAGTCAATTGTGGGAATCCCCAAACGAGTCTGCAGAATAAATGTTGGCAATTTCTGCAAACCATGGATATGTTGGAAACTTTCTTTTTCCTTGGGTTCAGTTTTCACTTTAATCTAGTGGCAACGTGTGGCTTATGATCTGGTTTGATTTAGCCACAAATAACACTTTTTTAGGGTTAGGAAGACATCATGTTTTGTCTTAAAATACCTGTTTTGGTCACCACAATCATGGCTGGGAATTTTGTCCGGAGGTCTCCTTAAAAATATCCAGTGGTGTGACACTTACAAATGTTGAAACGCAGTTTTGAACTGCAGTCATTGGCTTGGCAGCCTTCTCCCCTGTAATTCCACCAGCGTCCCTTCCACTTCCTGATATGAAATTCAGGTCATAAACATGTAATGTAAATGAGATATGACACCTGTAGAAATGTTAATATGCTATATCAACTTAAACTGCCAACATATCTATCCTGCCGACCGGGCTGTGATGAGTTTTCATCAGGTCCAAATTTAAATTTGCCCCAATGATTTGGTGTACGACCAAGTACCTTCACTATTGATGTCAAGGGCTGCAGTTTAAGATAAATAAAAGAAATTGTGACCTGAAAGACCTGAAGGGAGCTCCAGGAAAACAACAATGAAACAAGTTGCACCAGGCTTAAAGGTCCTATTTATAAGAAAAAATGATTTTTGAGTTTCTTTCCCAACTCGTCAAAAACTGACACTTTGGGTTTGTATGACGGGTTGGCCGCCATCCCAGTCAAGTTGGGAGTAGGACTGAAAAATACATTTTTCTTACAAACAGCACCTTTAACTTTGGTTGTAACACAGAGCTACGTCATCCAGTAATATGCTGCACTCCTCAATCGCATACATGCCAGCACACATTCTTGGTAGACTGAGTGCTGTATTTCCACTGTTTACTCACAATCCTCCTGTCGATAGATAAAATAGTAACTGCGCTGTGGTGATAACTCACAATCCTGTCTATGGGAATTATAAAGTGGGGTTCTGGCGCCTGATAAGCCTTTCAACACAGTAATCTGTTACTCAAACTGGACTTTGTGCTTGTATTTGATTGTCTCAGTTGTGCATGCCTCTTGCGTTGTTCAAATACATGGGTGTTTTTAGTCTGAGTCTTGTTAAATGTACTGAAGCATAAATGTGACTTCAATACATTACACATGGCCATATGTTGATTCAAAAGTGGACTGGCATATCACTCGAACAATGTTTCTATTATTGGAGCTGTGCACATCTGAACAACGTTACAAAGGCCTAGCAGGAGGCCACAACTGAAACGGCTCTTTTACAAACCCGTCTTCCTTTGCATATTTAAGAATAGCTCTTTGTGTGCATGCAAGTATGTACTACATGGAAACTATGTGACTGGCCAACTTCCTTTGACAGCCTTGAAGTGTTGGATATAGAGGATATAGTGGCAAAGCCCTGCAGTGAATTCCTCTATAAGCTTGGATTAGATCCCAAACAACAGGTTTATTACCAGCCAGTCACATTAATTCACTGTCAGTCCGCCTAGAGCGCAGAGAGAGCCACATCGAGCGGAGAGGAAAACTGGTCAGCTGCAGGCCGAGATAATGAATAATTATTTCCACCTCTGGCCACGGCTGCCAGCAGCACCACTCCTAGCAACACCAAAAAATCCCTTTCTGTTTACACATGAGGCATAATGATGGGCTTTCTTTTACAGGGAACTGTAAAAGATGCTAAGTATATACCCCAGAATAAACACGAACAATGTTGCACTGTGTTTATGGCTTCCTTCGCAAAATTGCTGAATCTTGATCGGCGACGCTCGGTCGCTGAAACACTAGTTTCCATTTTGAGACGGAGAGCAAAGACACTGGAGCGGTTCAGCTTCCATTAGCTATACTTTTTTTATTCATGAATAAAACATGTGAAGAATGTAAAACAATTTATAACAATGGAACATTATGTCCAAAGGAGATGAAAGAGTTTTGCGGTTGCATGTCCAGGCTGACGTACGTCGTCCTTCTGAGGCTTAGAAAATGACTAGCAGCGATGATGTAAAATACTTGAACTGAAACGTGCTCACAACTTTTTACAGAACGTTGCGTTTCATATGACACACGACACTTTTCAGTAGCTCGTTTGGACGTCACTGAAATAAAAAGTTGAGCCGCCGAGGCAGGAAAATTGCAGCCAGCATGTTTTCAAAGATTACAGCTGTTTTTACAGAACAGCGTAGAATATTATGGGGCATAACCGAGGCCACTAACACTTACACAGTATCAAATTTGAGGCTGACACTAAAAACAGCCAGACTAGTGATTATGGTTTGATAAAGGCATCAGTCCCAGAGCAAGCTGGAGCCAGTTTGCTTGTCTCTCCTGCGCACACACGGATACACATGGACACACACACACACACACACACACACACACACACACACACACACACAGATAGATAGAGAGACAGCGATGCAGAGGAAATGAAAGAGCAGCTGTTGACTGTCGGAACAACAATGTCGTTGGTTTGCTGCCACATTCAGAATATGCAGCTTGTTCGGCCCCCAGCCTACCATTCATAACCCTGCCACCTCCCTTGACCTGGCCTCCAGGCCTGCATTGCCTCCAGAATTACAAAACAGACACTTTCCAAACACTTTGACAGATGGATTTTTAAGAAAAATAGACATGCAATGAAAAATGTGTCTGTGTAACAACTGGCTGAGCAAGAAAAACAAAAAAAACAAGAAAAGAAAACAACAAGAACTCAGATTTCTCTGCTGGCCTTTGACATCTTTGGTCTTAAATGACTGAACTTCATGTGACATCAGATCACACAGGGAGTTCATCATTAGCCTGACACACAAGGAAATTCTTCTTTTAAGTATAACATTAACAGCATGTCGACAGACTGAGGATTGACTACTGACTACTACTGATTGAATTCTCAGGTCAGCAGGTGAAAATGAGCCCAACTCATGAGCCCAACCACATGGAAAACCAAGATATCATTGAAGGTTTCCGTGGTCCTTCAAAAGTCTAAAATCCAATAGTCTGAATTGTAGGCCTTAAAAGTTCCTAAAATGTCTTAAATACAATTTTGACAGGTCTTAAGAATTTATTGGAATATGAAGGAAATGAAAAACGTTGCATTAATCTCCAGAAAGCGTTTTTTTGTTGCTAGGAAGTGAAATAGGTCTTAAATTGCGTTCACAATGGTCTTAAAAAGTCTTAAATGTTAAACCTGCATAAATCCTGATCAGACTGTAAAAACTAAACAAAAGCTACTGCAGATATTATATACAGCTTTACATAAATCACTGCATCTTCACTTCCTATAAGCCCTCACCCTCCAGTCCCCACTGACGTCCAGGCACCAGAACCCTGTTTAACGCCACACATGCTGCGAGTGGAAGCCTCAAAAAGCAGTGTAGGTGCTGCAGGGCTTTTCCGAGGAACCAATTTGGTTTACACATAAACAATTAAGGCCAACTTACAAGACTGCAATCGTAGCCTGTTTCAAAAACTTAACTGTTTCTGGTCAACAATGGACAAAGAGACTGGGAACACTTTTGATGAAGAAAAAATGATTCAGAACATTTCAGAACAGTAATAAACCTCTGAATTATTAATGTGGAAATAATTTGTTAGCAACGATACTTAACTGCTTGAAAATCCTTTCTGGATGTTAAACGTTTGCCCTGGACTGACCTACACATCTTTCACCAATTTGTTATAAATGAGGTGTCAACATATTTGGTACACATCTGCTGAACATTTGCACCAATAAAACAGCCAATCCAATAGTTGCAACTACATGTTGCACCAATAAGAGGGGTTTCTTATACATGTAAAAACTTTTGTCTTTATGATCTTTTTAAATCGACTGTAGTTGTGCATTTTACAAGTCAAGTCTGCAAATAACTCTAAACTGTACGTATTATAAACATCTCTAAACCATCTTAAATTTACATGTATTCATTACCTACCTGTTGTTTTAGTGCAACTGACAGTATGCTACATAGATCAGTGCATCTTTGGCAGTATAACAGGCAATGGTAGTACACTTTTGTGAAACTAACCAAGGTAGTTGCCTTTTCTGAACTTAACCAAAGTGCAACCGTTCAACAACATTAACCACATATGTTTATCACTGTTAACATAGCGGGAATGGTCACTTGACTATGACAATGATGGTCACGTGGCAAAAGTCATCTTACTTCGTCCTTTCCTGCACCTCCAAACCTCAAACATGAAAAGCTAAAAATGAGTAGACACGACACACGAAATATCCTTAAAAGTTGTGTGAGCTATTCATACGAAAACCCATGAGATCGCATTGGACCAGCATACTTACATTATGATCAAAGCATTTCATATTTTATGGGACCCATTGGAAGAAAAGTGCCTCCCAGTGAACAACTTCTCGGAAAAAGAAAGAAAAAGTTTCTTGTCTTCACGATTAAAGACTCATTTGTTTCAGTGCATCGACCCTCCCCGAGGATCTGGCCTAAAATCATGTAAGCTTGTCATCAATTCATTCTAGCAAACGTCTGTGAAGGTCTCATGATGATGCAGAACTAATGGCACAAACAGACTTCTAATGACTGATTCTGTTTTTTACGAAGAAAGAGGGGGGAGCATCGATTTTCTTTCTTTTTGCGCAAGGAAGGGGTCAATCAGTTCGTTCTGAAGCAAGCTATAACAGGAGGATAACCGATGGCAGGGAGAAATATCTGACTATGAAAACAGGCAATATTTCTGCCCTTACTCACCCTGCCTGTTTCTATCTCCCTCTGGCCGATAGCCACCCTCCTGGGAGTCAACCTGCCAATCAGATGCCAAATAAATCCACACTGCCCCTTCCCCTGTGAGCCTGCATGATATACATCCTTCTAGCCTAGCCCCTTTATAAAACAGCCACTCCTATCCTTGTATGCACTGTATAAACACACACACACACACATTCACATACACACACACAGTAATAGACATACTTTTCAGAATTGAGCTTGAACTATCCCACAGACATGAACTAAAAATACAAGCCCTCACTGGTATTCATGACTCCTGAGAACAAGTTGAAGTGAAACATCAAGCAGAAATGTTGGGGCAGGCTGTAAACCACAAGCAATTGTGCAGCCTTGGGAGCATGGCACTCTCAGAAGCCTGCGCATAATGACATAGGAACTGGCATTAATAACATGCCAACAAACAATCTTGTTTCCATTCATGCTTTTCCCACAGTGAAGTGCCGCCATGGGGTGAGAGGATACCACACGCACCGGGCTGTAGGGTGCACATACGCTTCGCGGAGAGAAGATGGGCAGGAAAAGTGTGCATTTAGAGTGAATGTGTCCGATGATGCAGACCAGAGCCATTAGACGCTGTCTCTCTCTTTCCTCCCTCTCATTAAGGTGGAGCCCGGAGGAGTGCGCTGGAGGAGTGTAATCGAGATAATAACACGGTTGCGCACACAGCTGCCGATGGGGACGGCAGAGCTGTGCCAGGTTGGAAGCGAAAAGTCAGAGTGCAGGTTTACTTGACAGCCACATTCTGAGGACAGGACCCAACAGGCCGGGAAGACAGGAGAGAGCAGATGGAAAGGTGAAAGGTGGATGAAGTGCTGCCTCTGGATCAATTTTTGTGCTTGTATGAAGGAATATTCCATGACAAACGCTAAAACACTCGCTGCCTGTTGGCTGACAAGTCTGAAGCTTTCGCCTCCACTGAGGACGGCACCTGTAGTAGACCTGGATTTGCAACAGTTACTGACCAAGAATCACAGGAAAAGCACATGTTAAAACTTCTCAAAGCTGCAGCATAATCCTCTTCTGCACCGTTCATCTATACCTGGTGCATGTTCTAAACACTCTGCATCACACTTTCCCTGCAGTACAACTAATTACAGCCTTGTGTCACGCTATCGCCTCCTCGTAGCACAGAAGTCGTGTACTGCTCATTTTATCGCCAATGCAAAGCCTTATTTGGAACACACAGCAGAGAAGTGGATTATGCTGCAGAGGAGTTTTAAGGGATAGTTCAGACTTTATGGAGTGGGGTTGCATGAGGTACTTATCCATAGTCAGTGTATCACACATGGGAAATGAGGGTCAGCACACGTCCAGTTAAGAGACGCAGCAGGAATACCGAGTTCAAGTTGAGGTTTAAACTATATTTCCACCGCTTTACCTTGCTGTCAGACAGTCCTTCCCTTTGAGTGGTGACCAAAACTGGCTCTATTTCACTGGAAAGCGTACCAATCTACAGACGAGCATAACAGGTATTTTAAGCCGAATCATGATTTTCCTAACCCCGACTAAGTGGTTTTTGGGGCTAAACTGAAGGAGAGCAGAAGCACAGCTCTTGTGACAAGAGAGAAACAGATAATTGAACTGAAACAAATGTAAAGAAATGTGAATGTTGAACTTATCTGTGGTTTTGCAGCAGGGGCGCAACTACCTACTTTCTGAGGGGTATGCAGACATATTATAGCCCCAACCACCACCACCACCCTTTTTTTCTATTTTCTTCAATGTTTCACACACTTTTATTTTTCATATTGCAGCAGGTGATCAGCAATAACAAAAAATAATTTAATAACATGTAGCAGTGGGTCTGTATTGCAAATATGACATTATGGCATCTAAACAACAGTTTTTATATTTTTCAGTGTTACCACTACATTGCTACATGGCGTGCCCTTGCACTCGCCCATTTATCAAGAATGGCATCAAATGAAATAGACCGTGCCACACTGTTTTCAATTGAGATCACTGCTAATTGGGTCAGGCGATCATTGCTCATACTCGAACGAAGGTATGTTTTGATAAGCTTCAGCTTACTCTTTTGAAAGGTAACACTCTGAAGTTTTTCCCCAAACTGAAATAATCACTGTAAGTGCTACTACCATTGAGTAATCTAAGTTGGAACACACTGAAGTAGAATGTTTTTATTCTCGCCTGAATTTTTTTTTTGCAATCAGATGCCTGCTCCTCCTCCTCTTCCTCCTCCTCCTTCCCATCATTATTCATACCTTTCATACATTTCCAAATGTTTTTAAATTAACTCAATAATATCTCATAAGAAACAAATCTCTATCTGTCGCTAAATGAAATCATATTCCTGGCATCTAAATACTAAGTGACGTTTTGAAAGAATAAAGAACGTGTTTCAGTATCAGATCCTTCCTCCTCTCCTGTCTCTGTGCTGCTGTCCTCCTGCTGTGAGCCTGCACGTTAGAGGGAGGGGCTGCTTGTCTCAGTCAGCAGCGGTATACGAGAGTTTGCAAGGTATTAGATTTGTGACAAACTATAGGATTAACGATTAGATGACACACAGACAGCTTTCTTTTTAGCTTGTTTAACGTTAGCTGCTCTGCCCCGTGCTGCGACTGTGAATGCGGAGACGGAGCAGATTAAAATATCGTGCTCTACATGTTCACGTTAATGCATGTTGAACAGGTGTACTGATAAAGTTTTGGTAAAGGTTTTATTACACTTTACTAAATAGGAGCATTGACAGGAGCATCACTACAAACATGTTCCTTTATTTTTCTTGACATGATCTGTAATCAGTACACAGTTGCAACAAGACAACAGTAACCTGTCGTTTTACTAGTAGTAGCTTTAGCTAACCTGAATATTTACAAGCCTCCTCTTGATACACTGACATAACTTACCCACTGTCTTTCAACCACTTAGAAAAACTTTTTTTCATTCCCTCAAAATCTTTATCCTTCTCCCTCTTTCTGTTTTGTGCCCCCGAGAGCTTTCTCTTCTGCCTCTCCATCTCTGCCCCCCGTCTGTCATGTAAACAACACGATTCAAAACGGGAAGAAAAAAAAAACGCGCTCCAGCGCGTGCTCGAGGGGGCGCGCACTGGAATGGCTATAGTGTGTTGTGTGTGGGAGGGGGCGTGAGGAGGGGAGGTGAGGGAGCGGAGGGGCGCCTAATGACATGCCTCTCTGTTACTGATCATATCATTGATTTACACATGCACAAACAGCTGTTAAATACAGAAAATGCCGACTCAAATTTTTTTCCCCCCCATCGCTTTGGCGCCCCCTCTAGCGCGGCGCCCCTATGCGCCGCATATAGTGCATACCCACTTTTTGCGCCACTGTTTTGCAGAAACACACTGGCGACTGGGTTGTTCTGCAAACCACAGATATTCTTTACGTTGCAACTTTCATAACATTTCTTTGGTTCAATTTTCAGTTTCATGATGTAAAAAATGGTCTGGTGAGGTTTAGGCACAAAAACACTTAGCTAGGGTTAGGAAAATATGATATTTTGGTTTAAACGGCCTGTTTTTGGCACCACAAACACGGCTGGAAGTTGTCCCGAGGTCTCTTTAAAAATATCCAGTGGTCCAGCAAGCGACAGCATTTCACGGCCACCTTTCAAACCTTCAGGCTGCCTCATTGATACTCAAAAAATGTACATAGAAATTCAGTTGAGTATTCCTTTAAATGTAAATTGGAAGGAGCGGGCACAGTATGTGACTGCTGCCTGCACACCAGCAACATAATAATTAGAGCAGTCCACACCCACATCAGTCGGTGCACACTGCTTACTTCTCTGCTTCTGAATCACTCGGACGTCCACTTCCTGTTTGCCCCCCCAGCCCAGAAGCTTAAGCCCCATGTAATCGTTCAACACCATTGCACTTCCTTTCCTCTGTCCCCCCCATCCTGCCGTCCCCCTCTGCTGGGAACTGTTGACTCATGGTTGACTAAATCAACAGTTTCGGGTTAGAGGCATCCATCTGGACTGTTGTAACCGCTGTGGCCTGCTGGTCATTTACCTCTTCACCGGAACAAACCCCTGCAGCTATAGTCAACACACACTGACACTTGTGATAACAAGCTGAGCTGCTTTTCATTGGAAAACAAGCACTTTGACACCATCGCACAGTCGGCGGAGCAAAAATTGGTGTCAAAAAGTGAATGAGCAGCTTGTAACTGTGCCAGAACAAGTTTGTCACAAGTTCTGTTTTCAGGACCCGAGGGCTTTTTGGGAAGCAGATATCCTATCATGCGCTGTTCTCAGATAACTTCTTCAGTGTGACCTTACATTCTCCAGACAGAAATAAAAGACAAGCGGGAAATTAATTTGGTCGCGAGCCACCGGCTGCGTGTCAGAGCGCAGGAGCTCTGAAAACTTGCATGTATCAGCATCTAGGGTTGATCTTCACTCCGTGAATTCACACCTTTCAGGCTGGCAGCTAAAGGACTTAATGATTTACTCCTGCCTGTGAGGAGCCGGAGCAAGAGCCGACATGCACGGGGCAAATCTTATCTTTTTGAGCACAGTCAACCCGTATCAAAGCACCCTCTTACCGTAAGATATCACTTCCTTCAGGGGCAGCTGAGAATTTTATGACTGTCATTCCAAATGTGGAGCTACTGAGTTCACGAACCGCTTGTTATTAACGTGTCTGTAGCACGGCGAGGTCAGACGGAGTGAGATGATATATTTTTCGGGGACATCCTGTGCAGAGACTCATCTTCAAGGCTCAAATTTGAAGCTCGGAGATTTACGAAATCTACAATTATGAAACCTCCGGGGGTTTAAAATCTCCGTAGACGCAGCACCGCGTGACGAGCCAAAAGAAATCCACCCTGACGATCTTTGCTTTTTCACAACCGTTATTTTTTGATAGAGGCTTCCCTTAAGCACACTGAATACATCATCACCTGAGCGTTCAGGGAGTGTAGTAAGTGCCTGCATGAGTATGTGTGCGTGTGCAACCATACTGTATGTGCGCTGCATTGCATTTGTCAGCTCTCCCGTGACAGGGGAATGCAAAAACATGACTCCCTCGGTGTGGAAACCATCTGCCTCACTTGTAATCAGCTTGTGCAGTGTCAGGGTGTTTACACTGAGGCTGCATGCTTGGAAGAAAACAAACGGGCAGGGCTTCATAAATCAGTTTCCTGTTCGAGCCCCCGGAGTTTATGCAGCCACCGCGTAGTGAGATGCTTATCACCTGATGAAGCCATCCGAAATATTTTGCCCGCATGCGAATGCTGCTCAGTTTATTGGGTCTTTTTATTTGCAGTTGTTTCTTCCAGATGTTTGTGGACAGAAATGAGGTGTTTAATGCTCCACGGCAGCTCATCCACATTCGCTCCGTGGACATCTCGTTTTTCGCTCCACTGGTTGAAAACCTAACAAACATCTCCGCCGAGAGAATGAAATTCCAGCGCTGCAGCTGCGGCGTCCGACTACAAAGCGAGCGGGGCAAGGCTGCGTGATTCCTCCCCAGACGGTCCACCTCTCTCACAGCACGAGGCCTCGACCCCGGCTCGCTTCCAGACCTCTCCTGGATCCAATCTGAGGAGCTGCGGCATTAGCTGTAACATGAGGATGAAGCCGGGGGTATAAACGGGAAATTAAACGGACTGGGTGAAATGTGCCTTCAGCGTCCAAGAATAATGACTATACCTTGAGCGTTCCTCTATATGAACTCCAAACCAAACAGCTTCCTCTGATTGGGTTTCTGCATCGAATGTTAATTTGCAAAGACCTCTCAATTTTCTTCACATTCTAGCTTCCAAATGTTCTCCTTATGGGCTCAACCATTTCCTACACAAACTTGAAAATCAAAACTCGCTCTTGGTCAGTACCGATGTGTATTTACAGCATTCTTAGCTCGAGCTGACTCATCGCTGAGTCATTTTCGGGCGTCCAGAAATAGAATCGACCTCTCTGTTCGGTTGGACAGTACAGTATAGGGGGTAGTGTTTAGCCCGGAGGCTCAGCGAGGCCAGACCTGCAATCTGGAGAGCTCCACTGCCGAGTTCACCCCAGGACATATGAGTGGGGAAAATAAACTATTACAGGCTCAAAAAGTATTCACTCGAAGCAAGAGGGCAGTTTCTGTGTGTGTGTGTGAGAGAGAGAGAGAGAGAGAGAGAGAGGGAGAGAGACGATGCATGAAAGTGTGTAGTGGGAACAATAAACACAGCTTGAAGCCTTGAACTCTAAACCGCAGGCTGTTATACATATTGGAGTATAAACACAGCTGACACCTTGTCATAGTTGAGAGATGTCTTACTAATTTGATGCTGATTGAGGGAGGCACAAGTTAAGAGGATAAGATACAATATTTACGCCTAAATGTGTACACCAGAAGAGAAACTGTTCATTCGATCTTCACGGAGAGGTTTGGGATCTTGCTGGTTCTGTAACTGAACCTCCACGACTCTCCCGGGACATAATCTCCCGTGTTCCCGTCTGCTGTCTGAAGCCCCGCTGCTCGTCCTGATGGTCCAGCCAGGTGTTTGGAATAAAGGCCTCTCTCAACCTGCAGCCGAGGTGGCGAGTGCGCAGACGATGGAGGGGAGCGATCGGCTGAAGCCTAATAAATAACAGTCAGGCCCTCTTGAAGCCTTATTTTACAGTACAGGAGGATCATTTACAACCAGAGAACTGCAGCAAAAATGTTATCCGGGCTTTGGTGCAAAGCTTTTTTACAGATGGAAGAGAAGTTACTGTTGCAGTCAAAACGGGGGTCCAGGTTTCATTATGACTGTGTGGAGAGACTTCAGAGATTTTCTGTTACTGTTTCATTTCTGCCTTCTAATTCTTCACCAAGGCCTTCGCCTTTGAATGCCTCATTACACCGAGGTTTTCAAAGTGCTTTATGTAAGACATAAAAAAGGCATTAAGGCAAGATATAAAAGAAACACAAGGCGGTAAAAAAGACGTACATTTGAAAAGAGCAAACTAGAATAAAAGATAGATTTAAGCTGGAACTGACTGCAACTGATTAAAGGTGTCTTTTTTTTTTTAGAAAGGGCCAGTATTCGAAGGTAGCACCAAAACTATACTAACTGTTGCTCACTGTAGTGGAATTGCTAGTCTTTGCTGTTGATATCTTTGGCTGTAGCGACTAGCTGACGTTAGCAAGTAGCTCAGTAAGCCGTGGAGCTAAGTGGGAGCCTGCCTGCGCCGCAACCTCAAGTGACGGGAGAGAATGGGGCTCATTCAATGGGCCTCCCAGGTGATTAACATCGACTCTGACCAGAACTATTACTCGAAAAAACTGCGTGTAAAGCTGCAATTTTTTCACACCTTACGCTGTGTCGCTGAAACTACGGACCGGTACTAAGTATTAGGAGACGGGATGGGCCAGGGCTAGCTGGTTAGCATGCTAGCTTCTATAAACATCCCTAAAACACAGTACACAGATGTCTTCGGCATAATGTAAACACGTTCATACCTTTGCACTCTTTTGATAATGTTAGTTCCTGTTGTATTGTTGTTGTCTACTGAATATAGCAATGCTAACCAGCTAGCCCTGTCTAGGTTCACGGTTTCTCCTGTGCTAGCGGCGTAAACATTAACACTCCCCCACTGCTCCGAGCTCCCAGTCCAGACTGCTAGCTGCACGGCTAACTGAGCTAACTGGCAAATATAGCAAGCAGCAATTAGAGGTAACTGGTGAATTGCTGCCCCCTATTGGTTTGGTGTATACGCTTACAAGGTGGCCAATTCTTACATGTTGACCTTTTAAGGTTTTAAGAAAATAGAAATTACACTGCGAACAGAAACATTTCTGCCCTAAAGTTTTCTGGGAGTTTGTTTCAGATGTGTTAATAGAAACTGAATGCTTTTCTACACCACACTACATCTGACCATACATTTGTTTTGGCCCTAAGCTATCCAGTGCTTTATAACACAACAGTGGTATTAAAACAGCCATTATATGACACAGAGAAAGCCAGTGTGAGGTTCATGAGCTTGACTGATGTGGTCCTCTTTCTTTCTTTCATAGCAAAGACTTCCTGAGTCCTTTAATTCTCTGCATATTCTTAAGATGATAGTAGACCTATTTTTTAATTGTCTTAATGTGTAGGTTTAGGTCTGACTACACCTACATTTCTAGCTTGTAAACAAAGTGAAGTGGAGCGCTGACTTTCTTATTTTGGTGTGTTTTCTGTTTAACTTGAGGACATTCTGGATATTCCTGATTTGTTTAATGCATTTATTCAGTAAAATTAAAGAGCCAGTAGTAACTTGGGTATTATCGGATTCAACATAAAACTGTTTGTGTGTAAATCAAACCCATAACAATGGGCACTGCGGAGTTTCAAGTGTTCCCAGTCAAACTGGCTCTTTTGGTATCTGAATTCAATTAACACAGGAAGAGATGTTATCTGTGTAATATTCAGGCCTCTGAAACGGGCTCCTTTATCCATGTTTTTTCAGTGTACTTCACACAGAACACTGTGCGTCACTTCCATAAAAAAATAAAATGATATAGCTCGGCTGCAGCAATTTTCAAATACATTGAGTTTCTCAGGGGAAATGATAGCCTGTCAGGGGTTTCAGCCACTGCTGCCTTTAAAGAGAGTGGTGTGCGAGAGGCAGAACCCATTCTTAAAACAGCATGAAAGAGCAGCGCCTCATTTTCTAAATCTAAACAGTGCCAATGTATACACACCCTGCGTGTGCTGCAATTCATGCTGTAATCTATTCCTGTCAAAATGTTAAATGGTTTTCAAACATTAGAAACAGTTGGCGCTTCTTATGAATGATACATGCGACGCAGCTTGATGCATGTAAGAGACGTGTTAACATAACTTTGATGTTAGCGAAGTTTGACAGGAAACACGTTTTATCACATCTTTAGATAGAGCAGCTGCAGAACACAAACAGAGCATAAACACCAGCAGTGGAAAGGAACTAAGTACATTTACTCAAGTACTGTACTTGAAACAGACGACTTTCCCAGTGGTATTATTTTTGGTGTCTCTGTCACAAAGATGACCGGATCGCTTTCTGTTTTTCTTCAAAGTAGCGACTACCACCAACAAAGTTTATTTACTCCTTTAGCCTGTAATAGGGACGTGGAAGCAGACAGAAATAGTGTCTGGCATTATTGTAGAGCTATTACATTCAACATTTACTTCATAATGATAAGTTCAAGCAAAAAAAAAACCTGTCTATCACCAGTTTGAGTATACGTTTGTGGTAGTTGGACTTCAATGAGGATTTCTATTTTCTGCTACTTTACAGCTCTACTTCACCAGCTGGAAATAATGTACTTCTTATGCTACAACATGTCGCTACTTTTATTTTTCTGATTCACATTTCACATAAAACATATATGATACGTTTATAAAGTACGACTTACTGTTAAGGATTAACAATCCAGTGTATGTCTCTGCAAATCACAGCTGTGTTGAAAATGTACGTAACTTTATATTGCAACTTTACGTTTCTTTAGGTTTAATTCGATATTTTATGTTATGTTGTGTTATGTTCAAAAACTGGTTGGTTAGGGTTAGGAAGAGACAATCTTTTGGCTTAAAAATACCTGTTTTGGTTGCTTTGTCAAGACTCTGTGGCGCAATGGTAGCGCGTCTGACTCCAGATCAGAAGGTTGCGTGTTCAAATCACGTCAGGGTCAACACCCAATATTTGCTTTCAAAGGCAATTAAGAAAATATATCAACCTATCTATGTGGCTTATTTCAATTTATCACCTAGAGTGGTGCGAGATACTGAACCCCAAACTGCTCCTGATGGGTACCTTGCATGGCAGCCACCGCCATCAGTGTATGAATGTATGTGTGAATTACTGCAAGTCGCTTTGGACAAAAGTGTCTGCTAAATGTCCTGAGGTTGCGTCAAAAACACCTGATTTTGTCACCACAAACATGGCTAGAAACTGTCCTGAGGTCTCCTTAAAAATTACCAATAGTGTTATGCTAACAAAGGTAGAAATGTAGTCCATGGTCAAAAAAATCCAGTGGTTTCACTCATAAATGTTAAAACACAAGCTCGGACTATCATCAATCTATACCGCAGATTGGCTGGACCTTGCTACCTGACTATATGTAACGTAGTCAAAACTAGCTCCACTTTGACCTGCTACAGCAGCAAAATGCTGCTTAAACATTGATGAATCTGTAATATGCCAGTCAGGGGTCTTTGTGCTAATGATGCTTTTGTACTTTTACTTATCTAAGATTTCAAATGCTGGAATTTAGTGCTATTTTTGATACTTTTACTTCAGTAAAGGATCTGAATACTTATTTCACCGTGATGAAAACACTGCTAACCGTTCGGAGCCTCAATGACCTGCCGTGATGGAGTCCAGACTGATCCTCAACTAACCAAACCTCCAAAATGGCTGCCAACAACCACACGACCAAAACCCCAAACAGTCTGCTGAGTAAGAACCACCAGGTAGCAGACAGTGCACCTCCAAACATAATCTGTGCTGACGACAGACCTCTGGAGACTTCAGTCCCGTTTCCTACATCCTACTGGTACTGCCCCACACAAGAAATATGGAAGTGATCCCAAACCAAACCCCTGAAGAATTCACATCTGGGCCACTATGAAACCAAAGTTTGGTCCAGACGTGTTTCTTCTCAGTGGGTGCCTGGCACCACTCGTGAAAACCTGGTTTGGTTTTGGTGAGTGGCACTCCACCCATGACACGGCCGCAGGAATTACACCCTATATGAATGTTTGTCACCCAGTGTCTACTATAAGAACCACTGTAGCACCCGCTGCACCCTGATGGAGCGAGAATAGACCTGAGCAGTCAGTCAAGCGTTGCACTGGGAAGCCTGTAATGACTACCTCCGACTCTATTTGGCTTTCTGTGGGAAGAGTGATGGCTCATAGAGAAACTGAAACAGCAGTGGGTAACAGAAAAGATCTTCAGGACTATCGTAGGTGGGGTTTTTGTTTTCCATTCTTGATTTTCACTTCTTTTTTTCTCTCGAGCAACCAAGTGAAAGAATGTGCGGTGCGGTTGTCAGCGCACATGGTCATCCGACAGCTGGAAATAAAAGTATGCATACCCAACAAAGGAGATGTATGACCTAAATCAAAGACTGACACACTTGCAAAGGTTGAATTGAAAGACTACAGTTTTATCTTCTTACAAACAGTTGTTATTTACACTTCCAGTTAATGACAATTCATGCCGTAGAGTTTAAAATGTTTGCATGCATTCATTTTTGTGTGATCATCGGGGAAATGCACTGCAGTGAAGTCAATCGTCGACAGTGTATATATACTGCATGTATTTTTGATATTTTGAATGGAAATGTAGTTGCAATTGCAGATTGCTTTCAAACACTTCAGGGCTGAAACGTTGAAAATCAAGTCATGACTCAAGAACTTTTCTCTGAACAGAGGCCGGTGTGGTCCCACATGGTAATTTCAAGATAATTTTCTGGATCCAGTTGCTTCAGGCAACCCGATGACCCACAAAAAGTAATGATGTAGTGGTAAAAAAGATTAAAAAAAAACCAACCTACTGAATTTACTTAACGTTTATTATGTTGTATTACTTATGATTTTAGCTTCTCATCGTAGGAGCAACAAACTGTTATTTCACCCTTTAAAAGTCACAGTCTAGCTTCAAGGTGTTATGGACATGTGGAGTTATTTTATGTAATATGGTGCAATCTTTGCTCATCTTTGAATTGCAGCAATTAAATCATAAAGTCCTTCTTTGTACAAACACGACTCTAAGTGGAAGAGACGCGCACGAACCCTCTCTCGCTTAACCCATCTGCCTCATCCTGTGCTTTGATGTGTGTCTCAGAGATTAGACCGAGCTCTGAAGTTCGACTCTTTGATTGGAGAAAATATTTACAGCACGCACACAGAGAAAGAGACGTGTCTCAGCCGCCCACACCAAAGCTCGCTTTTGAAGGGGGCAGCGAGAGGAAATCCAAGGGCTGTTTGCCACCGACAGATACAGGATGAAGGGGTGGAAGACTCTCGAGCAGAGGAGGAGGAGGAGGATGTGAGAGTCAGAATTTATTCAACATTTTGGTAAATCTTGTATCTTTACTGGCACGGTGATGTGCATAAAGCTCTGTGGTTTCTCAGCACAGTGCTGGTGGGCTTTATTTTCCTCCACATTCTCATTTGTCACGTAAAAATCGCTTGATTTCTGTAAATGATTCAGCTGTTGAACGCCCACACGACTGACGCCAAAACTCATGAGCCTCCTTCCGAATGTGTTTAGCTGACTAAACGTTGTGATACTGAAGTGAAAAGAGCAGTTCCTCACTTTTTTAAGGTGCTGAAATCAGTGGAGAAAAGTCAAAGTAGAAACTCTTGGGCAAAAGCGGACCTACTTTATTTCAGAGTAAAGGCTCCTCTGTGTTCTGGTCAACAGATGTCTGTGTCTAAATATGCCATTAATGTGAAAAAAAAGTGCAGTCAGCTGTTTTAAGACAAATTTTATTGTTCGCAGGAAAGGCCCCTAGAGATGTCTTTACTGGAAGGTCCCGACATGAAATTTCACAATTTATTCTGCGAGGCAGATGGTTCATGAACAAAGGGCATAATAAGGAACACATTATAATAACAAAATGATCGTGGCACTAAGATGTAGATATACCAAGACCAGCTGGGAGGCTGTACTGGCACAGAGCGGCTTTAAGCTAAATGCTGATGTCAGCAGAACTCTGAGAAGTACTCAGATCTTGTACTTACTTTTACTTTGGTAGAAATACTACTTAACAAAAAGCACAAACGTTTTAGGATCAAACGTCACCCAAAAGTACCAAAAGTAAAAGTACTCATTATGAAGAAAGGCCCGTTTAGAATAATGTATTATTTGATTTTAATTATTGATGCATTAATGTCACTTTAATGATGCAGCTGGTAAAGTACTTTATATTATTTATCTGCTGGAGAGCTTGTGACTTCCATCCTGGAGATCCATAAAGTTTTGCCTTCATCTATAATCAGTGCTGTAAAAAAGTCCCCAAAAGTCGCACTTGAGTAAAAGTAAAGAAAATATGAATTTGGCAAAAGTGAAAGTCACCCAGTAAAAAGTATCTGATATTAAATGAACTCAAGTATCAAAAGTAAAAGTAAAAGTCAATTATACATGTATTTACATCCTCTGCCTGCCTGATTATCAGATCCAATATTCAGCATTTTTCATAATTATCAGGAACAGAGTTTTTTTTTGTTTTTTTAAGTCAAAAATACATTTAAAATGTGCTACTTTGGCTTTGATGCATCCTGCAATCTTTAAAGTATCCAGTAACTAAAGTTATTTAATACATTTAGTGGAGTGAAAGGTACAATATTTGCCTCCAAAATGCGGTGAAGTGGAAGTAAATACAGTAGTAACAGAAAATGGAAAAACTCAAATAAAGTACAAGTACCTCGAAATTGTACTTAAGTTCATTACTTGAGTAAATGTACTTAGTTACATACCATCAATGTATGACATGACATGAAAATTTGAGGAATCGCAAAAGAAGCGTTATTACAATATATCAAAAAAGCAACATGGCTGTATATGTTATGTGTGTATAGTTCAGTCTGGACCAAAGTGTTGGACAAACCAACTGCAGGACTTCATTTCCATCACAAGAGCCACGCCAAAAAGTTAACACAAGCTGCGAGACAAACTTAATTTCAATGTGAAGAAAAAATGTAGAATAAGTGAGGTTATGGATTTTACATCTAACAGTAAATTATTCCAGTGAAACTAAACCTATATTTTTTCAATACGTTCTTCATGTCCATCCAAACCAAATAGAAACATCACTCTCAAACTTTTCTACACTTGCAGCAGCAGCAGCAGCTGCCATGTGCAGAGTACAGTGTCTGATTTAATAACGTGTCTCAAGTGTTTATGTCTCCGTGTCTGAGAGAGAATGTGATGTGGGCCCAAACATCATTAGACACACGGAGGTGCAGACAGTCTCGCCGAGTTTTTCCACAGCGCAGATTAGCAGAACTCCTGCAGCTTTCTCTCTGCTGACTGTGCTGAGTGGGCACAGCTGCGAGAGTCGTAATCACCACCGATGGACAAGCAGCTCGTTTCCCAAGCTACCCGCAACTGGTCAGTGTGGGATTGGCGTGACTGTTGCTGTATTTGGGGGTTGAGCGATTTTCTGCTCAGTATTTTTCATTTCAACAGAGATATCACGCTCTATGGCACAATCGAATTTTCCCACACGAAAGGCCTCAGAAGTCCGGACCTGATTCTGTCATTATTCATATTTGTAATGTGGATAAAACCAAACAGCTCCATCATTCACTCCATGAAAGACTTCATCTGTTATTCTCACTTGACTTGCATCGACTGAGTCTTGTTGTTTTTAATGTAAAAGAATACATTATCTCATCAGCCTAAATCAGAGGAGGCATATCCATTTCACGTGATGATGAGCCAGAGTTGTACTAATCACATTATGCTCTCTGGCAGCTTGCATTACAGGGAGTGACGTATCCAAGATTTTTAAACCATTATAACAGCAGCGAAACTGCTTGAGCAAATATTGTCTTTACAACCTCCACGTCTAATAGTTACAAAGAGAGGAAACTGAAGTGTGACACAAGGTTTATATTTGAATCGATGAAGCTCTTAAGAATTCAAACAAACTTTTGTCTGATGGGATTAATCCAACTGTACAAAAAGCTTTCAGGCAGACGTCAGTTCACATGTAGCAGGGGTGTGCTGTCACTACTCTGCCAGCCAAATAGGTGTTCAAGTGACAAAGGACCAAATGTGAAACACCAACTCAGCAACACTAGCTGACTAACCGCAAGGATCCTCAACATGTACCAATGCAGGGCCTTCTTCAGGCTGATTCAACAGACAACGGTTCACACACAGGTGGCAGCAATAAATGAGCTCTGAATTCATTAGCCAACGAGATGCATCTGGTGCAATGACGAACAACAAAATCGGGAGTCAGTGGGAACAAAGGAGCGTGATTGCATCCTCACATGCAGGAGAGAATCCGTACAGATCAGAATCACATGTAATTCTACATCTGAGCTTGTTTACGAGCGGTGAAAACACAAATGTGTGTGGCGAAAATGTGTTTTTCACACTAATGAGAGTTGAAGAAACTTCAACATGGAATATGTAGTTTCAAATTCATGGCTGCAGGTCGTCAGTGTGACCAGACGAACAGGAAACAGAGATAAGCCATTGCTTCAGGGAGAGGTCTGTGGCTTGATTGGGACTGCACTTAAATGATAAGGGGGCAGGAGACAGTCAGGAAAAAAGGGAGGGAACTGTCATTTTAATTTTGCCTGAGAGAAGCGTCTGTCTTTTTTGGGAGAGCAGAGGAAGTTCAATTTTTTTTTTTTTAATGTGTCTTATTTTATTACAGAGATAAATAAAGCAACAGGACAAGTTTGGTTCTTTCTCTGTATTGGGGATGTGTTATTGCATGGTGGCTCACATTAGAGTTTCCATCAGTATGGCCAGATGTGCAATAATTATTGTATTTGTGCAATAATTGATCAGTGATGCCAAAAAAAGGAATAATGTATGATAATTAAATGTATTTTTTTTTTACACTACACTCTTTTACACTTCAGTTTATTTCCTGACATGATCAGAATAGCAAAATAAGGATCTTACGTCTCATCTGACCTTTCCAGCCAATAAAGTGAAGTAAGTAGTTAGCATAGGAACAGGTATCCAGATGTGCTGTCTTAATTTTGTGTTAGTGGGCTGTTGTAAAAATGGTAAAACAGCCTCCCGTGCATCATAGCTGCCTTAGCCTGCTTTAAATAAACCAGATGTGGGTAGATCTGCAAAATTGTTTCACTATGCGTTCTGTAAAATTACTCGTTATGACTCGGGTTCCATCATTTTCCCCCAAATACGCTCGTCTTACTCCTCTGGTGCGATAGCTTAACGTTTTGAGGCTCCATTAAGATGACGAGCTTTAAATTAGGGCACTCGATAAAACATTTTCATACTATTTTGAAATGTTGGGGAGTTTTTTTATGTCAACAAGAGGGCTTAAAGAAACATTAATAACCAGTGGGAGAGCCTTGCTTGAGTGGATGGCTTTTTATTCAGAATACTTTATACACATGAAGTGTTTTGCTTATTTCTGATGATCAATTGTGAAATCTTTCTCTGTATGTCCTGACTTTAATGTTGGCTCCTGCAGCAGATGTTTTAACTGATTCAGTGCCCTTTTAATGCTGCCTCCTGTGTGTGGTCTGACATCAAGCATGCTGAGGAAGGGCTTGGTCTGAGACATCAGCGTACATTCGATCATTTGGGTCTGTTTTAGACCATCGTATCACACCTAAAAAGGAAAGACGAGAGCATCTATAAAAAAAAACAAATTTAGCTGCTGTATTTGAGGTCGGACTGAAGAAAATTCAAATTACAGTAGCTCCTTCCACAGCTCTGTGAGTCGTAACGGTGCCTGTTAAACGTCATTCCAGTAGGAACACTGTCGGTCCACACACGCACGTTTAAAACGCACAGATGCCTCCTTGTTCACCTTGTGGCCGGCTGTTCTCGTGGTGTTGACGGGAAGGACAAGGGCTCCCATTGACGGGGTCGCACTCCTCCCCGTAGGACCAGATGTTCAGAGTTAGCGGGCAGTTTGAAAATGACACACTCATTCTTGCGACATTTTGGATTTCCCTCTTTGCTCCTGATGGACGGGTTGAAGAGGTAGACGGAGAAAAGGGAATACAGTCCGATGTAAGTTTGCTCAGAATGTAGCAGAAGATGAAATAGTGTAAGATGGACATGGGAAAAACTCGCAAATGTTAATTTCTTTCTAATACTTGACCATCAGCTGGCCTGGATCTTCTCAGCGTCTTCCTCTTCAGATTTATGCAGAAGCATGCTATTTCTCAACACCAAATAAAGGCATGTGTAGGCAAAATATGCCTGGACGGAGCATTGCAACCCTCCTGCATCGCATCAAATGCAAACACGCCGAAGACTTATGACAGGATTCCTGAATGTCCCGAGATGTCACCTGAGAGAGACACGAAACAGAGGTGTTTCATTCTCTCCCAGAAACAGGACGAGGTCACTGAGAAACAGAGCAGCTGTAAACAATCTCCTGCTACACACTGATGGGTTTCAGATGATTATGAGTAAGAGGGGTTATTCCCCTGGTCTGCATGAGGCTGCAGTAAGAATACCTTCTGGAAAGGTTCATACCCACGTTATATATCAGACAGTTGATAATGAAAAGAGAATCATTTTCAGTCTGTACTCAGGAGCAGAGCAACAATGAAAAGTGCAATACATTTCAGGAAGTGAATAATTATGGAGTGTGTCACGTCAGCCTCTGAGCGGTGATTCCAAGTCGGAGAGATTGAGATATGGGAATTTCTGGCTCTCACTCGGTGAAAAGAGCTACAGAGGTGGCGGCAAACTGGTGGCAAAATTGTTGTAATTAGTAAAAAAATAAAAATTAGGGCTAAGTTCTGAGAGAAATAGCCAGTTAATTGCAGAAAAACAATTATTTATCTGTAGTCTATTAGATCCATTTTGTCCTGCGCAGTTTCTCTGATCGCATTGCTGGAGGCCTCGCCATGTGTGCAGCGCCACAACAAAGTCATTGCTTCTGCTGGCACCAGTTGTACAACCACATTCAAAGTCACTGTCTGATACCGAGTCAGGCTGCGCTCTTTAATGTGGGGACAATATGAGAAGCGGTGGTTTTGTTACCTCGTTTGTTTTATCCTCGTAAATGAAGGTATCCTGTTAGGTTTGCTGGTAAAGTGGAACATGAGCGCCGATTTCAAAGTCGCACAGTGTTAGTCAAAGAACACGACACCATGTGACTGTAATCAACTGAGCCGGGGAGTAAATAAAAACAAGGATAAAAGAAGGGTATCGGGACACTTCAGATGATTTATGTTTTAATGGTCGAACTAAGTGTTCAGTGTGTGGTTTATGACATTTTCAGATCTTCTGTTTTATCATCTGTTCTAAAATCACTCAAATATGAGAAGCAAGACCAAAGACGAAGTAACTTTCAATAAGTGAAAGACCTTTTAACAGATGTTTTCCCCCCATGCTGCTCACACGGGGACCATGTGCACCGTTCTGTTTTGAGGCCTGTTTTGTGGCCATGACGGCTTGCCAACAAAAATGAATGTAGTTCAGTGCAAATCATAATGCTGCTAATCTCATCTTTCCTTTTCCAGTCCAACACTCCACAGCAGGATATGTTGACAACCACTGGCAAGATTGAAAATGTCAGCGTAAAAAATGTATTCTGAGTATTCATGGTGCCCACGGGATAAATCTCAACATTTTTGCTGACACCCAAAACTTTTTCTGAAAGGCAGAAATGTCAAAATCTAAAGGATAGGTAGCTAATCGCTGTGTACATTCATGCTCCTCTGAGGTTGAACCCTTTCTTCTTTGAAAAACAGTTTCCCTCAAGAATTTTTCTCAGGCCAAAATGACAACTTTGCATTTATAGTAGACGTGTTTTTAGAATCAAACAGGGTTGCTGTCATGAAATTTGTGGAGGAAGTTCATGCTCTCTAGAGGACAAACTGTTTTCACATAGTGACTATTATAAAACATTAGCTGCATGTTTGGTAACGCTCTATAAAAAAGCAAATTTTGACTACCTTGTTTGGCACATCCAGCAGGATAATGATCAGGGGGTTGTTCAGTACTCCAAAGGTATGTTGACAACCACTGGCCAGGTTGACACAGAATTCATTCTGAATATTCATGGTCCCCACAGGATAAATCTGTACAATTTTGATGATGCACAAATATTTTCTGTGGCATCTCCATCAGGCCAAACTTCAAACTTTAAACAGAAGAAACATCAAATGCTATAGAATATATGGCTTTTCCCTTTGTCTATTAATGCTCCTCTGAGGTTGAACCCTTTCTGCTTTGAGAAACCGCTTTCCCTCGAGCACTTTCTTCAGGCAAAAATGTATGCTTTGTATTTTTGATGATGATGATTTGGACTGTGATCTGTGGATTGACCCACATGTTGTCTGTCTTATATGTACGCTGGCACTCAGTTTCCCCTATGGAGATTAAAAAAGGTATATCGTATTGTTTCTTTTTGTATCGTATTGTATTGTATCATATCATATAACTGTCATGAAATTTGTTGTGGGAATTTATGCTCTCTAGGGGACAAACTCTGGAGTATAAGACCTATTATAAAAACATTAGCTGCATGTTTGGTAAGGCTCTAGAAAAAAGCTAATTATCACTACTTTGTTTGGCACATCCAGCACTTTAATTTTGCAGAGTTTAATATTCACTGCAACCCCTCAGGGCATTTCCAAATAAAATTCTTTGGTCATTAACAACCGGCATTCCTCTTGCTTTTGCTTTTTTTTCCTAAAGCAACAATATGCAATGTTTTGGAAAGTTTGGGAAGAGAAAGATAGCTGATTGTTGAGTCTCATCCCCAGGTCATCAAATATGATGGTGTAAAAGTAGATATTGCTAATGGATAGGCACTGTATGATCATTATCCAGTGGAGGCTCATGGCCAGAGGGTGGACTTACAACAGATACTAACCACTCAACCGCATACAATCTGATGTTTAACCCTTTGAGGCTTAGATCATATGATTTCATGTGGCCTCATGGCCTTTTGTGGATGTGAGAACACAGTATCCGTCAGTCAGTGTTGTAAACAGTCACATGTTTTTTTGTCTTTTTTGTCCAATACAGTGTAAATTAGGTCTTGTGTCTTTGCTGGAGTATCTAGTCAGAAGTGGCCATAAAGCCTCGGCATGCTGGACACAGCTGGAGAAACACTCACAGGCTCTGACAGACATAAACACATAGAGTAATAATAACTACAAAGCAGAAGCAGCTGTGCACTTATATCAATTATATCCGATACATTTTGAACAATTAAATACACTGCTACCAGTAAAGTACACACACATAAAGCTATGACAATACCGCTACGTACACACATCTGGAAATGTGGATCTCTGTTGTTTATCCTTTGTCATCCATATCCAGCTGGATAAAGCCTGCTCTTCTCTGGTGAAACTGAATATGTAATGCTCTCCAAGGTAATTAAGCAAGAACATTGCAGATGTCTGACGTAGTCTTTAAGTGAACAATCGTTTGTTTGAGACATACATGAATCCAGGATGGACCTCCTCGAGGCCAGCTGGTTGCAGTTAATGGGGACAAAGCATCTGTGGAACTTTGACCCCTGAGACTTTTCCACCCAGCTTGACATGTTGGGAGAGGGGTGTAATGATCCAGAGGAGAGACCCGGTTGAGACAAAGTCTGCTGTAAGGAACCTCAGCAGGGTGGGGAAGGTTACTCTGAACTCTGTTCTTCTTTTTTAAAGTGAGTCAGCACAGCATTTTCCCCTTTGGTAACTACGTATTGACTGAAACTGATCTATAATGAGTAGGTCACAGGTCTGATCCCCTTATTTGTCTTTCGATACCACGCTGATTGTGGGCTTAAAGGATAAGTTCACCATCATTATCTGCTCACCCCAATGCTGATGGAAAGTCAGGTGAAGTCTTGTAGTCCACAAAACCTTTTTGGAGCTTCACAAAATAGCATTGTAGCATTTCCCCCAAAAAACTAAAGTAGAACAAGATAGCTTGTTCTGCTTAATACAAGTGTCCAGAGGCTCAGATGCATTTTAAAAGGCGTTATTTACACCCTTTTTAAAGCCAAAATATTCACTGAAGCTGCTAAGCTAAAAGCGTTAGCACACACCCCATCTGAAGTGAGTGCACAAGTTTAACCACACGTTGAGGGTGTAACTATGTTTAAAAGTCATTTTTGAATCTCTCTGGAGACTTAGATGACTCTGCATGGAACTAAAATGGCTCCATACAGCCCGTCTAGCGTATCGTTAAAGTCTCTTGAAGTCCCGAAATCCCAAATTGATGTGAAAATCAATTTTGGATTTCAGAGCTTCCAGGGATTTGGATTAGATGAGCTGTATGGAGCCATTTATTTTTGTTTCGGTTGAGCTTCTTCTTACATTTTAAAATAAGTCCCCATCTACTTCAGTTGTTTCGGAGAATGCTGTAACGCTATTTTGCTGTGAAGGTCAAGAAATGTTTCTTTGGCTTTCACCCAACTTTCCATCTGCATGAAGGTGAGTAGATAATGACTGAATTTTAATTTTTGGGTGAACTTATCCTTCAAGACTTAATTCCCTTCAGTGGGAGCCACTTTTGTGCTCTAAAAGTCATCAGTGAGGAATAAAAAAGGACCAAAAAGGTGTTCAGTGACTGTTCACGCAACATTTGCACATGCCATTATCACAGATTTAGTCCAGAGTGTCTCTCCGGGGTACATTATGATGAGATTTCCATGTGTATCTGTGTGTATTGTTTGGCAGGCATTACATGATTTCTAATGGATTTGTTCATGAGGGTGTGTGTGCTCAAAGTCCTGAGTTGAGGTGGGGGGGATTGGCAGAGCAGCCCAGAGGGTCCAGCGGTGCTGTCAGTCGACAGGAGGCTTCCTGTTTGAGCACGTCTACCTCGCTCTGGTCCAAAACCCCGACTTACCGCAAGACTGAGGTGGTGTAGAGGCACAGAGACTCAATTATTCTATGTTCTGTTCATTCTTCATACAGGTTTCACCCTCTGAGGTCTGAGACCACATCACGTAAAAGCACATACAGACAGCTGGCACTGTACGGCTGAACAGTTTCTGTAGATGGCATTGTCCACATCTGGTAGAGAAATATGTGGACGCCGAACAAAGAAGAACATTGAGTGTAATGTGCCAGCATTAAATCTACGGCTCCTGCTGCACGCTAGAGCTTCATTTTTTAAGAAAGTGCTCCACCTGCTGGCTGTAAAAGGGAATACAAAGACATGACAAAGTTGAATGTTTCCATATCAAAGTTTATTGCTGACATGCATGTAGAGATCTGATGAAGTAGAAAAATATGTTTTTTTATACAAACGTGTTTTTCATCTGTACAAGTACGCAGTTTTCTGTATCTAGATGCCCATGACCGACCAAGCAGCTTACAACACATTGTCCCATTGGGTTTAACCTACACCACGTTTCATATCCTACACCAAGTTTCCAGTTGAAACAGTCAGCAATATATTGGTCATATACTGAAGACTTCGGACTTTAGAAGCAGGGGGAAAAAAAATCCATTATAAAAATCAAACTGGGGAAAATAAATAAAATTTGTCTTCTCGTCTAATCAAGGGGTATTTCTATTTTGGTTAGTAGTTTCCTGTAGGACCCAAAGGAGTACATTATCTTCAAATTCTCTATCAGTTGGCACACTTTTCAAGTTTAAAATCATGCAACACTCACATGTTTTACACAGAGTTTAACCTCACACTATTTCCATGCTTTTCAGTCCACATCGCAGTCTACCAATACAACTCTGTCAAACAAACATTGAACGTGGTACAATCCACTAGCTAGAGAGTGAAACACTTTTTGATTATGGGGTGGGGTGGGGGGGGGACGAAAAAACATCTGGAATGTTGTGGAAGATGGCTTAAGACACTTCCCACAGACGATCATTTAATGTCAGCATTCAGCAATGGCTACGGTGTTCATGAAACACCCCGTTCTGATGGAACGATCTAGACTACTACAATACTGCTGTATACCCATGGAATTCACATTGAGGTGGGAGAAAGCAGACAGCTCTCAAGACATTAATTTCGCCTCCGGATGTGGTGGTTGATGGCCAACGTGGCCCATAATGCACGTCAATCGGCATGTGTTGAAACGGGGTTGGTATCTCGCTGAGTGGAACTACATACATTATGACTGGCGCAGTCACGATGGTACATATTTACATACTGACCAGAGAGTGCAGCCTTGTGTGGGGATTTCTGGGGGTTAATGATGGGAGAAAAAAAAACAAAACAACACTACAAAATCCCCTCCTGTAAATCAAGATAATGTGCGAGTATCATTTTCTGTAAAAAATAGAACTATGCAAAAGTCAGTCTCGTTATTAGTGTAGCTTAAGTTGACCACAGACTCTGTGGCAAAATGGCAAGAAAATGATTCAGGAAAAAAAAAGACACAAAAACAGATGCTACACTTTCATGAATGTGGCAGAAAAGGATCCAATGAGAATCACTGTGAGCTCACACTTCTTAAAGCTGAGAGAGCAGAGATTTGGGACCTGTGCACCTATTAGAAGATATCTCCATTTAAAATAACAGTTTAGACAGGCTATGATCAATGTCCGTGATGCAAGCCCCAGTGGTTTGGGGGGTGAAGGGGGGCCACACAAGTGAATAAATAAATCAACATGAAATTACAAGAAAAGAAAAAAAAAGAAGAAGTAAAGACAATTGAAAATATTCCAGAGCCTATGTTCATGCAATCAGTTTGAATATAAATAGGAAGAAGTCTAGAGAGCCTAAAGCAGGTACCAATACGCAAAGGCAAGTTGCAGTGTACAGATGCCTAACAGTCACTGGTTAGTAGCTTTGCCATGGTTTGATAAAAGAGAAGAATGCATTAATAGCCAAGAAGACCCAGCAACTAAGCTTAAAACCTGCGAGTCTGTATTTTCATTTCTCTACGAAATATTACAGTATCGATTACCAGCCACCAGCGAGCCTCTGTATAAAGAGCCGACGTGGTGAGATAATACAAGCATGTACAAGTTGAGCTAGAGAGAGGGCTTGAGAATGGCAATAGATATGTGAGATTTTCCAACCTTAAGAAAGCATTCACGGCAATCATGACAGTCGCAATAACATTCAGTCAAGCCCCGTCTTAGCAAAGCCCGCTCTGGTTTTCACAGTGTCTGCCACTGAGGCAGGCCAGATAACAGAACACAAATGATTGGAGGATAGCTTAAAGGGTCTGTGACTGTCAGAGGTTAACAGCTCGACAGCTCTGCAGACCCTCGTTTTGCCTGGCCCGAGAAACACACGCGTACACACTCATGGATAACTGCAGACGTATCAAAGCGTAGATGACAGTTCACATTCACACTGAAAAAAATCTTGTCCCATGATCTGTCTTGATAAAAGAGAAACAGGGAAGTTGGAATACCTGGAAGCCATTTGATTCTGAATGAGGCTGTGGGTACCAGTTTCCTTGGCTGTAGAGTAATTTTAAGACATGATTTTTGGCAATAGAAACATGACAGTGCCTGATCTTCACTATAATGGCACTGAGAAAGCGTTACCATCAATATGCCTTGGCAGGGAGGATCCAACAGTTTTTCCCATTCAGTTCTTGGCATTGTGACTTCCAGGTACCTCACACTAGCTGCCTAGATGCTAAAAATAGATTTCCACAGGGATGAGCAAAAGCAGGAGACAATGTATGCTGCAAATATCAAAGGATGCACGTACACATACTTTGATATTTACCATCTTCAATCAAAAGGTAGGGATAAAATGCTACTTATTAAGGTAAATATGATAAAAAGCTTATTCAGATTTTTCGAAACCACTGAAAAGGTTTCAAAGCATCATCACTCTGACAGAAAACATTAATGCTTTATGTCACTGGTGGCATCAAGACTCCATTGTTACAATCCCTTGTCTCAGAACAGTGAGCATGGTTTACCAACAGAGAAGAGAGACAGAGAGGTAGATTGATTTGAAGTCAACAGACAGGACCAGTCTGGATCATTATCGGTACAGGAAAACAGAGGAAGAGGAAGGAGTGGGAGGAGGGTGGAATGGAGGTATAGAGAAGTGACATCTGTGATCAGTTGATCTGACTTGAGGCAATACCATTAACCACTAGGGAAGAGAAGGGGTTGCTACATGATTCTGGTCCTGTATTGCTCAGGGGATCCAGAGTTGATGAGGAAAGTGTTACAGTAGGGAGATCTCTGAGGAGGAGGAGGAAGGGGTTAATCGTCTCTTCAACACTCCAGGCAGAGCCTTGTGTTAGCCCCCTGTGTGACTGTGCCATCAGCTTGGGTGCACAGTGAGATCTGACTGTGGGGGACCTGAGGGCTAGGAACCTTTGGTTCAGATCTTCCTCCGGGGCTTTCCGTGTTTCACTAGAGGATCCAGACATGAGGAGTGAAGTTCTAAATCGGCAGTTTGTTCTGGTGCCCTCCTCAAGCAGGCTCCACATAGCTTGCCCAAAGCCCACCTACGAATGGGTCTGTCTGTACCCTGGTTCAGGCTGGGCCTCCTATATGCGAGTTCAGTTTTAGGGCTTGTCCTCCTCAGTCCTTTCTGGACTCCGCAGGACTGTACACCCTGGAGAGGTCAGACAGGCTGAGATTGGTAGTTGGGGACTACTTCCGGAGGAAACGTTGTGCCAGGATGGCGGCATCTAGCGGGCTGACAGGCTGGGCGTCGTGGCCCAGACGCCTCACAGGTGGGATGCTGCCAAACTGACGCTTGGTGAGAAAGCTCTTGGCCTCGTGGATAGTGTTCTTCTCTTCAGCCAGCAGCAGCTGCTGGCGCATGTAGTTCTCAAACTCGTACTGTGAAGACTCTTCTATCACCTTGGCCTGAGGGAAGAAAATGTATTCTGTTCAATGTGCTGCGACATCTGAGGCGATTGAAATAAACATGTTCTCTGAGTGTATCTGAGAAGTAATAAAAAAAGTGGCAAAAAACACAGGAGAAAGATGAATTTGCATCACATGATTACATCTAGGTAACTCTCCATGTTAAATAGCTCTATTTTAGCTTCTCTGGATATATCCAACTGGCTCCATATTCAGATCTGTGATGTCATGCTTCTCTAATAATTTACCTCTTGCAGATTATCTGGGTGATTGACCTGATCGTCAATATCCGGGACCACCTGCAGGGGGCCACTCAACGATGAAACAGACTGCCTGTGATAACGGTAACAACAACAATGACGATTAATAACAGTGAGTATGCCAGTTTGAAATAACCTGTGTAGAATCACTTATGTAATTTTTCAAACATCCAGCAGGGGGGAGGCAGTTACCATGAGGCGATGATGACACCGAGAGACTCCAGCACCTCTCCTGCAGTAAGCCTCTGCTGAGGGTCCAGCACCAGCAGCTTTCGGATCAGGCACACTGTGTTCTCTGACACGCGACCGTCCCTGTGAGGAGGTGGACGAGAACAGAAGGGCCAGTTTAATTTGAAAGTCCACAGAGCAACTACTGAAAGACTATACTGCCAGTTCCTGGGTTCAAACTGAGTATGAACATGTGGTCATTTCTCAGGAAATGTTCTGCTTAAAAAAAACAAACATCTTTAATCCAGCTGAAGTATGCAAAAACATTTGGTCGAAATATATAAACAATGACTCATTTTGAGGGAGACATTTCTGTCACTTTAAAAACTGTAAATTGTATTCTGTATAGCAGAAAAATGAAATAATGACAGAATACAGAGTACAAGCGCTGTGCTTTTAATATGCTGTCACTGTTGTCAGCAGTTAGATACCATTGCTTTGAATCTCCACCAAATGTCACATGCACAGGACAAGTACTCACTCTGGGATGGAGTACTCAGCAGCCTTGATCTTGCGGAAGAGCTCTTGAGGTATGCTGTCATAAAAGGGGAACTGGCCATAGAGCATGGTGAAGAGGACCACGCCAAGAGCCCACATGTCACTGGGTTTACCACGGTACGGTCGACCTAGAGACAGGAAGGAGAGACCAAGATCAGTGAGATTGACAAATGTGGCGTTTGAAATGGTGACAGCAAAGTGCTTCAGCGTTTGTTTAGCGCAATGACAGTTTATGCCCTGAGTGACTCAGGGGTGATCAACCTTTTAACAAGTTCAATTCCTGTAGCATCGCCAGGTCTAATGATTAACGAGATGTGCAAACACAAACACATGCAATGACTCCTGATCCATTACATTTCCTAGAAATTTCCAGCACACTATGAAAATGGGAGAGCAGTTTTTTATAATTAACCCCCAGTCATTAAATCAGTCATGGATCTGTGATGAATAAACTGGAGCTGGTGAGGGTGGAGGATCACGACTGTGCACGACCATAGGCAGTGTTGTTACAGCCAGGCAGGCAGGAGCAACAGCAGCAGGCAATTATGTTAAAGCTTGTGACACACATACACACACACACAGGCGGGGGATGGGAGGGGAAGGGGGTAGATGGGAGTAGTTTCCCTCTAGTGAGTCATCAGTGTGTGAGTCACTGAAGCTCTGTTTAATTGTGTGCCTGTCACGTTATGCTGATATACACGCCCGGGTTATAGCTACAGTTTGAGTGGTTGGAGGTGAAAGATTTCTGTTTGAAATGATCCTTCTTAATCTTGTACACTGTCCAGGACGATGTTCTGGAAATCAGTGTATTAAATGGATGCAAGTGCATGATAAAGCTTCAACCTGATAGGTGTGTGGCACTCTGGTCTGCACATTTACTTTGAGAAATGAGCATTGTGAAGCCACACAATACAAAGAAATGGATTTCTGCTTTTGTCAGACAAAGGAAGTGTTTCACACGAAGAGGAAAGTAACTTCCTCTGCAGACACATACCATGAGAAAATGCAACATCACCGTGATTACAAAAACAACGACAGAAAAAAGAAGCTATTCCGAGCTTTTGTCAGTCCGAGATTGCAACATAACCTCTTCCTCGTTGCTTAATAACCGGAAAACCCAACACAAGAATGATTAATGTTGTGCAATGCTCTTTTAAAAGAATCCCAGGATCTTATCTGGACCCTGCTCAACAAAGGTCACTTTTCTAACCAGAATGATCTGGTACGGCATTTTGGGAAGTACATTAACAATTGTTTCATTTCCAGTTAAAGCACTTTAACCCTATTTCACATCTTACAGTGGACAGTGCTGAATCCAGGGCAGTGAGGAAGGTTTTTACACCTCTACACATGTCATCACACACTGCAAAAACAGGTGCCACTTTTGGCAGGTGAACATCATCCAGTTTTTCTCACTTTCAAAAATGGACATTCCCTGACCGACCGTCTCAAAAGTACCTTTTGATTGTCCTTTAAAATGAGCATGCATGTAACATATAGGTTTTTCACTCACTGCTTAATACATCAGGGCTAATGTAAGCCGGACTTCCTCTCTGGTCTTTCAGCAGGTCGTCCTCGCTCACCAGGTGCTTTCCCAGGCAGAAGTTGGTAATGGTAATTCGGTGAGTCCTGTAAGAAATAAAAACACATTTGATAAGTACCTTTTAAATTTAAATCAGAAATGAAACAAATATTCTCACTGCTTATGAACACACACCCCCACCCCCGAAGTCTCTTTAACTTGATCAAACCGTGGCGAACACTTAGCCAAACAGTGTTACTCATCCTGACAAAATGCAAGTTTAGAATGTGCAACACTGAACACTCACAGCATGAAGTAAACACAGGCTGATGGAGACACGGAGAACTTGTGAGCGTGTCTTGTTGTTTTAATATCTCAAGGTTCGCTGAGCCTAAAAAATATATCAGGATCTGAAGCCTGCCAGATGCAAAACAGAGTGTGCACACCCTTATTAGAAGAAAGTGTCCCGTCTAATGTTACACTTGCAGTTAAGACATATATTTTTGTCATTAAAAAAGGGCCCTGAAACTCTTGACCACCCTACATTAGGGTTTATTTTAGATAATTCTCATTTATCTATGTTCTTATCGCACCCGTGTGTTCTTGTTTTTGTACTTTCCCATTTATATAAACTCTAATGCTCTACACAAAGTAAGTTTATGACGTCGCTGTTTAGCCGATGGCCATCTTCCTACATCAGGCCCGAGACATTTCGAGAACAAGACCAGTCCAGACACAGTGGCGCTTCAAAGTCTGAGACGACCCACTGCTGTTACAAGCAATGTTTGATTAATTTGGTTTCTGTGGAAACAATGTGGCACTATAGGATTTTTCTCTGAGTCATCAAGGTAAATTTAGTTTGCTTGTGGTGGAGTGAAACCTAACATTATTAAAGCCGAGGGACTACGGACTGTTCTATATCTCTGTTCTTTCAGCAGAGAAAGAGAGAATGAAAAAAGCCGCACTTTGACAAACATATGAGTCAACCTGTGGCTTGGGATAATTGTCTCGATGACTAAGCCTGCATGGTGATGGGCTGGCAACGAATATATAAAGCTCGCGAAGATTTAAAATATGTACACAAACACGCAACTTCAAGGGCACCCACGCAATCACTCCCATGGTGAACACGCACACGTGAAAATGTACGCAAAAACACATGAGCATGCACAAAAGCTATGGTCTAGAGCCCGGGTCCTCTCAGGATCACGCTCTTCGCCCACATCCGCTTTCTAAAAAGCCTGAGGTCAACAACAGCTTCCCCTATTCTCTCTCACTTTCACACTCTGCTACATCACACACACACACACACACATACACTCATTGCTCCCATTACAGCATCTGGAGCCAATTTCTGTCAAACACTCAATTTTCAACCAAATGCTCCTATCCCAATCTTCCCCTCAGAACATTCAAATCACGTTATTTCCAGTGACTTATGTGATTCAACCCTTCAACAGCTTTGGTGATCCAAGTCTTTATAACCATACAGTGGCCTTGTGATCTGCACAAGGATGGACCAGAGGAACAGAGCGCAGTGCTTCAAGGACCCTCGACATAAAAGCTTCCTTTATGGAGGAGTCTGTCCTTTTGTCTGTGTGCATCACGACTCAGGGTTCTATTCTTGCACCGGAGATTGGGTAAATGAAATTGCATGTTTGCCTCGTGAGGCAAGGGTCCCTGAGGACTGAAGAGAGACCACACCGTCTCACGCTTCCTGGTCATGTGACCCCGGCTAAGTCAGGAAACCAGAAACCTAAACAGCCCTGACTTCTCTTTCCCCCCCGCAACATTTTGCTGAAAATACACCAGCTGACGAGAAAGGAGGTTAAGCGCAGGGCAACTTTTGCAGACAGCAGCAAATTTCATTTCTCAGAAATGTTAGCGCAAATGACTTGGAGGGTTATACTAGGAAGACCCAAGCTTTACTGAAACAAATATTTTACCCTAATTTCTAAAATGGATGGCATTATTGAATTATGGCTACCACTAGTCCAATATTGTTTTAAGCTTCAAAAACAGCAATTTCAAAGATAATTCAGCAAAGAACAAACAAAAGAATACAATCTAAAAACTCGCCATCCCTGAGATAATAAAATATTTACGTAATTTACGATATAAACTAACAGGAACTCTCTGGGAGAAATAAAAACAAAACATGAATGTCCCTTTCGAAATATAACAAAAATTTAGGAAGTCAAAACAGCTTAGACACGAATCGTCAATGTCCCTGCAGATTGATTTATGACATCCTGCTTTCATAACAGCTGGCTCTGCAAGAGGAAATCACATCATTCTTGCATAAACTGCTGAGCTTGTTGATGGCGGCTGTGCATTTCCCAGAGTGACGACAAGTGGCTGGAGAGGAGAGGGGATTTTGGGATCGGTCTGCATCTTAAATTGCCCGTGTCCTTCCCATACTGACTGTACATTCATACACATCCAGGGTGGAGTGACGGCGGAAATGTGCAAGCAGGCAAAGTGTGGTGCATAACGGAGACGGGAAAAGTGAAATGAAAAAAAAAAAAGGGATGTGACAAAGAGGATAAAACCGAAAGACAATGAAAGGAAAGGGGTTGGGGTGTATTAGAAAATAGAGAAAAAGCAGAGTAGAGGGTGATAAATGATGACTATGTGTGTGCATGTGTATGTGTGTGTGACATGCATTGCTGTGTGAGTCAGCTCTGAGCTATGGGGCCTTTGGCAGGCCTCTCCTTTGTCTCCAGCTGGGACGGAGTGTTCCGCTCGTCTGCTCTTCGCCCTGCCACCCTCCTCCCCTGGCCAAAATACTCTCCTGTTTCATCACCACCACCACTACCGCTGCTGCTGCTGCCGCCGATGGAGGTCTGAGATGCAGAGTGTATCTGGTAAAAAGATAAGCCGGCAGCCCAACATCTCAATGCACCTACTCAGACATGCATATTCATGCATGAGAAGTGACTGAGCAGAGTGTGAGACAACTCTGGGATTACACTCACTTGTGCGTGATGCAGGCGCACTCGATGTTTGGATGTGAAGGTGTGTTTAAGCAAGCGTAGGAACAGAGAGTGTGTGTGTGTGTGTTAGTCATGTCTTTCCAAATGAAAAGACTGACTCTGTGGGATGATTATCAGTCTCCAAGAATTTGCGTGCAGGCCTCTGCAACCTTCCATAGGTTCAATGCAAAATCTAGCTGAATCAACTCAACTTAAAAAAGCAGGTAGTAGCTAAAATACATACAGTGAGAGGGTGGCTTTTCACCACACACACCCACACACACACACACAGTATGTATGGTGTTGGGAGAAGACTTTACAGATGAGTAGTTTTCCATTCTGCAGGGCCTATCTGAACTGCAGCACACTGTGACCCGAGGTGCACTCACCAGGGTCCTGTGTGCTAGCCATCCCCAAATTCTCTCCCACGGAGAACAAAGCAGTGGCATATTCTCTACTCTGTTTTGCACCAGAGTCCAGTCCCCCCCGCGCTTCCCAAAAATCTGACGATGGGGAATGAATCAGCCTTTACTCAACACACAGACACGGACCGAGAGTCAGGCACAAGAGAGCAAAGCTTTAGGTCCCTACGACTGATCTCACTCCTAGTCTGAGAATGTGACCCCTGCTTGGGTTTACAGCCAAATGCACACTAGATACAGGCTGCTGGGGCCTCTCTCACACACGTGAGCTGAGGCAGAATGACTTACTGGCAGGCTAAAATGACTGACCCGGTATAATGAGAGAGGTTACTGGCCAGCAAACTGAGTGATGAGGTCGTATGAGTGAATGCATTTCTCTTACCGTTTGTTCAGCACCATGTTTCCCAGCTTGAGGTCTCTGTGCACAATGTTTTTCTGCACACAGGAAAGAAAGAGGAGAAAGGAAAAGAAATGTTTGGTCAAATCAAGATGAGGGAATCACTGGTATCAAAACAATCAGTGTTTTTGAGAGTGGCATGCACGCATGGGAGATGAGTAATCAGAAGAGAATGTAGAACTAGCTAACAATAACAAAGCAACTGCTCCTACAGTGGACAAAAACAATGTAGTATCCAAGATTTCTGCATTGATGAAAATAGAAAAAGGCGTGCCCATATTTTCTTTCCAGCACTCTGTTAGGTAGCAGGGCTGTAAGTAACGGTGATTTTCGTTGTTGATTAACTGAGAAAATAAAACAGATTAATCTTTGGGAGTGCATGTGTCAAAATTCAGGCAGCCTGTTGCTCCTGCTCATTCGCCTTCTTCTTTTACCATACTTGTCTAATCTACCAATTTCCCCTCTGGGATCAGAAGTCTATAAAATGTCAGAACATGGACAAAAATGTCTATCAGTGTTTCCCAAAGCCCAAGATGATGTCCTCAAATAACTTGTTTTGTCCATAAGCCAAAAGATATTCAGTTTACAGTCTAAGAGGAGTAATCAAACAAGAAATGATTCACTTTTAAAAAGCAAGATTCACTCTTTTTTTCTTTAAAAACATCACTTGATTATCAAGAATAGTTGGCAATTTATTTAATAGCTTTCAACTAATCACCTTATCTTTGCATCTTTATTGGGTAACAGAATCAGTATCACCTTTGTACACCTTTCTACACTCACCTTATGAAGGGCCTCCACCACACGCACCACGTCGTAGAAGATGACGATGGCCTCGCGCTCGCTCAGCCGTTTCTCCTTTATAACATAATGCTGGAGGTTTATTAGATCTGCAGTCTTGTCGCTGAAGTCGTGAGCACACAGGCAGTCGAGCACGAGGCAAATCCGCTTCTTCATCTTTCGCACTTTGTTGGCCTCCACGTCCTCCACTATTTCGTAGGCTCGATCCTGGGAAGCAACAACAAAGACTAAGTGTGAGCAGCTATCTTCAGTCAGGTGCTTACTTTGAAAGTGGACAGAGCTGTTGATGTATGATGGAGACACTTTCCAAAAGCATCCAATCAATATAAGTCGAGGCATCCATGGATGCATCAAACTGAATGGATTCTTGTGCCATACTGGCTGATCAAGCGGATTCATTCAGCTTAGAAAGACATTCAAGCAGGGCAGAGGCCATCAATCACCAGCCTGCATGCAGCCGATGCGAATAAGATACATCTACCCCTCCACAGCGGGTGGTGGAGGACGAATAACAAAAGGTCATTCCTCTTCTTCCAACTCCAGTCTTAGCAGAGTCACCACCTCTCATCGATTTCTGAATCAGGTTGTCAGTTTTTTTTTTAGATGCAGTCAGCACCTCTGAAAGCATACATTATTAACTGGTTCTCTCACAGTGGTGATGCACTATAATAATCCAATCAATATTGCAGGCCTAAATGAATCAGAGTGCATGGCTCAATGCTGCTATTCTGAGAACACCGGCAGAGTGGAACAGACAGGATGTGAAAGAGAGACAAAGGAGAAAAACACACACAGAGAGAGAGAGAGAGAGAGAGAGAGAGAGAGAGAGAGAGAGAGAGAGAGAGAGAGAGAGAGAGAAGATGGAACAATAACAAAGTTAAAGGAGGAGGCAGACGGGAAGACAGGTGAGGGAGGGGGCTCATTGTGAATGGATGGGGCTGTGAATCGAGAACGGCTGCAGATAAATATGGCTTATAATGGTGCTCCCACTTCTCTATTGAAACAACCCTGATAAGGAAAATGCAAGCAGCTGGCCGGACTAATGGCAAGCTCACCTCTGCCATTACCGAGCTGATAAGAGCATGCTGTTACTTGTACTTACATCGTGAACTGAGCGGAAAGTGACAAAAAAACTTCTCTGTGGTAATGTTGGCGTATTTATCATGTTCAACTATACAGAACACTCGCCCACACAGAGCTGAGTAATACACCACAGACTATAAGAAACTCTTCTTTTTTGCTCATGATATTAATTATCATCTGCCAACAGAAATGTAGCTTCATTGCCAAACGTGTGCCGGTCTCCGTCTACCTGGAATAGGCCGTGATGGTGGACGACCCCATCCTGGTTGTGCAGCAGAGAAAGGAGGGAGTACTCTGTGTGCAGCAGCATCTTCCCCTGCCTCTCCTCCTGAGTCTCTCCTGCAGAGTCCACCCGCTCCTCCAGCGTCAGGATCTGCCGTAACCACACAACACACACACACACACGACCAGAGCAAACATTAGAGGTCACGAGACAGGAGCTTGTACAGGATCAGACAACGGAAAGAGAGCTTTAACCGTTTAGTATGAAGCTAATCTTCAGCCCTGACACTAAAGCTTTTAAATGACTCAAGACATGACATTAAGCTACATCTGCTACGCATTTAACAACAAGGAGATAGTATAACATCACTGCAGTTTAAAACAGTGGCTCATATACTAATGTGAAGTAAACAAGCTGTGCAGCAGACACCAAGGCGCTGAAGTCATGGGTATGAGGGGAGGGTCCTGCACTGATTCACTACATGGTCGTGGGGGTTAAAAGTTGACATTCCAGGTGGGGTGCTACCTTCTTCCCTTCTTCTATAGCCCCCTCCCTTGTGTAACAGACACTGGATAGCCCCAATAAACAGATTGCCCGGCTGAGGTTTTGTTGTTTGCACGAGACTGAAACAGGCGGCCATAAAATGACCAGGACATCATAGCTTTGTGTTGAATGTCATGCCAGTTTTTAATTGATTTGTGTGCTTAACTCATTACGTTTGAGAAACAGGAAAACACATAAAACATGCCAGCCCCGACAGACTTACTTTGAGCTGATAGAAGTCATCGGTGCCGTCCTTTCTGGCCAGACACTGGACTATGCTGGGCACTGGTGAGTTGCCCAGGCGAGGCCCTGCAAGGACAAGAAAAGGAACAGCTGCATGACCAAAAGGCAGGCTGCATGCCGGAGTGTGTGCTCTCGCTGCAACTCATTAAAGGCTGCATGTGCACGTACCCATTAACACCCCAAGTGTAATGTTTTCCTTGGCACTCTGCATTGCAAATAGTTGGGGAAGTTGTGGAGTAGAAAACATCCAAGTTTGAGAGTATGGGATAGAAATAAATTTTCCAGAGGGAGGAAATAACCTGGCTCCAACACAGACTCGGACCTTTCTGGTCGATGTCATGGGGATCAGCAAAATTCTTCACATTCTTGTCTCAGGCGTGAGTGCACACAGAGACACCCCACGACTCTCTTCTGCAGTCACACACAAACGCACATATCTTTCCTTATTTCCTGCACATGCACACAGGTTACACATGCTCACAAAAAAATGACACACTACATGCAACCTCAGCCGCACATACACTTTCAGCTATTATTTCTATACTTTTGGGGCTTGTGTATACACTAGTAGCTTCCTCACCAAGGATGAAGGGCCCGGCTCTCTTGGCGTTGTTGCCGGATATCCCGGGACATTGCAGCTTGCTGGCCCTGCCTGATGTCTCTCCAGCCCCCTTCTCCGACGAGCGCCGCTTGGACATACTGGAGCTCTGCAGGGGAATATATCTGATTAGTACACGGGATAAAGATAGTCAAGTTAGAGGGTAAGTGCAAACATGTGACTGCAGGGACACAAACTGCTTAAGGAAAAATAACATCAGTAATCTGGAACCCAACCATGTTTTATAAATAATTAGTCAGTTTAAAAATAAAGACTATAGCCAGAGCTTTACCAGTGGTCCTGCAGGCTGGTTGAGAGTGCTCTGATTAGTGAACAGTAGTGAAAGGAGATAAACTTCAGGGCAGCTCCACCCAGCCTATTTTAAATATCCCTCCCACACATTTACCAACACCTCAGTGTGAATGTGAAGCCATTACGGCTCCATTCAGAGTGATGGCTGCTGGCGTCAAGGGCGACACCTCAGATTCAATCTCCCCAACAGGCAATGCGAATGAGCCACAATCTGCAATTTAAATTAAAAGTGCTTTCATGCAAATAAGATGAATTGCGCCAACACAAAATTCTTTAAACAGAAGCATCTTTTATTTATGTCTCAGCACTGAACCACATGTCCATCTTTAGCTTGTCCTGCTGCAGTGGACACGGGTTTAGAAAATCCTTCTGCTCTTAATCTGCGTGTTTTATCTCAAAATCTGTACAGCCGGCTTATCTGTGCAGACCTTCCCCTGCAAGGACATGCGTGTTCGAACAAGGCTGAAAACAAAAAGAAGATAACAAGCCCTTACACTACGATAAGGAACTATATTCACATGGCAGAAGAACCAGTGACACAATATGACACATCATCATTACACAAACTGCTTTAACTGCCGCAGCAGATCTCCCTCCCAGAATTCAGAGGTATGCTTTGTTTACTGATACTGAGTTCCAATGTGATGAAACCCCATCTGTTTCCTGTAACAGGGAAGTAGTGCCTTGAACCGAGAGGAATGACTCACCCTGCTGTCGTCCTGAGTTTCCATTGGACAAAAATGCTTAAATGTCTAGGTGATGACACCAATAAGAGCATGAAACGTGCCCCCAAGCCTCTGACATGTGCACTATATCAACTGAATTAAAAAAAACCTCATTGAAGTCCACGAGAAAGGCAACACAAAGTAACATATCTGAAGGAAAGAGATCGCTGCCTGACAGCGGTGGCGTGCATAGTTTAGTCAACTACTTGAGAGGTGATTCAGACTAGTAAAATTCAAAGCACCTCAAACTGCAAACTAGGCATTCAGCAGAGAGCTGACGAACACTAAAAAAACTTTAGAATATGTAACCAGTCCTGCAAGTGCAACAAACTGGAGGAAATGTATATTTTTAATGAATCAGGCCATCTTCCTGTTTCAAAACTAATCGTGCGCCACTCGCCAGTTGGCGTTTTTGGGCAGTGAGAGGAGGCAGGCCAGTTGGCAGTCGGTATGGGCTGATATGAATTCTCACTTCCATGAGGCTTTTTGTGATCCCAGACAGCAGACAGTGTCATCATCATGTCTCTCGCCCATCTGTCTCCATCTCCACTAGTCATCACCCACTGAGTCTGATGAGCTGAGGTTTTCTGACAGCATTTATGGCGCAAGCCAGAGTGACACCAAGTCACGCTGCCAATAGTAAGAGAACATCTTACTCTAGAGCGCACGAGGCAACGCAATGGATAATCCAGCAGCCAGAGCAGTTGGCAGAATCGATAAACTACACGCTGCTTCCAGCGCTGCCAGATAAATACATTTTAAATTGTTGGGTGAGTGCTAGATTGAATAAAATAAGCAGACAGTGTCAAAGCTAACGGGCATTTCATTTGGGGCCAATTCACACATTTTAAACAAGGTTATCTGCATGCATTTCCATTCTCTGCAGCTACATAGTCAGAGTTTAAAAAAACAACATACCAATCCATGCACCTTGGACTTATAACACTAAACTGACTCATGGACACAAACGGCTCCACAACACACACCAAACGGTCCCAAGGCTATTCATCTACCTACTAAACACCAGCTGTAGTGCTGTGGAGCCAACCCCTGACACATCTAAAAAGCAAAGGTCAATGCAACCAACTAATGCACTGACCTAAATGACATCAGCGCGATGACAGCACACAGCTATCCTTTTCTGACACTGCTGAGCCTCTCTGCACAGCCAGTGATCTGGCAAGCAAGACTGCCTCTGCCTCTGACTGTACCAGAGGGAGGACGAGAACAGATACAGCCTCTGAATCATATCACACAAAAGGAGGAGAGACACGCTGCCGGTGCCCACGAGAAATGTGGGCTCCTTAAATAGTATCAGAACAAAACAACCACGTAGGTGTCTCAAGATCCACCCACCCAGACTCCATGCCACTTGTCTGGCTCTGCAGGAACAGCTTGATTGCTAAATCAAGGTAGTGTCAAGATGGACAGAGAAAGCATGGGGGCACTTGGGCAGGTAGTAAACATGCAAGTGGATGAAGCTAGTTATAGACAGCAGGACCCAAGTCTATGATGCCACATATGGATCAAACACAAAGAGATAAAAGCAACTCGAAGGTCACACAGGCTTCAATGAAACGTCAATCAATCATGTCAGCGTACACACTATCTACAACTATCTCACTGCAGCTGGCTGTATTATTGCAACAACAAGTCTGTGTACACAACGTTTGAATCCACGGACGATAATAAATAAAAATGCAGTCAGTGTCACACGTTGTTTGGTGCCATTTTGCGACCACAAGGTCTGGACACAGTCGAGTCCTGGCAGCGGACAGCGTAAACGAGACGGGTCGCGGAGTGAAACGCTGACGTTATGCCTTACAACTTGTGCAAAACCACTCCACAGACAGCTCATGGCTCGAGAAGCCGGCTGCTAATGTGTTTAACCCACAACAATGACTATTTGACCACCCGGAGACGCTTTAAAACACACGCTGAGCCGCATTTTACACGGCGTGCGTTCGTGTAGACAACGTCTGACTGAGGTGAGCCGTTTAAATAAACAGAAACGTGACGCTACACGTTATTATTTCTTTTTTTTTTTTTTACAATGTATGGGTAGCTTAAAACAACGCTTAAGTGCATATATAAACTTAGCAGGACTAAAAAGCTCAGTGAATACCTCGGTTAAGGACGCTGCCACAGCTCCGGGCACACACCGGCCACACAAAGGGGCACACAACACAACAAGAGAGTTGAGCTTTCGGTGCAAACTACACCGAGCAGCCGCTAGCTTGGATAGCTTCTTTAGCATGTACTCTTATATAAGCCGGAGAGTTTTCAGCATGATTGCTGGCGAGCGGCGTTGGCGCACACCGAGCCGGAGGCTACAGAGCAGCCGGGAGGCCATTTAAACAAAGTAGGTAATATTACAGCTGGCTAGCGTTGCCAGAAAGCTAGATAGCAGTGTAGTCGCTACCTCGCTTACCTCGAGCCAAAACCGCCGAGTAAAGTCTGCGTTGTCTGCCTACAACGTCGACATCTCTCGGGCAAACGCTGTGGTGGATGCGCGGAGCTTCTCGCTTAAACAGGAGAGACCACAGAGGGTTGGTTTCGGGTTGTTTAGCCTCTGTTACCGAAATGAGCAATTAAGGAAAAGCCTCCGCTCTCCGCTGATCGCATCTTTCCACAGCGACAGCGCCACCTGACAACGGAAATGACGCACATACTTATTTGATTGACAGCCGCGCTGGACCAATGGCGGCAGCCGTGTGTGTTGTCTTTTTTTCTCGTAAATGGTGGCGCACCGTGGCCTGATGACGACATTTTTTGCATAATAAAAGTTGCAAAATGAAACACATTACGTCATAGTTGTCTGTGTGGGAAAAGTTTGGCACAGTCAAATTAATCTTAAAGAGAAACTGATTTTTATGCTTTAAATGAAACTGATCTGAACAAATATGTGCTAAAAGACCACTGCTCAAAACTTTCAAAACATGTCTATATGCACATCAAAGTAGAGATCGTTTGATCTGATTTTGTATCAGACCATCAGTGCTGCACGAAGTGCGGCACTTCAATAGTTGAAATGGGGATATTTTGGGCCCACAGGACAGACAGTAACACTCGAGCGATCAAAAGTTGTTGTATAATGTCTTCTGTAGTTTTAACAGGTGCTTTCAAAGGTCTGAGAAATGCATCAACAAACTAAATAAACAAACAAACTCTCTTTCTTTTCATGACTGAATAAACTGAATAAACAAACTGACCTTAAAGGACAACACAATTTCATACAGTTTTACTTTGTTTATATGTGGCGGACCCTGCCACCTTTCTAGATTCAAACAGGTTTCTGGGGAACTTATTTATCTCTGAGAACAGCTTGTTTATTCAGTTATGGAAAAAAAATTCCCCTCATTAATATTGTAAATATTGAAATTCTGAGTTTGAATTTGTTCTCCAACACTACATAGTGCCCCTTTAAGGAGTATGAAACACCACCATGTGCAAATGTCAATGTGGGTACACAATATTATAGGCACTTAAAATACCATTCTGGTGGTAAAACATTGAACAGACTGAACGTAATTTATTACAATGCCAACTAAGAACTTTTTATACTGTCCTAAACTCTACATGTATGTTTCTATAGCTGAAGGCAAGGCACCTGAATCCAACTGTGCACATAGAGGTGAGACTCTGACAAAATTTCACCAGCTCTATACTGTAGTTACTTTTTAATGAGACACATTCTGCACCTCATTCACCACATGACTCAGTAAAAATTGTGCATCATTGCATTTGATCAGCACTCATCTGATAAAGCATTTTATTTTCAGTATTTGAGACTCCTTGTCCAACCATAATATTTCGAGATCAAGGCCACGTGTTTGTGGAAATTGCACTTCGATAGGGCTTCAAAGCCAACACCACCAAGTTGTTACTCATCTACTCAGCAAGCATTTTTTTGAATGACATTTAGTAAAGCCCACCTATTTTATCAATTTGGACTCCCTGATTAATCTCAAATACCACCCACAGCTACTAGTTTCAGACCAGTGGGCAGGTGTGATAGAAATAGAGAGGGTACGCTAAATGGCAAAGGCTTACTTGAGTTTCTCTAGACTTCCTGTCTTGACTCAGTAGAGAGCATATGCCCCCGGCCACATGAAACATTTGTCAGCCTGCGGCTTTACAGTGTCCTACCCACAGCTTTTAAAGGGGAAACTGAATCGTATCAAATGCGGGGTCTATATATGAGAAACAGGGTTTATTTGTGTAATGTGAAGACAAATGGTTGCCAGGACTTTGTAGATTCAAATGTTTGTAATATAACTTGTGACCCTAATCGAACACGCAGTGCAAGTCCTCCCTTATTGCATTTTAAAAAGCATTTAAAAATGCTGTTTTTTGCCACTAAATAGTTGTTAAAATCGATTGGGCAATTATGCAGGGTTAATCATGTTATATTGTTTTACAGTGAGGTTAGCTGACTCCAGTCATACAGGATGACTGGCATGAGCTTCAGTTTCTGTTTGTTTTCCAGGTAGGTTATATCCTCAGGGCATGTAGTGTTTCTTGTCTCGCCTTTGCCAAGACTATTGGGAAGACCTCGCTAGAGAACTCCACCCCCAGATCAATTCAGAGAAATGTCTCAGCATGTTTTGCCTGTATGGTATGCAGCGTGTTCGTGTGTGTGTGTGTGTGTGTGTCTGAGTGTGGTTGACTGGGGGAGTACAGACTGAGACTGACTTTTGAGACCTGCTGTCTGCAGGCAGCCTGCACACAAATATCTTGGGCACATCGAGCAGTTCTAATTGTAGGTGTTAAATTGTGGATTGCATTCAAGCATATTGCTTTTAATGATCTGGTTAAATGAAGTATAAATAAATATAATCATTCACATATTTGTTGTTTGACATTTTAAGCGAATCCTACATTCACACTGATGAAATTAAAAAAAAAAAACTCGCTTTGAATACACCTATGACCTTTTGGTGCATTTTTTTCAAAGACAACCTGACTGAATAGTAAAACACACTAACAATGTGTGGTAGTCACTTTGAACAGACCACACACAGTACATGTTTATAAAGGCCAGACAGCTCCCCCTAATGTCACACCTTGTCAACTACAACAAGCTGTTACAAGGTTCATGCCATCATTAACACACTATTGCATCAGTACACAAGCCGATGATATGGCTCATACAATAATATGTGTAAAATCGTGTTTTTTTTCCCCCAGCTATTTATTAAAAATCCTACATTGGACATTCAACAATTTAACAACTGCAGCTATATGTACTTCTTTATACACAGAAAATGATACATTCATATAAATAAAGTATGCAATAAACATATTTACATATCAGACAATTCCTTATATTGCATTTCTCTATATCAAAATAATATACTGATCAGTGAGCACATTTCTGGGTCATAGCTCAAAATCTCACAGGGTTGTGGGAAATGTCTTACAAGTTGATGCTCACGTAAATCTTACCAAAATAAAGATTTCAGGGGATCTGAATCACATTAGAAAGAGCACTTGGGTTTCCTCCTATTCCCCCGCAACTTAATTTAATTACTTGTTCATTAGAATACAGAGGAAGTTAACAAACTCCCTCTTTACACTTTTAATAAAACATACATGGAATTATGGACTACATGCCAGAAAAGCATCCAAAACTGTGACGTATTCTTATCATTTAAGATACACGACATTGTGTGTAGTTAAAGGAATGTGTTTTGTGTGTACCGCAGTGCAGCATGAATTTAAAAACATCATGACATTAAAGAGATGTTTTGCCATTACCACATACACGTGATCAATACACTGATACATACCTACTGTATGTGTTGATGCACTGAAACTCTTTTCAGTTTGCAGCAAGCTATTACAGTGTACTGCAGCTTAAAGCTCGGCTCACCACATTCTTAATTATTTAACTATGCACATTTGCAGTTCATCATTTGACAACCAATGGAAACACCCACTCACATTTGCATTTTTAAGCAGCCAAACAAGAAGGTTTTCTGGCTGCATGTGAGGTCGCTGCAGTGTATTTGCCGGTACAGACAGCAGACTGGTCTACAGTAGAACAGGCTGGTGACGATGCATTTTTCCCCGACCATCGGGGGACTTCTGTCAGGATGTCACAGGCCGTCCATCATGGCCAGAAGGTCGTCTCCTTTGCTGCTGGCACTGGGAGATTGATCCCCAGACTCTGTGAACTCTCCCATGATCTTGGCCAGCTCTGCATTGGCCTGCTGGTCCTGGAAGACAATGTTATCCACCAATCACAGTGGTCATCACAGGGACTTATACCTCATTACAGTAAATCTTGTTAGTCTGCTAAAGCCAGTCTCTGATTATTGACTTTATAACCTTAAGCCTGTCATTAAGATCAGTAAAATTCGGGGTCCATTGATAAGGGGTTGCTTATCAAGTATAAAAGACAGCCATAGTTGTGAGAGGTTGGGGGAGTGCAGACTTCATCAAAAATTAGCTTAGGTAGACAGAGGTAGACAAGAAAAGTGGGGTAGAGAAGGGTATGATATGCAACAAAGGCTGGTAGATGGAACCGAAGTGGTGCTGTAACCATTCGGCTACCAAGGCGGTCGTAGTTCTAGAGGTTTCGAGACAAGTACTGACCACATTGAGAGCCGTCCCAGATGCTACGTTTTGATTCACGATTACCAAAAAACAAGATGCGCTTGTTGGGGCACCTTAGAGACTCCGAAAAAGCCAACAGTCAAAAACAGAGCAGACATCATGGCTACAAAGAGCTCCGAAGATAGAGTGGACGCTGACATCTTGCTTGTTTTTTGTCAACTATCATGAACATTAGCTCCTGTCACACATCTCTCCAACTGGAGTAATCTTGTAATCAATAAATCTCGCCTGAGATCAGTTGTGTAGTTTGTGCACCCTAACATCGACATGACAACAACCACAATGATGTCTTGTGGTTTGAGCAACACAGCAACTCTGACGTTTTCATTGTCTTGTAGTCTGCACCTGTCCTCAGATGACATATGCACGGTCAGACCATTTGTCACTAAATGTGCAGTTAATTTTTGTTTTCCATTACACAAATACTGGGACATCCAATTCCTACTGTGAGAAACACTTTGAGAAGACAGATAACAAAGATTTACCTTTGTTGCTTGGATTTTTATGACTCCATATGAAAGGTCATCAGGTCTTGATATGAGTGCCTCTCTGTGAGAAAGGAAAGTTGAAATGTTGGTTGTGAGTAATCACAACAACTTAAATGTTTCTTTACACCACAAAGGTAGCAGTTTCATTTGATCAAGTGCTGTGCAAACACAAATAAGGTGACTCACTCTTCTTCCTCATCGGTGGCAAAGAGGTTGACTCTGAAGCCGCTGTCTGCATTCCCTGGTTTCTGGACCTCTAGCCCTCCCATTAACTTGGCCAACAGATTCAGCTCCTCTTTAGCCAGAGGGTTAGGAGCAGTGTTGACCTGTTGACACACAATGGCTCATTTACATCTGGTCCAGGGTCACTCTGTCAGATTCCTGTGCATGTTATTTACTGTGGACACCGTACAGAGTCTTCAACATCTTACTTCAGCGCATGACATTTTCTGTGTTAGTAAAATCCTTAATATTTGCAGTGCTGACAGTGAAGCTGTTTCACCTTAGTGTGCTGAGCAGAATTCTTAGACGTTCCTGACATGTGGGTTTCCACAGGCCGGCTTACACTGTACCTGAATTAAGAGATAAAAATTAAAAAAGAGATAATAAACACTTACGACCATGCAACATAGTGCCAGAGATACCCTGCACAAGTCATTACAAATGTTTTATTTACAATTTACATGTATGGTTCTTTGCAATATGTCAGACATATTGACACACCATCATGGCATAAAGTACGATGACTAAATCCAAAGTTTATGGGCTTTCTGGTTCAGGCTGATGTTATACTTTTTTAGCAGAGTGTTTGTGATTGTGATTGTGTGACACATTGTGATTTAATGAAATCATTTGACATCAAAGAACTTAAGTTTAAATACCTATGATTCCCCAAAAGTGACTAGAACTCATCAGTCATCTTTCTAAACAGAATCTAAACATAAAGTTCAGTTGCCAGTGACTTAGTATTTATATACATTATATCTCACGATCATGATATTAGAAAATCATCAACAGCCCTCTTCAATTGCATAAATACAGTACCACCAAGTCACGTCATGTAATTTTTTTGTATGTTGCAGAGTCTTACATATTTGTGCCTAGTTTGGTGACCCTGTCTCCAAATATCTCAAAAGATCCCTCCCGCAGAGCAGCAGTGTAGTTTCCTCCATTAGTGAACTGCAGCCTGGTCGTCTCTTCACCTGTACAGCTAAACATCCTGGAATTACCAGATACAAAATACAAAATATTATTGACAAGCATGCTTCCAATACTCTTTGTTTCTATGCACAGCAACACCAGACTGTTGTTTTCTCCACAAAGCCTGATTTGGTCTGACTGAGACCTCTGTTGATTTGAATACACTCTTATAGCTCAGGTGTTCTACATGTGAGCTCTTGTTTCTTCGTATGTTTTCAATGTTTCACTGTGCACATACAATCCTTTAGTAATTTGATCCAAGCTAAACATGCCACTCATCTAAAATTAGCACGCAAATGCTTGTTCAACAAAACCTCTAATGCAATTAGCTGCCGATAGGCCTGCTTAACTTAAGATCACAGTGTCTGGGTAAGATCAGCAAACATATGAAAGACCAAAAGGTAAACATTACAAATCATCGGAAAAAGACCAAAAGGTGAATTTTTCTGTCAAAGCCAGTTGCTTACTGCCAGTTTCAGTTATCTCCATCATTCTTAAGAGTGAAGATTGTTTGGGTCTGAGTGAAAACAGCCGTACACTGTGGTACCTTATCAGGCCAGGGACTTGTGTTCCATAAGGCACCGGACCGCTGGTGGGAAGCACAAAGCGGCCATTGGAGTTCTGCACTTTGTCCTTAAGGAAAATGGACACCTGGCATAGAATAATACACAGAGACAGGCTTGTAAGGGAAATAGATAAAAGAAAGATAAAAGATAAAAAAGCTAAAAGATAATATGATTTTTTCCAGCCGATGAATACAAATTTGACAAAATAATAAACTTACTCTTATATGCATGTCTTGGAAGAAGATGAGGAGAGTTTGTCTGATCAGCTGGAAGTCCCCACTAGACAAGGGTGTATACATCTTAAAAATATAAAAAATAAAAAAACAAATAAAATGAATGAAAAATAACTTTGATAAAACCAGCCATGGAACAATATAACAACAAAGATAATAATAATAAAAAAACAGGAACGGGATTTTAATATAGCAACATACAGTAGATTATCACTGTTATCATTGTCAAGCTAACAACATCAGTCACTTCCGGGTAGACGATAGACAATTATAATCACAGAACAAGCAATAAAAAAACAAAACAAAACAGTAGCTGCGGACATAATGTGTGCAGTGACTGTGTAGATATTATATCTGTAACTGTAATGTCAACTGTTTGATTTTATCTCAGCATAATGTCTTCCTTGCATCATTGAATATATTAAACCAGAAGAGTCAATACAACAACACTAAAATTTACTTCAAACATTGTGTATCCATGTTTTAAATAAGCCACTGCTTAAATTGCTTCCATTAAAGGCTTCTATTGCAGTCAGTATGAAGTTGTATTGGCTGGTTTTTTCTTGCCTTGACCGGTCTGCTGTGTGAACCTTCATATTATATTGCTCATAAGACTATGACACCTTTAACACAGACTGATGCGTTTCCTCTTCTTGGTCATACAAGATGTACTACATGGCAGTTTTTTAAACCGTGTTTGAGGAACAACAATGACTCACATGTATCATCAGTTGTGATCGTGGGAAGTCAGGTCTATACTCTACAGCTGGCTATGTATGACTTAACAAAAGGAAGATGTTTACATCTGAGGTTGTGTCCCTTTTCTCTTTTGTCTTGGTGTACTTAGCCATGCTTTTAATCAGACTTAGTTAAAATACCACCAAAAGCTCAAAGATCTTGCAGCACACTTCAGGAAAACCCGACAACTCACGTGTAACTTCGCTACCCATTCCTGTGCATATGTGAGGTGAGTGAAGGAATGCATCATACCTCTATGAGCTGTTGGTACGTCTCATCAACCTGGCTGAGAATGCTGGGAGTGTCTTTCACAAAGTCTTTGATCGCATCCATGTGGTTGAAAGAGACTAGCAGGATGTCCTTGGGTCGGGGACAGAGAAGCACTTGGTACTTGAAAGCCATGGTCATCAAGTCATAGAGCTGTGAAGAGGGACACGTGCATGACTCCAAGGACTCATATGAATAAAATGAATGCTATTGTTATATAATAAACAGCAGAGGGAGCCATATACAGCAGTATGCAGCGTATAAGATAATGTGTGAAAAGCTTTGAGTACTAAAGTGAAAATCAAAATTACACAATTAAGAAAAAAAAAAGAGACTTGCAGGATACAACACAGTTTACAGCTGTACAGGACGGCTACGTCTGTATACATGACGACTTACCTTGTCCATGCTAGCTTGATTGAGTCTCATTATAGAGGCATGGGCCAGTCTGTCAAACACAGTCCTCAAGGCCTTTTTGGAGTAAAGCTCCTGCGGCTTGAAAAGCTCTTCAAGGAACTTTTTGTTGAACATGGTGGTGATGATGTCATTCATAACTAATCAGGCAAACAGTACAACAGAAAAAGTGCACAGATAGTTAGATGAGGTTAGACAAAAAGTACTCTCCACACTGTAGACTCAGAAGCAGGCAGATGAGCATTCTATACTATATGTCGGGCAAAACCATCTCATCCAAAGCCTAACCCAAAAGCCCTAATAAAGCAGCAGCGTTGAAAGCCATCAAGTAGTAGAGTAGCATCTAAATAGCTAGGTAGGACATTTTTCGTGTTTCAACTTAACCCAGATTTTTTTTTTTATCTGCTTTGATTAGTTCTACCAATCACTTTTGCAATTGGCAAAAGTGATTTTAGGCAATGTTTTGACTTTTAGAAGTCAAAGCTATCAGATAACTTCACCTTCTTCCCCAACATTTTGCAAGCTTTTTACTGGCTCAAGGGTGAGGCAAATAAAGTTTCTTAACACTGTGAGACTATGTGGTATTTTCTGGTACTTACCCACAAGGAAGCCACAGTTCAACAACAAAAAAAGGAACTGTGAAAAATTAGACACTGCTCACAGCAAAGGCATAAAGTGTGGTGACCACAGATAAGATTATGCAGAAAAACAAATGCAATGCACTTGTCATTTGAGTAAACTAGGGGATGCTGTGTCATATGTGGCATACGGGCCTATTTGGCAGCTTGAAATGCTCTTTAATTTGATTAATAGAATCAAGTTTTTCAAACTTCTCCCTCCATTTTTTGGGGGCCATTATACAAATGAATGTCCTTATAAATGTTAAAGTGTGTGGCCACTGGCCAGGGCATGAGCATTTGAGTAACCTAAACACATACGTGATGTACCTGGGTGCAGAGACAACATCAGAACACGTGTTGCTTAGTTGTTAAAGCTACTTCAAGGAACTTTCTTGTTTTTTGCTGAGTCTGGAAAAGGATGATGATTATGACACAAGTCAAACTTTCTTTTGGTGCTGTACTGTACCGCCAGACTACACAGCAGCTTCTTTACTAAGGTTGTGAGACCCCTCAGCACATCCACAGCACTGTGCCATAAAAATAGTTTTAACTTTATGACTTATACTGGTGACAGGCATTAGAAACAACTACAATAATGTTACAGAAATAACCAATCTTCTGGCTGATGGTCATTCATAACTGGAAAGTTGAAACTGAAAGTTCCTTGCAGTACCCTTTAAATGTGTGCACATGAAGTCTCATCTGTCTATGTATCAAGTCCTATTGTTTATTTAAGCATGTTGCTCCAGTCTAGGCCAAAGCAGAGCAAGGAGCTACTAATGCATCAGTGAAAAACTCTGCAGTGATACCTCTCCTTCTGTCATCGTCTATCCAGCCAGCTATGGTGCAAACATTATGAATTGAAAAGGAGATATGTAAATGATATAATGTTACCATAGCCATATTGTTAGATTAAAAAAAAGAGACATGACCAGTAAAAACAAATCTCCCTCTCCCTTCCTCTATATATACAATGTGGGTGTGCATTATCTAAAGTCATTTTGTGGTAGTCAGGCTTGAGATTATAGTCAGGCTATCTTTTATACCATGTTTAAGAGCAGTTGTCCATTTATTGACAGTGGACCATTGGTGATTCCGAATTGAAAACTGTAACTAGAAACTGTTGGTGACTTATGATTTAAAAACAGCCAAATGACCAATACATGTTACCTCTGTGCATAGACTTTGTATGACTCACGGACAATTATATATAAATGATTAGTTTATAATACAGTAACGGACAAACCGACCGAGCTGAGAGTGCATTCATCGCAGTGTACGTTAACACGAACGTTTTACTGCAGGGTGACATTTGTGTTGTTATCTGGATAGCTGCTAAGCTAAGCTAGCTACCTTTCTTAGCTTTGTCAGCGGGGATATTCTGGGCTCGAAGCCGCTGGTCCAGGATGTAAAGCATCTCTCCGCCGAGGTTGATGAACAGCAGAGGCAGAGTTCTTGAAGACATGACGGGTTTTGGACGGCTGAATCCCTCCAGGAAACGTAGGTAGCTAGCGAATTTAGCTAGCTTAGAGTGCTTGCCGACAGGGGGGTCTGACTGTTTGGTAAAGCCTCTTGTGGTTGCCAGGCCACGAAACGAACAGCCAATCAGAGGGCAGTACGTTATGACGTACAGGAAAGAGGAGGGATCGAGAAGTGAAGATGTGATACTTTCAATTTAAAGGTGCAATATGTGGTTTTGGGGAAGACATTTTATTAAAAGAAGAAATATCTTAATTTATGGACCCTGCCACTTTTCTAGCTTCAAACAGTGTTCTGGGGACCTTATTTCAGTCTAAGAACTACCATATTCGGATATGAAAAAAAACATATATCTGAGTTTGTATAATTACCTCATTAATATTGTAAATATCAAAATTCTAGTTTCAATTTCTTCTCCAAAACTATAAAGCGCCCCTTTAACCACAGTGTGAAGAGGTTGCTTTCTTTCTTCAGGCATCTAAAAACATGCCTCCAAAGATAAAATAGGAAACGGAAATTTCTCTTTGGTTTACTAAAAGGTTTAAGAAATAGTTTATATCAACTAAAATACACACAGGATACATAAAACAGTTTTATTTAAATGATGTACAAAATAGTTCATGCTTATTTGAATGATAGTAAAATGCAATTTATTTACAAAAATGCAGATAAGTGTAAACAGTTACATGGGTACATATAAGGCTACATGCAAAATCACATTTGATACAATGAATTGCATAATTCACTAGCTATTCCTTCTTTGTTGTCTGCATAAAAGGTGGGCCTGCTACAGGAATAAACAAATGACTTCCAGGCATCATCAACACAAGGAAAATACTGTATAGGCCAGAATTCTTCATGTCTCGTTACTGTGAAATTTCCCCATTCCTGACACGGACTTCTCGGGCCATCCTGCATGTCTCACAAATCCCGCAGCAAAAGGTCATCAAGGCGTCATTTATTATTGTTCCCTATGGTTAAAAGATTGCAACAAAATCAGAACATTGAACCTCGATGAGGAAATGTGTTGCAGTCAGGGTTTCTCAACAACAGCAACACCCAACACTTCCTATGTTCATGAAATCTATCTTTCATAAGAGCCAAGTTGTGGGAAAACATGTCAGTCTTCCTGTAGGAGACTTAATGGACTTTGGATATTGCATCCAAAAAGAATGAGTAAAAGTACTCCAAAGAGTTTAGGAATATGCAATTAGGAGATGAGCAGCTTACCTGAATACCATACGTCAGTCTCATATGAGTCCTTATGGCTGTCATGCCTCCTGGCAAACAACCCAAACAGCAGTTTTCTCCATATTTACTTGCTGTGTAGCAGCTCAATGCAAGCGGACAGAAAAAACCAAGAGCACCTGCACAACAGAAGAGTATTATTTCACTGTGAACTTTTGAAACAGAAAAAAAAAAAAGTGAAAATGTGCCTGTCTTTGTCAAAAACTTATAATGTCAAATTAAAGCATTATAAACGGTACTCACAGACAAAGATATCACTGCAGCAGGAGCACAGGCCGGTGCTCCACTCTCCTGTTTGGACATTTGTCCCATAGCCGCCTGCACCTGGTTGATGGGTGACCACCGGGTTCGACATTTTGGATTACTGGATCTGCTTGTTTTTAATTTAGCCTCCTTGTTGAAGGACACGTCCAGCTGTTAGCACTGGAACAGAGCAAAATGTGGAAAAGAGAAATGAATTAATCTTTCTGCCACACGTTTTCACATTTGTCACATGTACTTAAATGTGATGCTTTTGATTTCCTGAGTAGGAAATGTCACAGTTTGACTTTCCATAGAGTCATTCAGAGGTCGGCCTATAACTAAAATATTCCAGTGCTCTCCATTGGAGAATCTCTCTAAAACATAACAAAGTGTTCTTCATACAGCTCAATTATTATTCATGAATCTCCCTGCAATGCATGTTATGTGACCGACTTCACGTGGACTTATTCATTGACAAAGAAGAAGACATAAAAACAAGACTCGTTTTTGAGCTTTGAGAGATTTTGTGATCTAATTAACTGATAACTGTTTCACACGGTTCTTAATTGGAAATAATCTTGTATTTTGAGAAAATCCCTTCCCAACACGATCGGTGTAACAATTCAGCCTCCATCTATCATTGTCGCTCAGAAAATACCAAAATACCTTTTGTCCAGGTGCATGTGTTTGAAACTTGACAAACTAGACTTAAAAAACAGCATTTTGGAATTTTTTCTTTTAGGTATTTTTGTCTGTAGTCTACAGTCATTTAGGACAACACTAGACCATAAGACCAGTATATAAAAGTAAGTTATTGTGGCTGAATGGTCACCATAGTCACGTATGAATGGTCAGACCATGAACAAAGTAAGCTTTTGTAAACGTTTTTATATGCAATATGTAAACTTTTACATACAAAGACTTTGAGGTATTACTTCACCTGAAGTACAAAAGAGCATATGAAGTTATCTTGTATCAGTGCTGTCAAAACGAGTTTGTTGTGAATGCACAACGTTTAAAAACACAAAATATGAACCTTTTGCAAATATGTTTTAAGAGCAATATCAGAGAAACTATTTTGTTAGTGAATTTTCAAGTTGAGCTTCTGTGAGAGGGAAAAAAAAAGCTGTCACACTTACCAGAAGAGTCTGTCAGTGTGCTCTCCTCCTGATCAGAGCGACAAGCTGCACACCACACAGGAAGCTGTGACGAGCATGAGCTGTTCAATACTGGTTTGCCAACAGACTGCTGTTTCTGAGGATGACAAAGATCTGTGATGATTCACTGACAACTTTCAGACCATTAACGAGAACCGTAACCTTGCTTTGATGCTGATAGTGGGTATGATCTCTGACAGCTGTAGATCCCTGCATACATATATCTGTTTCAGAGGCGAAGGCTTCCTTTTTAAATAGTTTTCCTATCTCGCTTGAGATCAGCACAGTTAAAGGAACTCACGCAACAGTTGTCAGAATCATTTGGACGATGCTTTCATAGAACACCCACAAGTCTCTTTTGTCACATAGCCTGACACAGTTTTTAATCAACCAACATGTAACCACTGTTTGTAAAATAAAGGATGGATGTACACAAGAGTTGAACATATGCAGAACTACATGTAGCAGCAGACTTGTTATCTGATTGAGGGAAACAAAGTGTTCATATGAATGTTCCCGGGCTGTATTTGTTAGTTTTCAGAGAATCAGGTGATAAATAACCTAATATATTCATGTAAATCAATTAGATGAGATATGGATTTATTAATTTATGGTTCATTACAGGTTGTGGTGGTGCTTTACTGGATCACAAATCAGTAAGAACACAATTTTTTCACATTGCAATATAATGATTGATTCAATTATATTGATTGACTGATTTATAAACACCTCTCCGGCAGTCCAAAAAAATATGAACAATGAGAAGAACTCCCACTCAGTGTCTCGCTTATTCATTTGAGCCCAACCTTTGGGCCTGTCCAACGTCCAACGTTGTAATCAAATGAATATTTCAGCAGTAAGTGAGACAGTGCGCAGGAGTTCTTCTCATTGTTTCCAAATTGCACCTTCCTCCAACACACCTGTCGCATATTCATTTTTTTCCAAGAAGTCATGAAAAAAAACATCATAAGATTCTCAAATGGACTATTTATTGAGACAGTTTTGCAGTGGATTCATCAGATTGTGCAGATGTTCATGTTGTTTCTTTTTCTCCACAAACACTTGAGCCTCAGGCCGATCCAAGATAATGAAGAGCGTTGGTATAATGTGAATTTCTGCACAAAAAAGCCAAAACAGCACAGAAACAGTCTATTCTTGATATTGTTACTGCTTAAAATGTAATATTATGCAATCACTCGTTGCGACCATTTGATGAGATTGATACATGATAAAACACCACAAAATGTGCCTCCCACGGCTGATGGAAAATACGACTTCTGACATCATGGCCAGATATGCAACATCGTGGACATGCTAAGCCCACAGAGAGCAGTGCAGCAGCGGTTTCCTGCCGCAAGAGTCACTGCTAAATCTTAAACTGCAGCCCATCATGGACAACTCAGCCATTTGACTGTTCTGTGTCCTAATCTGGTAATCTGAGGTTTCTTTTTTCAGTTAATACCTTGGACAAATGATATCAATGGTCACCTCGGACGTTCTGTGCAGATAAATCTTAAACACATCTAAGTAAGTCTTATATTTCAGCACAAATAATATTCCAAGTCCATTTGAATACAACTTTCTGACACATTTTATTTCCATTAACTTCTGACATCAACTTGAAAGCAAAAGCAAACAAAGTTGTATGATGGCAACACATGAAAAAGGGGAAAATAGCAGTTTGTCCACATCAAATCAACTGAAGGTGTAACAGTGAAGATGTCAGTTAAGACAGGCATCTGGGATCACTTGCTGTAATGTAATGTACAGTTTACTGTCTTTTAATTTGTCTCAACAGCTTTTGTCTCGGCTGCCTCTGCTAAACTTTGCTTCATCTTCATCTTCAGCCTCTGCTCTGCTTTCTGCTTCTGCACTTCTTTGAAGACCTGTGAAAACACAGAAGTCACCACGTGTCAGTGGAGGCACAGAAATCACACCTTGAATATGTTAGTCAGTTAGTCACTTTAACCTACTGCAAGCCTGAGAAATGATCTCAGACACTGTAGGAACTATTGCTTCACTAGTGTGGAATCACTGTCTTGTAAAAGGTCTTTAGATATGAATCTCAAAAACAGTGTAAATGTATTATACAGACAAATATGGATGTTAACAGTATAATGTGGTCATTTGTTTGCTACCTTAATACAGAAGGCCTTCTTGGCCAGCCAGCGACGAGTGGCCCGTCTGTAGTACTCTGGAGGGAAGGTGTAGGTGATGCCCAGCTGCTCGCACACCTTTTCAAAGGCGTCATAGCGAACCAACCTCAGGTTTTTCAAAAGCTTTTTCCTTCGGTCAATGGCCATGAGCATACGCCTCTTGTTAGCTTTGTCCTGACATGAAATAACACATAACAGAAAGGAGTTGGACTACAGATGTGTCAAATTGGAGGAAGAGAAGACAGCCATTAAAGCCCAGTTCATAATTGAGTCAGGCTTATGAGAGAAAACTTAAACAGTTGCAACCTGTACTCCATATCTGTGTCAATTTTAGCAAAAATGTTCGAAGTATGATGTAACATGGAAAATTCCGACCATGTCTGTGACTACGCATGTTCTCATTTCATGTGGGGGAGTAACACAGGATATCCTGTAGCACACGCATACCTCACACCAGAGGAAGGCAGAAAGGAAATGCGGGGAGACGTAATCATACATGAAATTTCGAGTGGTGCAAGTCGACTGGCCTATGACATGATACGTCATCTAAGATTATTATAAAAAACCTGTCTAAAGAAGTACGAGCCTTCTAAGCTGGCAAGGGAGAAAGGTTATGCTGATACTACTCGCTTCAGTCACCTTGTGATGATGTTGCAAGTGCTCCTGATAGTTGCGGATTCTTGCAGTCAATGCGGCCACTGAAAAGAAAAAGACAACGTTAAAATAGGTCGTCTCTTATCTTTGTACGACAGTGAAAACGTTATGTGCAACATTAAAAAAAAGCAGCTCACCCCGGACTTCCACTGAGCTGTGGTCGTTCTCGTCCCTCTGGACTTTAGCAATCAGCTGTTCCTTTTTCAGCAGTAGCTTTTCAGTCTGAAGACATGAACAGAGAGTATTAAATAACAATACCTGTTATGACTCACTTCTCTGAAATTGGCACGACAGTGTACATTTCAACAACCGCAATCATTATCATCAGAAGTATTGGTAAAAAAGAAAGCAGACACAACAAGGTGATCGGTGGAGACACGAGAACTCACATGACTCGCCAACTCCAACGAAAGAAGTCTTTTGACAACATCGTCTGTCCTATCAACACAAAATACACTTGTGTTAGATGAATCAATATATGAATGCAGGCTGATTCTTTTTTTTTACTCATTTCCTGTACAGGACTGTATGTATGTATGTTTACGTTTGAGCGAGGGGTACAGCTGTGTAATCCATCTTGAGCGCTGTTGGAGGAAGGTCACTGAGCTGGCTCACGGCGCCTGGAAGAAACACAATGTTTGCACGAAGAGCACAATTAAAAAAACTAAAAAATCACAGAATATGTTTTGGTGACAACGCAGCTTCATCACACACCTGGCTTCCTAATCTTGGCACCCCGAGCATAATGTCTCACTGGTGGTGGAACAGCAAAACTTCCAGCAACTGAGGAGAGAGAGGAAAAATATCTTGACATGTGTCGTGAATGGACACAAAAAAAAACCCCCAAAACAGCGGTGATCTAATGTTGATGACAAAGCAAAACATGACATTTGTTCAACACACAACAAACTGGCTCAGCAAAGGATAAGTGGTTGCAGTGAAGTATATGGAAACTTCACATAAGTCACTATAGGACTGATCAAGAAATCTGTCACAGTTTTTGAGAAATGCATGTGGTGACCTTCTCAAAGATGGTTTGTATGTCAAGATGTCCGCAGGGAAATCTCTTGCCCACAAATGACACCATAACGTTTCTAAACAATATAGCTTTGATTTCAGAGAAAACCAAAGAAAGTGGATGATTAAGTGGTGAATCTGTAATGATACCGACTCCCATCTCATTTAGAGCTGCAATAATTAGTCTATGAATTGATTCGTCTATCGAAGGAACATTTTTTGCTGCTTTTCTTTGCCATTTATGTCAGTAAATAAAAAGTCTTTGGGTTTTGGACTGTTGATTTGACAAAAGAAGCAATCTGAGGATGTCACTTCAGACTCCAGATAATTCTCACTGCAGTCTTGAGAAGGAAGGTCCTGCACACTGCTGTAGCTCAGCGTCACAATTTATTAATTCCACTGACATTTTGTAACATATCTATTCTGTTCTGTGAGAAGAAACGATGCAACGAAAGTTTAAGCTGCATGATTTGATGAGCACAACCAAGATAATCTGTGTGACATAGCTGTCCCAGATATAACATGGATGGCTCAGATTGTGAGACGAATGTGGTTTTCAGTATCAGCATCATCAAAACAACAAATGATGTTGTTTCCTTAAAAGCTACTTGTTACTTCTTGTATTTCCTGTGATTTGATATCCATTAGGTAGTACTGTTTATTCATTTTAATTTCCTAGCAAGTTTAGTCTGTAGTCCCAACAGACATCGGGCTGAAAACTATTTAATCACCAATTAAATGTGATTCATGATTTCCAAGCATTTCTCACATAGTTGAGGAGAGAAGTGGTCGGCAAAACGAAGTCAACTTATTTGAAGGCGGGCCTGTTAATAAAGAGGTGATGTGTTTGCGGTTGTCAGTGAGCTGAGAAAGGATGCAGCAGTGTGAAAACAAGTTATCACCTAAACTGAAAGCAGAGCTGCTCTAGATGCTCCTGATACGAGATGAGATGTTGCATCAGATTGAACAGAAGAAGATATTCTCATAAACAACTAGTCTATTTTAAACAAATAAGCAACCCACCTTCAGAGATGGGTTATATTGGGCTAAGATTATTTATCTACCTGATTTTGTGAATCTTTGTTAATATGTTGCATGCACTTTGTAACTCTGTTTTTAAAGGTGCTATATACACAACTCAAAATCAGTTAGGGAGATTGAGGTATGGGTACATATATGCATGTGCATGGATGAAGCAATAAAAGTCAGATGAAATGTGTCACATTATTTTTGGGGACCAAAGATATCCACAAAACACAAAATAAAAATTCCGATATGTCACAGAATAAACAATGAAGTGAAACACTCAAATATCCCAATATCCCTAACTAATTTTGAGTAGTGTAAATAATATTATTATAATTATTATTATTATTATTATAACAATGACCTTGTTGATGTAATGTTTATGATAGTTGTTTAACTGTTGATTTTTTTTTTAACCTTACTTTTTCTGTGATCAGTGTAGTGCTAACCAAGCTAGCCATCATACTAGCCATCTGCTGTCAATGCTTTTGATTTACTGTGAGGCTAACGTATCAGACTCTTTCTCCTGTGTATGTTTACTTGATTGATTAGTTGTTTTTTCGGGACTCCACCTTCCTTGTTACTGTACTAGTTCATATCCACAGTAACTTTGGTCTTACTATTGTTTAAGGAATCTTTCTCTGTCTGATTTGCAATCACTACCATTGAGTTTGCCGTCAAATTATGTTGTCACAGTTGCTTTCAGTGTACACCTCAGCTCCTTGTCTTCAGCCTTTACTGGAAGGGTGTTTAGCTCCCGCTGCAAAGCCACAGTGAAGGCAGATGATGAGAGGTCTCCATTCACATTTATAATAATTTTGGAAGAAATTAGTTTGCAGTCTGTGCTGCTGTTGAATTGTACTGCATGAAACATAGTCTTACTTTTTCTTTTTCTTACTTTGTCAACCCTCGCTGATATAAATTAACTTGGACAAAATATTACAACTCCCTTTGGCTTTATGGATATTAACTGGCAACTAAGTGCAAATGTAAGTACTCCAACTATTAGAGCGTGACCAATATTACTTTTTTGGGGCCGATATCATTATTAGGGGATATTCTGATATTGTTATATTGGCAGATATGCACTTTTTGCAATGATCCCTCAGTAGTGGTTGTCAAACACTTGTGGCAAAGACATGTAACGAAGACAGGATATTTCAGTGTATTTTCTAAAATGACATTAGGGCACTGAAACAGTAATCTTCCCTGAGAATTTCAAATTCATAAATAATCCCAAGCCTTTTCATATTGGCTCATATCAGACAACATATAGACCGATACCAATATCTGACATGCCAACCGATATATCGATCAGGCTCTACCAATTATAGGTGATAATCCTCAGTCTTTTCAGAGGATTACAAGCAGTACTGTGATGCCATTTTGTAGACTATCTTGTAAAGACTATGGTTAATACTCTTATCCAGTGAGATGTTATAATGATGTTGGAGGTCTGTATCAGAGTCACTAGCTGTAATTGTGTATGTGCCACATTTTTCTAACGTTACAAGATCAAGTTAGGTAAAGAAAATTGGCTTTCTGGAGCGGAAATGACTCATTATCAACAGTTATTGTGCATTTGTCAAATGATATTCAGACACTATTCTGTGTTTAGTGTTAGCTAGCGTGCAGCTCTCTGTCAACACTGTTGGTGTTAGCTAGCTAACGATGCTCTAGCTAGCTGTTGACAGACGGGCTTTGTTGGGTACTGTTATCAGCCTGGTATAATAAATACGTTAGCCAGCTATTTTCTAAACACGTCTGCCCAGCTTCCTTGGGTTCATCCAGTCGCGTACACTTACCACAGCTAACTCTCGGTCCTGCTAGTACAGCCGAGCTACATGTCCAGGGTTTCGCCGACAGAGCGGAGCACAGACCGCCGCTTTCCCGCAAAACACCAGCCGACGACTTCAGGACAGCTCGCAGAGCTATGTTTGCCAACATGGCTGTCAGGAGAGCCACCAAGGGGGAAAATGAACTACCTAAAAGTGATGAAAATGTGACAGTTAATCACACTCGACCCCTACATGAGGCTCGCCATTTTGACTAGACCAAACTAGCTGAGAGAAGATCGGGGAGTAGTTGCTTTTTCCTAGGCTGTGCTAACGATCCCAGAGCACATCGATAGGATAAACTGAGAGGGGACGAGAAGCAATAGTAAAGCTGGTTTGGGGTTGTTTGTGCTACAACTGCTTTCTTTTGGTAACTAAATAATAATATTTACTGTAATTGAGAGTGTTTTTGCAAAATTGTGGCTTAGACAACAAGCTTCAGGTTGGGTGGGATGTGTCTGAGTGTATGAAAAAAAATCAACTCATAGCAATAAGTCAATAAATCAAAAATCTGGTCCCAGGGCAGAGGCCATTGACCAGGAGAGATTCACCTGTCCTCAGACAACTTCTGCCCTGAGACCAGAGAAGACAGTTGACTCCCTTTTGTCCAACTACGTTGCCCTGAGAACAGAAAAATACGACTTCTGCCCTGAGACCAGGAGAGGTTCACCTGCCCTCAGACAAAATTGTGGGAAACAATGGTCTCTGCCCCGGGACCAGATGAGACTAAACAGCCATGAGGAAAATCCTATAAAACAACTTCTGCCCTGAGACCAGAGGAGACAGTTGACTCCCTTTTGTCCAACTACGTTGCCTTAAAACAGAAAAATACGACTTCTGCCCTGAGACCAGGAGAGATTCACCTGCCCTCAGACAACTTCTGCCCTGAGACCAGGAGAGGTTCACCTGCCCTCAGACAACTTCTGCCCTGAGACCAGAGGAGACAGTTGACTCCCTTTTGTCCAACTACGTTGCCCTGAGAACAGAGAAATACGACTTCTGCCCTGAGACCAGGAGAGATTCACCTGCCCTCAGACAACGTCTGCCCTGAGACCAGGAGGGATCACCTGCCCTCAGACAACTTCTGCCCTAAGACCAGGAGGGATCACCTGCCCTCAGACAAAATTGTGGGAAACAATGGTCTCTGCCCTGGGACCAGATGAGACTTAAAAGCCTTGAGTAAAATCCTACAAAACAACTTCTGCCCTGAGACCAGAGGAGACAGTTGACTCCCACTTTCCAACTACGTTGCCTTAAAACAGAAAAATACGACTTCTGCCCTGAGACCAGGAGAGATTCACCTGCCTTCAGACAACTTCGGCCTGAGACCAGAGGTGACAGTTGACTCCCTTTTGTCCAACTACGTTGCCTTAAAACAGAAAAATACGACTTCTGCCCTGAGACCAGGAGAGATTCACCTGCCCTCAGACAAAATTGTGGGAAACAATGGTCTCTAAAGATTAAGGTCTTTTAATCAAACAAAACTCCCTGAATTCAGTATATTAGGCACTTAAGAGATTATTATCTACTTCCTACTACATCATAAATAAATAGATGGAAATAACAGAGAACAACTTTTTTTGACAAGCAAAAAAGTTAAATACCAAATGTAGAGGCTGTGGGAGATGACTGATATTTGTTTGTCAAAGAAACAGCTTTGTCTGTGTCCCCTTGACATAAAAAATGAGTATTTTTGAGAAAGTTCACAAATAATCTTCAACAATATCATAATTTTTTCCTCAGTTAAAAAGTTTATTTTCTATGTATCTACAAAGTGTGGTACAGATAAAGCACGGGCATCATCATAGAGTATACCAGAGTGATTTTAGGATTGAATCTAGCAGGTTTTTACAGCTGTTTGCTATGCAGGATCAACTTCTCACAATTGGATCATTACAAAAAAACCCCTCAGATCTACACAAACATCTTTCAAAGCGTTTACTCTTAAAATCAGCAAAGTACTTTTAGTCTTTTTCATCATTCATGGCTAATGCTCGTAGGAAAGGAAAGTCATCCCACAGAATGTCTGGATCTGCCGCTTCTTCTGGTACACAATCATGGCACGGCCCAAAAAAACATTGCTCCTTTGTCATCCCATCAGTTGCCATATTCTGGTAGCACTTTGGAGTGAAGGATTCTTCAGTCTCCAAGAGGGGCTGCGTGGACTCAGAGCGCAGGTAGACATGAGGTGTTTTAGCCGTAGGGCTGCTGCACGGACCGGTGAAGATCACAGTGGCGTAAGGGACAGTGTCGCTGTTTGAACCAGAGTAGCCAGGGATGAAGGGTGAACCACAAATGGACTCTCCCAGGTCGCTCGTGTCCTCTGCATCGCTCAGCCATGGGTCATCGTCCCCTTTACTTGGTTTCACAGGCAGATCCAGGAAGCTGAGGTGGGACAGGTACATTGGATTGGGCTCCTCACTGTCTGAGGCAAGATGGGTATCCTGCGAAAGGAAAATAAATTAGACATCAATGTCGTAAATTCGTAAATGACAATGCAGGGATTGACTAATATTGATTATTAGTAAACAAGGAGACCAATAACTGATATTTTGAAATTTTGATTTTTTTTATATATAATATAAACTGAACAACCTTTGGTTCAGCAAATATAATTATTTATTTAAGGATAAGTTCACCCAATAATTAAAATCTAACAAATATGTCATTATCTACTGACCCCTATGCTGATGGAAAGTCAGGTGAAGCTTCGTAGTCCACAAACATTTCTGGAGCTTCACAGCAAAACAACACAGCAGCATTCTCCTAAACAACTAAAGTAGATTGTGACTTGCTCTAAAACTATAAAATGGGTTAGGGTTAGTTCAGTTGTTTAATTATTTTTTAAAACAAGTCCCCATCGACCTCAGTTGCTTAGGAGAATGCTGGAACGCCATTTTATGCTGTGAAGCTCAAGAAATGTTTTGTGGGCTATGAAACTTAGATAATACACAGATAATGACTAACTTTTCATTTGTGGGTGAACCTAACCTTTAACTACGTAGCAAAGCAGGGTTAATATGCACATCCAGCATCAACACAAGACAAGTCTAGCTTTCAGGTAGGAACGCTGGTCGCTTCTGCCCTCTGGTGGTCAGTAGTATTAGTAACTCCTGTCAATACAGTGAAAATAGGGACAATAACAGATAAATATGGACAGTTGTCTCACACTGTGCCACAACAACAAATAATATTGTAATGTGTACATTTATAAGACAATTGATATTTTAAAGTAATGCAAATTCAATTACTTTTGAGAGAAGTAACGAGTAACTGATTACTAATTTTTACTTGCATAACACTGGTCATTTGACCCTCTGTAGATATACAAATGCTGATTAATGCAGCTGTGACTTAAAGGGGGTCATTGCATAAAAGCATTCTGTCTTGCACAGGTTGATTTTCCACACCTGTGTTGAGTCTGATGTCCATCTCTTGATGCTGCTATTAGCTGGATCTGGAACAGCTGGCCAGAAACGCCCCTTCAGCCTGCGAAAGAAAGACAAATGTATTAAGAAAAAAATACATCACAGTGTGGAGAGACAATGTGGCGATGATCTTACCTTCTTTGGTTTGAGAAACAAGTCAAGACTGTTATGATAATTAACAATGACAGTGCAACACCAGAGGCTGTCACAATCATCACAACTGAAACCGCATCTAAGAAGAGAGAAAAACACATTCTGAATAAATCATCTCCGGTGGGAAAACACACTTTCTTCATCTCTCTGTCTTACTTACAAGAAAGCTAAATGATGGTACCAACCTAAAGGCTCGATTCCAAAATGAATTGTTGACCCGTTCAGGCTCCCACCAGATGTGCTAACCATCATAAAAACTTCATACAGAGACTCAGTGCTGAGGTCTTTCAGGACCACCCTCCTCTCCTCTGGGTCGGCATTCACGACTGAAGGAAAAGTCAGACATCAGATAGCATCAAGTGCACGACAAATACGTTTAAGAACAGTCAAATTACGGCCTTTAACCTACCGTTAACGGGTCCGTTTTCGCTCCAGTAGAAGACTTTGTAGCTCTGAACGATCCCATTCCTTTGGTCTAGCGGCAGTTCATCCCAGGTGAGCTCAATGTGTGACCGCCAGGTGTTTTTAACTCGTATTTTTGGAACCTTGGATGGCGCTTTAAAAGGAAATGCCATCATGAGTGATTAATGCAACCATAGGGGGCTATTAAGCTCACAAATCGAGGGTCTAAAAATAGAGGTTGTTGTATGCTGTACAGACCATAAAGCCTCCTGAGGCATATTTGTGCCTTGTGATATTGAGCTATAATAATAAAAGTGACTTGACATGATGTGAGACCTTTAAGCCAGCAAATATAATTTGTCATGTCTATCCACAAGAGGGCATTATTCCACCATGGATCAGCTGTTTCTGATAGATTGCACAATACATTTTTTACTCATGTGGCAAACTCTTTTCCCACTTCTTCAAAGTTAAGTCTCGACTCTCACACCTCTGCCTGCTCTTTGTGTGATCCTCTTTATGTCTATGGTGACTTACCCTTTTGTCTCGAGTAGGCATTAACAGTCTGAGGAAGGCCTATCCCATCCTTAAACCTTGGATACACAGAGATCCCATAGGGCTTGTAGGGCTCAAAGCTGCCTATTGATGAGAGTGAAGAGGTTAGAATGTATCAGTGCCCGTAAGCTCCTAACAGTGTGTACAGGCAGGTCGTGAGCAGGAATAAAGAGGACGTTGCATAAGAGTGAATTATCGTGGTAAAAGATGAACATCAGATCAGGAAAAACCAAACAAAAGGTGAGTCAAATAAGAAGGACACGGAGCTGAAAACCTGCTCTACAAATACTATAAAACATACCTGTTATAACAAGGCCCGTCTGGTTTCTGGCAGTTAGTTCAAACTGTGTGAGAGAGAGGTCTCTGTGTAACAGAGGTGTCCATTCCACCACGAAACCAGTGAGACCGGAAGAGTCCAGAGGACTGCTCCACTGGACCAGTAGGGATCTGTCATCATGAGGAATGGCTGAGACGTCTGATATCACCGCACGAGCTACAGACACAAGGCACAACAACAGGTTTGTAAGACGTAACCCCCACAGACCTGTCAGATGATCTCAGGTACCCCTTCATCAACACACACACATGTTCCAAATGTGTTTATTTGAATTAATTTCAAACTAGATGTTATGTAAACGTGCTATAAGGAACTTTTTACAGGTTATAACACATTCCCAATTTAAGACCAAGACCATTAGCGAGATGACTAGTCATTATAGGCAAGAAGCATGTTACTAGGTTGGATTCTGACATATTCTGATTGAATAAGGCATTCAATTAAAACAGTGGATTGCTGCGGATGAGGATGAAAGACACTGATCTATAGTCTGATGCGTGGCAAACAAACAAAGTTTACTTTTACTACAGGAGGCGGTGGTTGTTCTGTTTTTGTCCACAGGGGCCGCCAGAATCAACAAAATGAAAGTTCCTTGTTGCAGCTTTAAGTGTTAATCATGTAAAAGTGGATTTAAATTGTATCCATTACTTTTATTGTTCTATTTCCACACTTTTAACTTTTACTTTTTACTAATTATTTCAGTTAATCATCCGTTACTTTCAGCTAACTATTTAACCTCCTCTGTTCTCTTGCTTTCTCTAGCTGTCAAACACTTATTATTACAATTAAGAGCTAGTTAAAGTAAAGTATCTCCTGGAGTACATGTACCCCTGGTTGGGAATCACTGTGTTAAAGGTCCAGTTTGTAGGATTTCAACTGATTTATGATGTATAATTAGTAATTACTGAAGTATAATCTCCCATAATCTTCCACAGAGTCTGTCATACATGCTGTATATGTTTCTACAGTTGCCCAGAAGGGACAAACCAAACACTGGCGCTCGTGTTTTTCTAGGTTTTTGGTGGTTATCACAAGGGAGGGTGAGGTGAGGAGTACTTAGCTGGTTGATATCTGCAACCTCACCAGTAGATGCTGCTGAATCCTACAAATTGGACCTTTAAACTAGGGATGCATGATATGGATTTTTCTTCAGCCCATACCAATAACCAATAATTACACGTTTTTGAATTTTAAAAAGAAGTTTCTAACTATTACCTTTAGGTATGAGAATCCGAACTTCAGTGGGGGTGGATCTCCCTGCTGCATTCACAGCACTCAAATACACTTTATTTGCTCTCCTGGGAGCCTGGAAAGTACAGTAATTCTCCGTCGTAGAGCACACCTTTCCCCTTTCACCTGGCAGTTTTTGTGCCGAGACAACATACGACACATTTTGGCTGTTGGCACGGAATTGTTTTGATGGCTAAAAAAAAAGAAGTGAGAAGATATTTTAACCTCACACGCTCTCAACCAGAGTTATATAAGAAGATACATCAATCCATGACAGGTGTCAAACAACATGCGTGATGTGTGTACCTTCCAAAACAAGTGTATGTTGAGTTGTTTTTGCATGTGATCCCCTGATACCTTCATCCACCAGTCGAGACGTCCAGTGGGAGCTGAAAAGAAAGAGACAGCTGTCAGGTTAGCGGCTCGTCAGCGGCCTGCACTTTTCTTCTCACTCTTTAAAAAATACAACTTTTCTATACGAGACAGGTCTATGGATTCACTGTCAGAGTTTGCGGCAGAACTCAATACATCAATTCAGCCTGTGCTATAGAGCAAAGCAATGGGAGATGTAGAACATGACATTAGCATATATTGAAAAGACCAGGAAATGGAAGAAAAGGCAATAGATTGGAAAATGTTAGAGTGACTGATTGTGTCACTCTGAATTGATCTCAGCCCCACCGCTCTCCAAGGTGACTCCAGGCTGGCTGCTGCTCCATTCACTCCAGGGGCTCTGATGGTATCTGACTCTAATCTGGGCCAGATACGGAGTCCCATGGAGGAGACGACACTGGTCCACAGGTCTGCTTGGTCTTATCCAGCTCACCAGGATCTAACACAGACCACACAGATATGACTCCAGGCACGCAGACTACGATCTTCAAGCAGGTCATAATACTGTACGGTTGCTTATAGCTGGAATGACGTGTACTCACTGGTTGGTCGCTCCATTTGCTGCTGTCAGCAGTCTTAAAACGGACTTCCAGGTTTACACGGCAGCTACGCATCCAGGCCTGGTGCTGAGATAAGCGCCAACTCAGTTTGAGGCAGCCGTTCTTTTTAGGCACCGCTTCGACCTTCACAATCGTTGGTGGGTCGAATTTAGCTGGAATAAAATAGCAGTGTTGTAACTTGGATGTCATTTTTTATTTATTTAGGTTTTTTTAATATGTGCAGAAAAAGTTCACCCAAGATTGAACTCAAGTCTGTGTTTCTCATGAATTGCCAATCCAGCAGCAGGTTTTCAGAAAAATAAATACTCAGGGATCTTTGAAACATTCAAAGGGTGATTTAAGTACACTTTAAGCTGGTCGGCTACAAAATGAAACAGATTTTTACGCCATTTTGCATGTTGCACCACCATTTCCAAATCCAAACAGACATGGTGGATATAAGTCCTCATTCGAGTGAAACAAAATGAAAGTTTTATCATTTAAGGTCGTTATATTTGTCCATATTGCTGTTGCATTGTATTATCTTATATTTTCGTTCATAATAACACTTGACATTTTTCTGTGCATTGTTGTAAAAAAGGGTCAAAATATATGTTGCAAATTGGTAAAATGGACTAAAAAATCTATCTATCCTGCTGTGTATGCAGTTTTTTTCATCCAGGTGGTTGGAAAGAAGGATGAGAATTCTGGAGATACCTTGAACACAACAGTAAGGTTTGTCGGAAAGATCTTCTGTTGGAAAGAATGTGTTGAAAAGACTTATTCTGAGCTTTTTAAATCAAATGTGATGGTACTGCGTGACAGGGACACACTTTGGCCCTGTGCATTATAAAAGAATAATAGAAGATTGGACTAAAAAGAGACTGCACTACTGCTACCAATTTACCATTGCGCTCCTGTAACATTGTTGGACTCACCATGATTTTAAAAAAGATCTCCTTTTGTGCACACGTTATTACATGCCGACATTACCCATCACGACCTCTGACCTCTGTCAAAGATTATGTTGTGTTATGATAGTGGTGGCCAATGTAGCTTTGAGATACTAGCCTTGAGCAGAGATGAGGAGCCGGCTACAGATAGTAACCTCAGCTACAACCAAAGCTGACTCAAGGGACATCAGATGAGGCAATTTATATGACTTCAAGGAGCTAACCAGTAATACTCCCCAAGACCAGTAAACTGTTCCTTGTTAGGTTCAGGGCATTACAAAATTCTTATTATATACAGGAAAATGGCTTTTTCAATTACATTTTAATGGGGGTTACAATTTTCTGTATTTCTCACCTGCACTGATGGGTTCCATGATGATGGGTACTGAGGCTGCTTCTCCAAGTTCATTCACCGCCTTCACGCATATTTTCATTTCTGAGAACAGGACGAAGTCAGTGCGGGGGATGGTATAGCGATGGACTCCCGGTAGCAGCTTGTAGCTGTTGTTCTTGTTTAAATCCCTGAAATGATGAAATCATAGTGTGGGAAACACGGTTGTGTAACCTCATAGACATGTTTTGTAAACGACACTTGACCCTGGCTTTCTGGTAAGTATTTCAGTGTTTTCGTGGTAGAGGGAATTCAAAGGCAGAGGATTACCATATCTCGGTGTGGAGCGTATACTTTGTGAATAGGTGGGTCTCCTGCTGCCCCGGGTCCCAGCTACAGGTCAGGGTGCTGGGGTAGGCGAGGTTTGTCTGACAGCTGAGGTTTTGTGGTGCTTCTGGTGGATCTATAGATGAAAGAAAGAAGGTGAAGAGCGTTCTTCATGGAGTTGTTGAAAGTTGAAAGTGCTCTTTATTCACTTTTTACACCCATCGGAGTGTGTCACAAGTTACACTGGACCAGTGTGTATGCATCATATGGAAATTAGATTTTGAAAAAAATATTTATATTAAAGGGGCACTACGTAGTTTTGGAGAAAAAATTCAAACTCAGATTTTTACTATTTACAATATTAAGGAGGCAATAATACAAACTCAGAAATATATATAATAACTGAATAAACAAGCTGTTCTCACAGGAAAATAAGGTCCACAGAACACTGTTTGAAGCTAGAGGTGGCAGGGTCCGCCAAATATGAACAAAGTAAAACAAAAATAGTGAAAATAGTTTCCTCAATTAAACATCAGCAAAGAAAATCTGGAAACCAAAAAGTGCAGCTTCCTTCTCGATGTGATGTTTTAATCTTCTGAAACAATCTTTACTACTTTGAAAACACGTATCCATCTACGGTATATAAACATTAAAATAAGCCAGATGTCTTAGATGGATGGACAAAAAAAAATTACCAGCACCTTTTAAGTTAATCAAAATGCTCAGTAGGAGTTTTATTTCCACTTTTTGTTACGTGGAGCTCAACCCAGCACATTAAAAGTTCCTCTTTTCTCAAACATTTCATTGTTTTCTGTTTTGGTTTTAACATACAAGCAGTAAAGACAACCTAATTTGATTAAAACATGCACAAGAAGTTGAAATCTTTTCTCACATCCGGCTCTGATCTCCACTCCTGCTAGGACTTGAGCAGGAGAGGCCTGGACCCAGCAGGTGAGGAACGCTCTGGTGTGATTGAAGCTCGGTATGACGACCTTGGACACCCTGCTGCTCTCACTGGCCGCGGGGCTGCTGGGGAGGAGGCGATCCTCGAGACGCCACTCGATATGAACGTCTTGTCCGATGAAAGGAGGGCAGTCCTGTCTGATGACGCAGGTGGCTGTCACAGGTGACCCCAGAGGCACCACTGAGCTGGATGCTTGGACCTTTGCGCACGGCTGTATGTCATCCTCTAACAATGAGAAAATTGATTTGAATGTGACATCTAAACAATACATTTCCAGTCATTTATGAATTATTACTAATGTAAAAAGCCTCATATTCTGTTTGGACAGAATCTCCAAGGCAAAGGAAGAAAATGTGTAATAACAATTGTCTTGCTATTTCCACTCACCATTTCTGGCTCCATTCACGAACGCCACCAGCATGACAATCACTGACACCCATGTGGATATCATGATGATAAAACCTGTTAGGCAGCCAAAATGAAATGCATTATTTTTAAATTACAAACTTTCATGGCCTATCAAAACAATATTTGAATTGCCGTTCCTTCCCCAGCGACACGCTTCATTGTGTGAGGTGAGCTGTTGACAGTGATAACGCCTGTCGCTTCAAAATACATCATCATCTCCCCGTTTCAAGTGTTCGGGACGGCCGCCTGATGTGAGCAAGAATGCGATCTCCATAATACATAATATTTCAATATAAACAGACAGCTGGAGAATGCATCCACGGCTCACCGACACAATAGTGGAGAGAAAGTCTGCCGTGTTGTCTGTGTAGAGCATATGCAGAACAAACCGCCAAACACTGACACATGACACACTGAATACATAAATCCGTGCCAGCTTGGGTCCACATTTACGCAACATGACTACACAGGATGTGACATTTAAAGCTCTGCTAGCTGTTGCAAAATTCAATTTCAATTCTCTGTAGATGAAGTAAATATGTCCCCTCGTATATCATTCTATTAGGGGGATACAACTCCTCCGAACAGACAGGACATTTGTAATTGCCAGTCCTCCAATAGCTGATTGTTCATGTACACTGAGCAGAAGAGCCTGCAAGTTAAGCAGATGGGAGCACTTCTCCGGCATATTGTACTTCTGATATTAAGTCAACAACCTGCCTCTTAAATTCCAGACTCATTTGGGACCCCGCACCACAAGCGCAGGTGTTATGGAAATGAATTTTCGAGGGCTGTGTTTTTCTAATACTCACCATTACACGACCACCAGAGGTTAAGATTCAGTCCTGGCTCACGAAGCAGCGACAAGAAGGCACAGGCATGCCTTCACAGCATCTCTGTGCTGTATGGGAGGAAAGACAAAGCAGTTATTAGTCTGGAATCATGCTGGAAAAACTGAACAGTTACACAGTTGAATTGACAGGATTATTAGAACGTGAATATATTGTATTTTTATTATTTACTATGTGTTGAACATGTGGAAAACTTCTAGGCACAAGTCATTTTCCTGTTGTCACCTCAACATGTCATGTTGTAGACAGGAAGCAGCATTTCATCTGACACATGTGGTTTATCATTTCATGTGAGAAACCACAGATACGCAGGTGTGTTTTTTTTTTAGAAATTTCACAACAAACTTCTTTCTTTCTTATGATCAATACATTGATTCAGTGATTTTTCTTCTGGTTCCTGTTTCTAAAAGGTGATGATTTACAAATATTTGTAAATTTACCACATTTGGGATGTTTGTTTAAACCAATTTAAAGATAAGATAACTAAAGATAAATACAAATTAAGAATTTATCATAAACAACTATTAAAAAAACAATCATCACATAATTGATTGTGAAAATAATCTTGAGTTGCAGCTGATTAAAGGCATAACAAGCAAGGATAACAGGTAAAATGTGTTAATTCCAACATTTGAAGTGCAATTACATATATGGAATAAGCTCACATTAATTAATTAAACAAATAATAATAATTATAATTAAAACTTTGATTTTTCATAGCCCCTTTCATACAGCTGGTTTAGCTCAAAGTGCTTTACAATAAAGCGATGAAACAATAAAAAAATGGAAAAGGTAAGAATAAACTGAAGGAAGACTGACAATTAAAGACAATGCTGAAAAAAAAATGTTCAAAGAGCTTGTATCACCTTAAATCTTGGGTAGGGAGTCCCATAGTTTTGGTGCGTATCTAGATTAGGCTGAATCAGCAATTCGTTATAAGGTGGTACTAATACTTCCAACTAATAGGAGTTAATAAATGCTGCTAAGAAGTCAGCAGGGAGGAAAGCTCTCATGTGTTATCTGACAGTGTGGCGGATGACTCTTAATGATTTCTCCACCAGAGATGAATTTCACACACGCGCACACACACACGTACATGTGAGCACACAAACACACGTAAAGCACATAACAACGCCAGTAACTGAGACCGCAGCATTGAGAAACTTTCCTGTGGTCTCGTGACACTCGCTCTCGGTCTCCCTCACTGAATCTGGTGAGAAACTGAAAAAATCTGAAGCCTATATTTTGCCTCAGGCCCAAAACAAGTTGGCAACATCTACGTGTTTTTGTCAACAGGCTTTCTCGACGTATTTTTCAAATGTGAAAGGAACAAATTGAGATGATTTGTTCTGAAATTTCCATTAACTCTGCTTCCAAGTATTTTCTGGTCTAGAACAACTCTACCTTTGGGCAGAAATTTATGTCTGGCCTGTCAAATTGCAAGCGACCTCATCAGACGAGGAGGTGTTACTTTAATAAATTGTAACTATCACTCAAACTCAGTCAGATCGCCGCATTCAGTCGGCAGTAACCTGCAATTTGGAGAAAGCCTGTGTGGAAGCAATGCGAGAGAAATGGGATTCCTCACTGTTTCTTATCAGCTGTTTGCATAAAGACCTCCATTTTCCTCCTCTGCTTTCCTTTTGAGAATTTCTGCTTACTACTAAAAGGTAATTTCCTGCGGCTCTGAATAAAGGCAATGGAGAGAAAGAGAGGGAGAGAGAAGGCGAGATATGCTATAAAATTTGGAGTGTATTTTGTCAACAAACACAATTTGATACAGTATAAATAAAACTGTCGGTTTTCAGTGTTTTGCCCAATTATGTTCCTAATGACTGGATTCATTTGTGTGTCTCAGTGAGTCTCAGTGGCATTTTGCTATGGCCACCGTATGTTTCCTTTCCCGTTGCTGTTGGAGGTTGCCAAACGCCCACTTTCATGATTTGGCAATATCCTCGGCACAAAGCGCATTGGCAAACATGCCACCATTTCCCCTTTTTGGTCCCACTTCTAACACAAAGAGCTCTGCCTTAAATAAGGAATTTAAAAAGTCTTTAAGAACGTAGATTTCTTTGAATTTGGATACTTAGACATCATACAAGAGTTCCTTCCAGCTCAGACCCAGTGACCCTGTGTGTCAGCAGTTGTAAAGGTCCAAAAAACTCAAAAGGAGGAATGACATCTGTTTCACATCCTCTTTTTTTGAGGATGACCAGAACGAAAACATGTTTTCCATAGTTTAACACACTAAAATCACGTCCATAGTGACAGTGTCACCATTTGGAAGAATGTCACAATGACAAAACAGCTGACAAATCTCACAAAATTCAGATTTTTTCATATGAATAAAGCTAAAAACAGTGCCATGTGTTTTCTAAACTTTCCTATTAAACCTCTTTGGTAAATTCTAATTTGACACAGTTCGAGCTTTAAACTTCAAGTATCTTTACTATTAAAACAGGGACGATCATCTTATCCTCCTCTTCAAACACATTTAAAGATCCTCTACATCTGTAGTATTTTCATGTCCTCTACATCTGTAGTATTTTCATGTACTGGCATTAATAGACAGGAAACTACAAAGGACGATGAGTGACACAAGTACAATACAGAGCAGCCCAAAAAAAAGAAAGAAAAAAATTTGATTAAGCAAGTGTTTTAAAATAAAATTAAGTGGAGCGGTCCGTGAGTTGGATCAGGATGCATCTCTCCAGCCTGAACCTGTGTCATCCAGGTACGAGTTTTGTGAAGTTTCCCTTTTCAATCTGGCACAAGTATCAAAATGAAAGGACCAGCAAATCTCTTGATGTGAAGATAAAGGAGCGCCATCAGAGGGGCTTGCCACTCACCACACAGCAGCTGCAGCGGACCCAGAAAGACGAGAGGCTCTCATCAGCCCTGATAGCACTAGATGAAACAGTGTGGCTCAAAGCAGCTCAGATTGGAGGACATATGTGTGTGTAAGCCAAGCAGCCACGGCAGCAGCAGCAGCAGAAGCAGCAGCAGCAGCAGCAGCAGTGGCAGCAACGTCCTTGTTTTGAATTTGTGAAACTTCACTATTTTCCAGGAAGAAACGCATGACTGATGGGGCCCAGTTCTGGGAAGAAAAGTGGGGTGTTAGTTTTCTTGACAGAAAGAAGGGTGAATAGTTCAGTTAAAAATAATCAAATGTGGTAGTAATGCAATAATCCTACATTTCTTTATAGTCACAGCACCTTTGTGATAGCTGTTGGACTAATAAAAGTCATCATGAGGGCTGTGCGATATGACCAAAATATCCCAATATAGGATATACATCCAGAAAACGATACATATTACAATATAGCACAGCTTCTGTGACTCAATGAATAAATAGTTTTTATAAAATGACCATATAGGTAGGCCTAATTCATGAGATTTTTAATTATATATAAGTGACAAATAAAAAGTACTCATACTCAGTACACATATTTGATTATTTTCCTTAAATATTCAATTAAGCATGTAACAAATATTAATGAATAAAATATAAAAAGGTGAGGTAAAAATGGCTTTCAGTCCCCTCTTTTAGGTAAGAGCCCGTTTTTTGTCTCGACTGTTCAGAGTCATTCTCCTATAATAATAAACACAAATGGGACACTTTCACTTGACCTAGTGGGTTTTCTGACTTTTTGTTTTATGCTTTAAATGATAAAATGTGTACATATGTACATGTTGTGGAAATGTGAGTTACGTGTGAGATATCTGAAATAAACTTGCAAGAAATATCAGTTGTCTTTTAAGGATTTTATTCTTTATAAAGAAGGTTCAACGGTCAAACAGAGTGACGTGCAGTCTGCAGAAAGAAGAGCAATGAGAGACAGCTGAGAGCCCTTTTTGATAGGGAGAAAGGAATGCCCTGTGTCCTTCTCATGCCTGTGACACGTTCCGTTATCTGTGGCTAGACAACAAGAAGGCCAGAGACGAGAGTCTTCAACCTTCTGGCATTCCCTACATAGAAATAACATTCTCTCAATATGCAGATAGTACAAATACAACATTCAAGGATGTTGGAAGAACAGATGATCTAAGAGTCTAATCATTTCTCAAACAAGAATCTAGTAATATAATCTTCCATTACATACACAAACAGAAACATATTCAGTCAGAGATTTCAAGAAAAAAGGTCCATAAGGTTTCAAAAGCTTATTACTTTTTTGTTGTTTGAACTGAGAGGTTGAAGTAGAGAATCAGTTAGAGGGGAAGATGTCAGATCTTAGGGAAGTTGCATATATAATAATTAAATTAGTCATATATTAAAGATTGATATCATGTAGATTTTTTTTTTCGGGCTTCATTTAACCAAACTGTGGGTAATTCCCTCATGCAACTTCTGTAGAAATGTTGACTAATTGAAAGTGCGCATGAAGGGCTCAAAATGTCTGCCAGGGAGCCCTCATGTACATGACGATATGACAGCCCTAAACACATCGTGCACTTCCTGGGAATACACCTCAAAGTCTGAGTCTGTTCATGTGGTCACTGGGATCGGGCCAAAGCGTCATCCAAGGACAGTTATCTAACATCGGCGTAAGCGATAAATATCATCATCGCACTGCCCTAGTCATTACACCTCGAATTAAGTGTTAATCTCTGAGCGTGTGAAGTGTCAGGCCTTAGTTTGAACGACAGGATGAAGGTATTTCAACTTTATTTGATGGTCTCTTCCTACAAGGTGTTAACATGGCGGCTGTCAAATGCCCTACAATACGACTCCAGGGAGCCGTCATGAAGAATGCAATAAGTCTGGCTCAGACTGACCCCTCTGTGTCGAGTGTGACCTTTGCAGTAGCACATCTGCTAGTATCACCGAGTCTGCCCCAAATCGCAGTCATCTCCCGCTCTGGGCCTGTCCAAGCCTTTTGTCGGCATGGTAATAGAACAAGCTCTTAAATGGGATTGTAAACTGTGCCTTGACCCCCCAAGGGCACTTGAAACTACTTGCCATATCACGTTTATTAGCTTATTAAATTGTAAAATGATTCTCTGGCTGAGGCCTCGTTTTCAAATGGCGTGCGCGAGGCGAGCCAGTGAGCTCACCCACTCAACTTTTAATCTAACAGCTGCATCCCCGCTCGGTCACTCCGCCGCCCTCAAAAAACATAATGGAAGCTAACTGTTAATCAAGAGGCCGCTGGAGGAGGAATTAAACGTACACAGTGGTAGGTTTTTGAATAGGAATCAACAGGAGGAAAGGGAAGCAGGCTCTAATTAAAAATACATTAACTGGTTATCATGCGTTGACATATTTTGCTTGATCTTTTTTCCTAATCAGCAGTAATGAACGAAGTGTTCTCCATCCACTGGGTATTACATGCTACGTTTCAGTGAGCAGTAAAATTAGCTGAGGGCCCCCGAAGCCAAGTCGAACTGATGAAGCTTTGCTAGGTTTGATTACGGCTCTTGTACTGTACTTAATAGAACGCTGTCTTCTCTTTAGATTCTTATTCACATTAGAGATGTGACTAACCCCACATTAGTCACTGCTGGAAATATCCTCTCATATCTATCTGCTATTATACAGAGAATTACTGTAGTTAACTGCAATCACTACTGCTGTAATCACAGCTTCTCCTAATCATGGATGCTTCCATTCAAATCTAAAAATATTTTAGGCCCAGTGCCTTCTGTTGAAACAATGCCATCCTACGCCGCCACTCAACCCAACAAGTCCAAGTCAATATACTGTAAACAGGGTGTAACTGTAAAATAAATTACATTTGCAGCTATAGTAGTTTTTGTTTTCCTAAGTGGCCCTGAAAGTGTTTTTAAATACATTAAATACAACCAATAATCTCAGAACAATGAGCATGAGGTATTATGTGCGATTAAATATTCAATACCCGCCTCACAGCTGTAATTATAATTGCCAGACCTGCTAGTTCGAAGGTAGCGTAATTAGTATTTCTTAGGGGTGTTACAATTCTGCAAAACCAGGATTTGTTTTGACATTTTGATTTTGAGGTTGCAAGTTGTTTAAATTTTAGATTTACATTTTTTTTTTTGCAGATCATTGCTTCCATGCCCCGACAACTGTCATTCGCATTTAAAAAAAAAGACAGCCTCCAAGGCATCAAGTGTGATATCACCGCCTTATTTTCTTTGGGATGGTACTACACCAAGGGCATATGGTAACAATTGTAATTATTTATTTATAATGTGAGGACAATATTTCACCAGTCCATTGGGAACAAAGATGGCCAAAGGTAGATTTTATTTAGTTGGTTCACTGTGGCTGTTTTTTTAAAATGTTTATTCTTTTTGTAATATTTTTATGTTAATATGTATTTCTTCCTCTACTGCACTAATCATAATGACAGTAAAGGCTTGTATTTCTATTCTATGGGGAGGCAGTGGCTATGTTGGGGTTAAAATATGAAATATTGAAGATCATATTATCTTAGTTATTATACTTACATTATAAAATGGCTTTTTTGTATTTTATCAGTCAATAATCAAATTATCAGACGCGGCCTGAATGTATACAAAATTGAGTGTGAGAGTGCACTCTTGATTCTGGAAACTTTGACAGAAAGAAGCTTTTCTGGAATTGAAAATCCAGAATCCATCAACAGCAGCTGTAATAATTGTCTGAAGAAAACAAAACTGTAGACTGCATGGTGGCACTAGAGGGAAAATCAGGTGACATACTTCCCTCTGGATGAAAATTGAAACTGACTTCTGAAGCCGCGTGTGGTTTGCAGTGACAGTTCAGATGTGCGCTGAGCGAGCTGCCCACGTTATCAAAACTCCCAGATGGAGGGACCATATGCCCTGAAGAGTGGCGATGTAGAAGGTGCGTGTGCTTTACTTTCCGTCACTATCATCACTGCCACAATCATAGCACGTGAACGGATGCCGCTTGCACATCACATCCTGCCATATGCACTTAATTCACACGCATGTAATCTGTCTGCATCAGTTAAAACAGTCCTTGCGGTACTGTGGCATATGTGCAATATTGATTCTGATTCATCTGTAATCACAGTAATCTGTCATGTTCAACATTCACACTAGATGATGCTTAATGTGATTATATACAGCACTGAGTTGGTGCACACAGGAGCGTGGAGTCTCGCACTCTTGCTGTTGCCACCATGAGGCTTGGTCGAGCGAGCGAGAGAGAGAAAGAGAGAGAGAGAGAGAGAGAGAGAGGGTCAGACAAGCTCTGACTCACGCTCCTGCTCCTTACATGCACCCAATCCACTCCTATCTAGTACCTGTCACACGCTGGCTGCAAAATGGAATTGACTATTGATTTCCTCCTTACTACAGGTCAGTTGTGGTGGCAGGCTATAGTGGGCTCACTGAGAGCCCCGTGTGGGACAACAAGAGGAGAGGAGAGGAGCATGGGGAGGAAACACACACATGGCAAACACACCAGCACAAATGCACGTTCGTATTAACTACCATTCGGTGGGATTGTGCAAAGGGAGACAATGGAGGTCGCTTTAAAAGAGGTTTGTGTAACGACACGTGCAGTGTAACACACTCCGGACATGGTGGAGCTTCGATGAAACTGTGGTTGGGTTTGTTTTGCGAGGCAGGAAAAGTCGAATAAGCCTATGTGTGAAAGGTAAGCAAGGTTAGATTTTGCAACTCTGATGCAGAGCAGTGATTCACAACTTTTATGGCGTCTGACCTTTTAGAATAATATCTGTATATGACACATTTTGAGTGATTCACTTGAATGATCTTTAGTGGTCTGGAGAAGAGAGAGTATGCAGTATTTCACAAGTAGAAAGCAAAGATTAAAGATAAGAAAAGTCAACCAAATTGTGTGTAAAACAATTAATTTTCATCATGAAGTGATCTGTCAGATTTATCTCTGGAGTCATTAGAGGGTCACAACCTCAAGACGAGGAGCTACTGAAATACAAGAATACAAAATTAAGCAGGTTTATAATTATCCGGTATTTATTCAGCCTCTACTTTGTTGCTGATTCCAGGGGTCTCTAGGTTGTTTTTTTAATATCAGAAAACTGAAGGAAGCAGGCTTCACCACATTGTGGCAGCTTAGTTTACTTCTGATACACACTGATATGTTTTGCCATCAGCAGATGGAGAAAATTACCATTGTTATTTGTCAGATCACACAATAGATTTTCAAAGTGACAAAAGCACTTTCCCACCTCTCAGAACAAATTACTCAGTCGTTTTGGGCCTGAACCCGAGGGTACTTGTTGGCAAACAGCAATTCCAGCAGCTCGGGGTGGTTATCCTTGAAGAATAGAGCTGTACAATTACAACTTACACCTACAAGATCACCCCTGTAGTGTTGGAACTAGAGTTTCTGACTCGTACTTGCCAAGAATACCAACATGGATACCTGTTCTTTCAGGTTTTGTGATGCTAGGTTTATCATCCTACTTAAAATTTATATGTAATTTGTCATCATTTATTTATATTTTTTGGAAGTTTGATTTTAGTGATGAGGTGTTGATTATTTATAGAAGTATTCATTGTGTTGGTTTGTTGGCAGTGCCCTGGACTACTTTATATCAAGGATCAAGATGAAAAATGGTCTTGGAATTTATTACAACAACCTTGGCGCGTTTGTTCAAAGTTAAACCCTCCAACTTCCGCTTTAAATCTTCAAGTTGGACATTGCTGTCGTCGCCATCTTGGTTTTTTGGAGCCAGAAGTGACCATTCTTGGATGAAAAGGTGGAGTTGAGGAGGATATTCTAAATGGATCGGACTGATTACCTGAGGAAAAGCTGTGGTAGTGACTTGTCAGTCACAAGGTAGCCACGCCCTAAAGCCCTGCTTTATTGTCTAGTTTACTCTAAATGGGACCATTATTTACAATAAAAGCCATCATGTTGTATTAAAGAGGACTTGAAACTAAAAATTGAGACCATAATCTCATAAGGAAACGGTTCACAGAGGTAATAAATCAAGTGAGAAGAACAATTTCTTCTCATAAGATTTCATACAACCAGACTTCTTTTATAAACCAGTGGAAACTGCCTCTGCTGGCCATTAGAAGGAATGCTGCAGGCACTTCCACAGTGGCTTCTTCATATAGCCAATATAGACAGTTTGTGATTTCACATGTTCAATCTTATAATCTCATTATGTCAAATAAATTTAACTAAAACTTCCTACAAACACCTGACCGCACCGCAGGTTTACGAAGTGTCTGTTCTGAGTTATGATGCCTTGATAAGAAATGCATGTGTTGTCTCCCTGTGCATGGGTACTTCATAGTATCTTATCCAAATGTTAGACCTTTTAAAGGAAGCTGATTTCCGATTAAACACTTGCAAAACTTTGTCGCCTGAAGCCATCAGAACGAGCACCACAAGCGCCACTAAATACCAAGTTGAGCGGCACGACTTTCCCTGCAGGCTCTATAAACTTTTACTGAGTGTTTGTCTGTGGACAATGATCCGACTGACACCAAAACTAAACTGGTCCGTGGACCGTTTTGTTGAATTCTGTTGGCGGAAATGCCAGCACACAGGGAGTGCCAGACACCAGACAACTTAAAACTTTATTCAGTGATAAAAATGAAACAACCACCATGAACCAGAAGGCTGTGACTGATGGTGTGGCCCTGTGTTTGTGTGGTCCGCAGTGTGATTCATTATTTTCTGCTGCTCGTTTCTAAATGTTCCCGGTATAGCTGCTAACTTGGCTACAGAGCTATTCTGGCACTGTACATTGTTTCATTGCCTTTTTTAAACGGCACAAACGTATTGTTCCGGGTTGTGAAGGAATGAGCGGCGCCTCAGTGTTTTCACATTTTCTCAGGAAGCATAAATGCTTTCAGGAGGCAGACATGATAAAGAGCAAAGACTCACAGCCAGGTACACACACACACACACTCGCTTCACAAGCTTTGCAGGAAAAACCTCATGCACAATCTATAGTGGCGCAGGCAGTGAGGAACAGACTCTGTGAGCACAATAGCTGAGCAACAAATGATACCTTTTCAATTTTCGCTCACCGTCAAGGAGCTGTGGATTTGAGTCTGTTGTAGAGCCTCACCACCTCACACTATAATGGCAAACGAACAGTAACATTTTGTTATTTTGTCCTACAGGTGGATGAAATAGTAGTTTATGTTGGTGGTTTACTGAAATAAGAAACAGAATGATACAAAGCCTCGGAAATTACCATAAAGTCAAACTAAAACCCCTTAATGCCTGAACAAAAAGCCCTCCTTGTGTTTGCCACGATACAGCAGTCCTGCAAACACTTGATGAATTGCAAGACAATCATCTAAAAATACATAAAAGCAGGAATTATCATTTCACTGCATTGCGGCGTCAGTTTCACAGAATTTGATATGAAATGAAACAATGTCCAAAAAAGTGCACGTAGTCTTAGCCTAGTGTCTGAAACACACACACACACACACACTGACTTCCAACTTGTGCATGTCCATGTCTGCCATTAATCTGATGCAAAATAGCCATAAACTGGCAAAAGCCCAAATTGCCAGAAAGCAGAACTGTTCTGGAGTTAAAATGTTGAAAGGAAGAATACAATTATGCCTCGCTAAAATCTGAATAAATTCAATCAGTGTATATCCAGAAGTTCACACCACGAGGAGTCATGAAGAAGTGACTGGTAAAGTCAAACTGGAAGAGGAAACTCTTTTGAGCGCCTGCATGTTTTTTTTAATGAAAATTATCGATATTTGGCACCAGTGGCCGTCTGACACATCGCTTTGAGTGGTTTGTGATTTGGATTGCATTATATTTTACTCTTCTGTGCACCCTGTGGAGATAATTAGTCCCTCGTGGTTACACTTTTAATCCCTCTCTTCGTGTAAATGAATCCTATCTGTTAAGTGCTCCCATGACATTTGGAGACAAAATGATCTCACTGTGTAAAAGTTGAGTTGAACTGTGCTGAATGGGAGAAGTTCTGATACAAACACATGTCAGACTTATTTGTAGCCACTCAATGCTAATAAACCTTCCCACTTGCACCTTGTGGCATCAAACCAGCGCACTGCTGATGATACATATACTCCAGGTTCATCTGAGGTCGCCACAGCCCACATGTTGTTTACACACAGTTGTTCTGTACCTGCCCTGACTTTCGCTGTCCTTACTCAAACTGTACAAGGGGTCATTAAGTCATTGATCGAGGGTTAGGAGGCGAACAACTGCAGGGCGTCGTGGCAGAATCAATCTTAAATGCCAAGTGCAATACATCAGAGGCAATACATCCTCTGCGTATGAGGAAACTTTGTTGAGTACATATGCAAACTGCCTCCGCTCACGTTATGATTATAACAGTGATTATACATACACATGCACCTTAAATCTTGACACTTTTCAGGACATGCGGTCCTTCCACAAAGTCTTTGTAGCAATCAGTGACAGCATGGACTCACTTTGTGGTTCATGTGATACTCTGAAATCAAGCTAATTTATGCAAGACATGCTCTGCCTCTTGTTTTTGATATAATCTCACATCACCAAATGTGCGGTCTGCACTTTGGCTTCAAACTGGCTGCCTGCCGCTGCCGAACGTCCTCTTTTTCAGCCTGACATCCTGCATGATGTACGGCCACTCTTGACTGCCTTCCTTTCCCGCTCCCCATAAACAGTTGATTGCTTTACTTTGTTCTGTCGCTCATTTTCCTATTCACGTTCCGGATGAGCGCTCATAACCTACTCTCTTTCTGGCTCCTGATTGATTGATTTATGGGTCAATCATTGGATAACCTTACCCGCCTACCGGTCCACACAGTCAAATCTCTTTCAGTGGGGAATCAAAGCCATGCACAGGTTGATATAAAGCTTTTCTTCATTTAATATTGCTTAGAGAGTCCACCGTTCCTACTCTCCTTTGGAAAAAAAGGCAGTGTGCTGGGATAAATATTCAATATTTGCTCACACTTCCCTGCATTTAAAATCTAAAGCTGCCTCTTAACACCTCATTTTCTCTATCACAACTGCCAGACCACCAGTGAAAGACCAAGGTTATTTGGAGGAATTAGCATAACCAGTAGTAGTACTTGCAAACAACAGATTGTAAACAGATTATGGGATTTGTCAAAGGCTGACCTTCTGTTAAGCAGCACCTGTGTACAACAATGTGAGCCAAAAGGATATGTACCCATTACAGCCAACAGATGGCACTATGGTAACATCCAGACCTCGGTGAGATATTTATGATGGAGGGGGGAAATAAAAGGCAGAGAAAGGCACTGAGACCATTTGTAATTTTGTGTTTATTGTATGATGCAACTTGTTTCAGAGCTACAGGTGAGAGAGCAACGACGCAGCAGCTTGAACACAGATAAGTTGGACGTGTCTTCTTTCGGTAAACGTTAGAGCAAATCAGACAAATAGATTGTGAAATCACTTTGTTTTTCCCCGTCACGAAATGCTTGCCTGTTAACTTTAAGAAGCCCTCACAGGGACACTGTTTGACAAGACAGCCAAGCTATGTGTCAGAGCCCTTTAGCTCACTGACTTATTCTAACTGGACCTGATTTTAGTTTTGTCATACGTCTAAGAACAGGGTTACCTTGAACAAACTGTCTGACATTCAGGCGCCTGTGCAGGGGCTGAACAAGATGGACAGGGAACCTAATCCTTTTCAGTCCACTGACAGCAGGGTCTCGGCCAGTCATCGCTCCGACATGGTCTTTGTTGGTGAAGCCGGATGAACCGAGGACAGGAACTTGTCTGCCCGGGCGGTACCCCGCTAGACCCCTCCGGTAAGTGCCATGACCCCGGCTTTGGGGCAGGGGGAGCCCTCTTAGAGACACGCCACGTCTATTTGGGACAGACTCGTCAACAACAAGGTCATGATGATTGTAGACAAATGAGAGCGGTTTGGTGCGACCTTGAGGATCCCATTTCACAAGGTCAGGCTGGCCCCGGGCGTCAGCCAGAGTTGGAGGGGCAACATGGTTGACCTCCTCAAAATCGGACTTGCGGTTAATAACTGACTGTCCTCTGGGAGATCTGGGCACTTGGTCAGTTGTGTATTCACTTTGAACTGGATTGTTATGGCTCAGTAGAAATGTAGATTCAGAACTCCTTGGTCGGACATCCAGGGATCTCACTTCTGGTTGATTTTGTCCGTAGGAGGCCATGTAAGGTTCAGTCTCAGCCAATTCAGGGTGAGTCCCGAGTGGGCTGGTATGCATCCCATTGTGAGCTGGCTCATAGAGATCAGGTGCTCCATGGACTCCAGGATAATCCAAACCCAAGGCAGCTGCACGGGCTACAGCAGAACAACACGCAGAAGTATTAACAAACTGTATTTATTCTCCGTGTGCCATTTCATTCGTCTGGAAATGTCAAATACACCCGCTAATTGGTAATTATAAGAAGGTAGTGACATCAATCAAAGCACACTACATACCTCTCGCTGTTTTAGCACAATACACACCTCCAGCTGACACAGAGCGAAGCACAACAGAGCTGCAGAGGAAACAAACACTGAAAGCCAAACAGCACAGCACTGAACCGCTATGATCGTCTTTTTAACCACAGGAAACATTCCGGCTGCAAATACCTGAGAAACACCACCAGAGGTACACACATCCCTGCAGTTAAGTGAGCAGAAACTTCACGGCCAGCACAATTACTGAAAACACTTGCCACTCTTGACTTCTTTTGCAGCCACTCTGACTGCCCAAAAACCTCACCCTGGCTTGATTTACTAATTACAGACAGCTGGTTGTCATAGAGACCAAAACTCAACCACTGAATCCAGTCAGCCACCGGCAAATTGCTTCATTACAGGCAATTAGTTAAAATGCTCGCTAGCAGCAGAACCCGACAAAACAAGACATTTTTTTCCCTATTTTTCATTTTTAGTGAAGGAAAACACATTTAAAACATGGCAGCGTGAGCCGTGGGGATAAAGAATCAAGCAAATATTTATGGCTCCTTTCAGTTCAGATTTATTCTGTAATCTCTTATTTATACACAGCAGCAAAATAAAAGTTTGTTTAGGCTTGGTTACAAAAATCTGAGGAGAATCCTTTGGTATCATTTGAATATGAACTATTATGCAGTCATCAAAATTAAAGGATGGCTTCACCAATTTTACACATTAAAGTGTGTGGAGTGCTGCTGCATATGTGAAAAACATGGTATCAAGCCTGTTTGTGGCTCCAGAGGAAGGCACATGTAATCTGATAAACTGCCTCCAGTGATGTCACTCAGTTGGGCAGTTGCATTGTGGGTAATGTGGGCACCAGCTTTTGAAAAGGAGGAGTAATGGGTGGCATAAATCTCTGGTTCTGCTGTATCGATTTTGATCATTTGTTTTGAGTCCAGCAGGACTGCTTTTCAAAACCTGCTACCTACATTACCCACAATGCAGCATAGCCACTGAGTGACATCACTGGAGGTAGTTAGATTACATGCAGCTTTATCTGGACCCACAAAGGCTGAATACTACTTTTTTAGTAGTAGTACTCTCCAAGACCTGTAAACACACTTAAGTGTGTAAAATTAGAGGAGTTACCCTTTAAAAACTATCACTCTAGAACTTTAAATTACCTGTGCAGGTAGCTTATTAAAACTTCTAATTCGCTAGACCTCAAACACATGATAATGATATACAATTGATTACCATAACCACCACAATTTAAAATGATCTCATTAAGCTTGACTTCTTTTATTATACGGTTCAAAGAACACAGAAAACATTTGGAAGCATACGCCCCAATGACAGCGGGTCATTTCTCTTTTGTTTATCATAAACACGCTGAGTTTCAACACTTCATTGAAAAAAAACACAATTAGCCGCTCTACTTTAAAAGCAGGAGAAAAGGAGCTCGGATTCTTGCGGCTGGGCAAGTCTGAGCCGACAATGAAGCGGCTGAGAGCACTGGAAGCATTTAATAATTCACTCAAATTATTTCTGTCAGGACTGACAAGCTAAACGGGAGCTTGATTTAATTCTGTAATTGCACGTTCACCTTTACCCTGAACCCATACTTTGGTAATTAATAGGCCCGAGCTTTATTTGAAGTGTGGCAAGGCAAGTAATGGAATTTAAATTGCAGGTGATGTGAAACCAAAGATGGGAATGCCTGCATGGCCAAGAAGCTCAAGTTATTCTGAGCGAAGCCAAAAAGTAGCATCAACCCTCAATCAACCCTGCAGACCTAATCCTCTGCTCCTGCACATCGTGGACCATCTGTTCATTGTTAAATATGGACTGTGCTTGACTCGAACTTTGCTATTTTGACTTTACAAAGCACGGTCTTGACAAACATCCCGACTCACACATTCAAATCGCCTAATACACACTGGTGGTCCATGAGCAAGGTGTCTGCGCTTTGCTTTGTCCGGGCTGACATTTCCTGGCACTCTAAAGCAGACCTCTATCCCTCGTGGATGAGGTCGAATCGCTTGACACACACCCTCTGGAGGCAGGTTACGGTATTTGAGGTCAGCAACAGAGGATCAGTGCTCCACCTCTCAACCTCAGGGTGACGGTGAGTCCCCTCGCTCAGCTCCCATCATCCCCTCTGGGCCTCATTTGTGATGAACGGGAGGTCCGCGGTGTCATTTCCACAAGATGTTGACACAGACAGAGCAGCCTCACCGGACTGCCAAATGACCAGTGAACTCTGACACCGCAGCGACACGGTGCTCCGGTAATGGCGAGCAAAAGGTGGCGTGTAATGCGGCGCTATTAGCCTCATGATGAAACCCCTCGCATTTGTTTTGGACTAATTTTCCAAACTCGTGTAAATATGTATCAGAATCAATTAGGCCTAATAATATACAGTCCTTAGAGGATTCACATCAAAGCACATAAGCACACAATCCAATTAAGAGTGTTTACTGTTTAGATTGAAATGCTCAGCGTTCCGGTCTTAAACCCAATCCGCATATCAGTAAACAGTATTTGCCAGAGTGTCTTTTCCAGTGGTTGTGTGTGGGCGTATGTGTGTGTGTGTGAGCGCGCGTTCGTTTGCATGTACGAGTTGAGAGAGAGATAAAGAGCGAGAGTACATGCAGCTTTGCAATCTTTGATATGTTGTTGTGCATTTGTTTGTGTATCTCCGAGACTCCATCCCCAATACCTCAGCTGCAGATGACAAGAGGAATGGAATTACAGATATGGTATTTGCTGTTAATAGCCCCGAAGAGAATTTTGGTGTAGATAAAAACAGCTGAAGGCAATGTTCAAACATTAGTACCAAAAAGTACAACAAAAACAAAAAGTCTATCCAAGAAAATTAATAAATCTTCATTCATCTGTTAAATTATATTATGTTACTATGGTACTTTATTATTACTTCTGTGTTTTATTTGTTCTTGTAAAATATCTTGGAAGTTAAAAAGGTCAAAGTCTGCACCAACAGAAGCTGCTCTCTCCCACAGAAAACACCGCTCCTGAAACGCCTCGCCAGTAGTCCCGCCTACCGTGACTTTGTGACATCACACTATGTCACCATGTCGCACATTTACATAATTAATGCCTAGCAGCTAATTTAGCGTGTAAACACTGATTTAGCACAGCTGCTCTGGTGTTGTTAGTGGTGCTGGCTCAGGCATGTGCGAGCTGACAAATCAGAGGAGAGGGAGGCCTTAAAGAGACAGGAGCTTAAACAGATGTTTTTTTTGAGCACTAAAGCATGAAAACCTACTCTAGTAAGTAACCTGAAAATGAGCATGTCTCCTTTAGTGTATAAAATATGATTGCAGGTGGGTACCCACAGTGCACTGGTCCCATGTACAATTATGGAGCTTTAACTGTATGATCTCAAGAGCCAGAACAGAGACAGAGCAGAGGCTTTAGCCTGGAAACCACACACAAAACCAGTGACACATACAGCAATAATGTTTGCAAAAAATTATACAGTAAGTTTGTTTGTAATGAATATTCACAGTGAGACTGGCAGCTTACAAAACAGTGATATCAAAGTAGTTGTTTTTCTCTCGTTTCCTCTGGCAACCTCATGTTTCAGATGGATAAGAGCGCAGGACTCTGGCAACCTTTATTCTCCTGGAAATGATCGATAATTAGATGAACACACTGGCATTTAGTGACTGTTGTACTGAATTTCTGGCTCCTCTTCCTCCACATTTTTTACTCCTCTACCGCTGCTTCCTCATTCTCCCTCTCACCACTGTAGACGAGATACTGAACTCTTTGAGCTCTAGGGCTCAGGCTGCCTCCAAAGCACGAATAGCAATCAGCAGAGGGAGCGAGGGAGAGAAGAGGAGGAACAGAGACAGGCACACACACAAAGAGCAACAGTTTCTGTGGGAAAGAAATGGTCAAAATACACACTGAGTGAGATATCTACAGAAAAAAAGAGAAATGACAGAGAACGAGTGCAAGAGGAAGCAAGCCATTTGTTTCCACACTACCGGATTAGAAAGCCCTCCAATTCATCTCCTGTTCATACAACTTTCATCACGGAGGCCTGCGTGCATCGGGCATGCTGAGCATTAATTTTGGCTCTGCCTCCTCATCTTTTAACTAACTGAACATACACTGGTGCTCGCAATCTGTCCCTCTCTCCAGGCCTTCCATAACAAAAGGGGAAAAAAAAGCCACAACAAGACGCTGCCCGGCCTAAAGTATAATTAACAATGACACCATCGGGATGGTTCCTTTAAATTCCATACCAATTAGGAAAAGGAGAACTCAGCAAATAGTGATAGTGATAGCCTAAACAAATGCCCCTTGTGGCTGGTTCCAGCATGCACACAGTGGCTCGCATTGGGGACACAGTCACCTGTCAGGCCTCATTTGGATGTGGCGGATCCCACTTTGCACGGTGCTGTCCCAAACCATCTCCCCGCGCTCGGCTCAGCGTCAGGGATTAATTAAGCTATGTCTGGTTCTACAGAGGCCGGGAAGCGAGCTAGTCGAGAGAAAGTAATGATGAATCAACAATGGTGTCTTCCTCGCATTGTTTTTGCTATCCAAGCAGAGGCATCACCCTAATTCCCGTGATGCTCAGCAGCAGATTCTGACAACGTGCACCGAATAAATCCACACGCAACGAGTGTATGGTTTAAGTGAGGTGAGTTAATTATGCAAGTCAATTTATAGTTTCACAAAGTCGCCAGCGTAAAACTTTCTTCAAATAAAATGATTAGTGTATTTTGCCAAGGCTTATTACCTGTACATACGGACTGTTTGTCTGACTTTCTTCCTACATATACACAAACTGTATGTATCCATCAGGAGGCACTAATTACTTTTCCTTGAAGACAGCATCCTTCTAAGCCAGCTTCCAGCGTCTGAGCCTCATGTTGTTTCACAAATAGCAGCTCTCTCATTATTTTCACAATATTAATGATGATAACAGCAATTAGAACAAATATGGGAGTAATCGTAGAAGCAGCGAGGTAGTTTCCGTTCCCCTATCTCAAAGGCTCTCTTAGTTTTACTTTTTCTACAGTAGTTCAGGATTTCATTTTATTTTCCTTTTCACTTTTTAGTTTTATGAGCCACTGTATACTGGAGTATCGAGGTTATCATTTGAGAATCTGCCTGTTCATAATTTATGAACACATCGAGGCAGTTGCTGTGAATTCCGATAAGAACCCAAGTACTTAACTTGTTTTTTTTCAAGTTTATACTCAAAATTATCAGCAAAAATAAAGCTTTAAAATCTGCAAATGGCCAAACATAACCAAACACAGAACGGTTACACTCTTATGCAATGCCAACTACTCTGATTTGTTGTGTTGCCGCCACTTTATGGTATGAATCTGGTAGAAGATAGTGGGAATGGGGGGGAAAGGAATAGTGTAATGCATGTCAACAGTCAAAGTTGCAATCACAGACTTTGTAATATGTAAGATTTTTTGTTGAAAACATTAAAGAATTAACTGAAAAAATATATAAGTTAGCAAGACAACCAGCTAGCTCCGGCCCATCCAGGTGCAAAGCTCCTATGCTAGGGTTTTAAATACTAACACTCCCCCAGTGCTCTGACATCCCAGTCCAGGCCGCTAGCTTCACGGCTAACTGAGCTAACTAGCTAACAGCATCTACTGTACAGTAAGTGGCAGTTAGCGGTTACTCTGGTCATATGCTGTCCAACTGAAATCACATTAAGTCATCTCTGTTTGCAGTCAAAAGTAATATCAGCATGTGTTAGTTTGAGGCAATTGGAAAAACATCATAAATGCTCTTTTTCAATTCACTAAACAAACTTCTGCTGTAGCCTACATGTCATGGTCAGACAGCATGCTGTTAGTGGAATTAAAGAGTAAAAAGTGACATTCGCAGCCATCTAAAGTGCTGCAGCTAAGCAGCTAATTAGCTATTTAGCCCGTAAAGTGACGTGAGTTGTGCACTTTTTCCTGGTGAATGTTTGTTTGGTTCAACAAGTTAAGGTGCAGGACAGGATGTGCGTTCATATTTGTAAGTAAGATAAGAAGGAGGCTTTACCAAGAAAGCTAATGTGGGTTTGTTTTTTTCAAAGACGGCAGCTGTTGAGTTGTGTAGCAGGCTGCTGTCTGGCTCAGTGCAACCGTCAACTCAGATACCTGTGCAGTTTGGACCTGTACTGTTTCCCAGGATGTTTCAACTTTTTCAACTCGCCTTTGCAGCTCACTGTGACCATGGCAACCACAGAAACCACAGTGAGCTGCAAGTTCAAAAAGTCAAACCATCACCTACTCAGACATCAGCAGCAAATAGCGAGAGCGGTAGCCCCCCTTCCTGTTCTTGCTGTCGTTTTAACATAAAAAACAACAAAGGCGGCAGTGGCTCTGACTGAAAGCACCTTAATACTAGCACATTAGGTTAGAGGGTGCATTAACTGGAAATAAAGATGGACGAAAGGAAATCTTCCCGAAAGTTAAGCCAAAAAATCTTGATCACCCATGGAGGGGGGCTGTAGTAAAGGTCATAAACCTCTGCCCCTCCTTAGATAGGACATGAGTCAAAGTAAAAACTCAAAGTACATGTCAAATACAAAGATTTTTGTCATTTTACGTAGCTCTTATCACATTGATGCACATTAAAGTGTTCATTAGTTTGACATGGTTGGTTTTAATGAGTTATTTGATGCTCTAAAGAAGGGGCATGACATCATGATTGACAGCTGAGCCCTGCTTTGGCAGGTGTATGGGCTAGACCTTGAGACAAGAAGAGGCAAGATGGCAGCGTCTGAATCCAGGATATTTTGGCTTCATTTTTATACAGTCAGAGGAAGTGGAGACGCGTCGACCATCTTATTTCACAGTCTGTGGTGAGTGCACATGTACACGCGTTGAATGACTTCTCGGTGCTTGTTGAACTGACACAGCCCTCAGGCCTCATATGAGGGAACCTGCATGGGTCTGCATGGCCCAGCTCTTTAAACTATACCGTTTCCATGTTCTCCGTGCACCCACCCTCAGCTGTTTGAGCCGAGGGGAATGACAGATGGTGACAGGCGTTTCACGACACCACTAATGAATACTGTTAAGTGGTCATAGTGGTGTCATGTCTTGGCACTGAATTCACCAACTGCTATCAAACAAACACTATCATGATTTTATAACGCACCATCTGTAAAACTCAAGGGATGAGAGGGTTTTTGTTTTTGCAGAAGAGGTGATGGACTCCTGCGAGTGAGTCAGCAGGGTGGAAGTTACGTGGTCCTCAATTAGCTTTGAATGCGCCATAACTGGGAAGCCGGGAGCATGAATCTGCTGGCTGTGACAGCCTTTTGAATCAGCTAAATGTCTGTGGGTGTAGAGCCTGCTGGTGACGCCGGTCTGATCCACCGCACATCTGGACATGCCCTGTAGTCATTGCCATGCTGCTGGTGTGGTAGGTGGTAGAGTGTTGGATGCTTTTACAACGGAGCTGCACCAAGTGGCACAGTGAGGAAAGGGGAGCGCAGAGGAGGGAGAAATTGAAGCCTACAAAGGATAAAAATGGCTAGAAAGGAAGCGAGAACACTGGAATAGAGAGCTATTAGGCTGAGATGGCTGATGCTGGGGATCGCTGCCATGCCTTGATTCCTCCATCATCTCTATCTCTCTGAAAACCTGACAAATATTTCTTTGTGCGAGCAAAGAAAGCCTGGAATTTTCTTTCCTTTTTTTGTCGAAGTGTGTCTTGACAAAAAGTAAAGTGGTGGAAAGTCGAGGTCAAGTCCTCCTTACATTATCTTCTTTCTGGCCTGCAGGCGAGAACAGTTCCTTTAATGAAGGCGTGAGATTTTCGGGTTGGTGATTGGCCTCTGCCTCATTAATGAGTGGTGTACAGCAGTTGTAGAAGACAACACATCGACTGCATTGATCGTATCAAGAGAAGTAAATAACAGCGCTTAGTTTGCTTTTCTGAATTCCTCTATACCCTCTGTCTTCACAAGAAGGCAGTATTCAGGTATCACCTCTTTGATACTGCAGGGAGATAATGTTATTGCCTGACAAGCTTCACCGATTCTCTTATTATACAGAATTAGAACAGAGGGACGCTCAGTGTGAATCGAGATACGGTTTAGCATGTCTTCTGAGAATGCGTAACATGGCTGCCATTGTTACAGAAATAGATATTCAAATCCTCCGCTTGCTATCACGGCTTCAGTGCCTGTTTTTTCACAGAGCTGCTGTGTGGCAGGAGAAGAGGATGAGATGATGGCGGGTGGAGAAGGGCGGAGGGATTTTTCAGCTGTACTCCATATGTTGTGTCATTTGGGGCCTCGCTGGTGTCTGTGTATGCTTGGCAGGTCTTGGCTCCTTCCCTCTGTTCATGGTGTCTGTGCACCCATCTCTGTCAGCACCCACCTGCCCTTCTGCCTCCAGACCTGGCACCGCACGGCGTTTTACTGCTCAGACACCATGACAGTATAATGAACTTGAAAACAGAATTTACCAATAAAATCAGAGATGGGGTAGACTTTTATAGTTCTTGGTCATGTCGAAATTCTTTCGGTTCACTTCACTGATTTAGCACCGCGCGCTTACAACACTGGCGGACTCGTAATGGACATGGATAACTCAACGCAGCAGAAGCAGAGACATTTATGCCACAAGTTCCGATTCCTTGTCAACACACTGGCACTTACTTTACTCAAAATGCGACTAAACCATCATCATTTCGGTTGGATATCAGGGGTGTAATGCTAGAAGCGTCTAATGTTGCCTCAAGCTGCTAGCCTCAGGCACAGATGAGCCTGCCTGTGCAGTGGTGCAGGTTGAGTTGCTGAAGTGCTGCCGCTCACACGCATGTGTTTGTCCACACAGCGTTGATACTGCAGTGCTGTAGATGCCAGCCCTGCCTTTCTACAGTTCGCCTGTGATAATGATCAATTAAGATGATGACTGGATTTTCCTTTGAGACAGAGAGAGAGAGTGATAAAGAAAAAGAGACAAATGGAAAATACTGCCCTTCACCTCTGTTCGTGTCTATTCTTGTCATATCTGTGACATATTCAAGAAATAGAATATGATGTCGATATGACGATCCAGGGATCATTTTCAGGTCTATTTTCTCCGAGAACTGTGGGCGTGAAGCGAAAAAATAGGTGCGATTCCGGATCTATACATGATGCTGCCGCCTCAAATGATATGTGCTGCTCACGCAGGCGTGAGAACCGGCCGTAACTCACACCACCAGATTATTTTCTATTTTTAAAGTTGTAGTTTGCAGCCCAAATGGATGCTGCCTCTTGTGACATCAGTTAAGGCATTTTTAAATCAGATTTTATGCAACTCCCCCTTTATACAGCCTTTTTCATATATTCAGTAGTACTAATAAATATCACCGTTCAACTTCCCCGGATGATTTCTTACATTAAGACGATTCATTTTTGCATAATTAAATATGTGCTGATTTGGATACATTTCTAATACAGAAAACTAAACATTGGATGAAGCCAGGTTTATAATGTGTATTTCATTTTGTTGGCATATTATAGTCAAAGGTTTTTTACAGAGGGAACTTCTCGTTTTATAGACTCATATAAATCCAAAAATAAATAAGGCCATGAAATCCTTTTTTAACCAGGTTTTTAGGAATAAAATCATGAGGATAAATCAGGCTATTAACAGGCCCCTCTGTGAAAAACCTTCAGACTACAGAATAAAACTGGAACCTTTGGTGTATTTTATTGCTACAGAAGTGAAAATATCAGCCATTTAGGATATGTATTGTGAAATTCCATGCAAAAAAAAGACACTACAGCCAATTCTTCAACAAGGCTCTTTTAAGATCAAAAATCTATAAAACATTGACCAAATGTTAATCATGTATTTCAAAGAATATGATCTAGTCAGTCAGGGTTTCCTTAAAAATAGCTCCACAGTGACGCTGAGTAAATGTTGCGACTCGTGTAATTTTGTTGCAGCAGTAGTCACTTCCTTCCCTGCAGTGCATTAAACAGATCTGTCGACCATCTGGAGGCTAACCCCTAAACTTTACAGAGGAAGTTCAGTCCTCCACACTGTAGGCTTCTGCACAGCAGTCAACAGTCATTTGGTTTTGCTGAACAACACAGATTTCGAGTTTTTAATTGGCCAGCATCCTTGTGGTGAAAGGAGACAGTACTGCAAATACAGCGGAAATCTACTCCAGGAACAACACGGCTTCATGGAGCAACGTCTGATCAGTGATGACAGGAAATGTCAATGCCGCTGAAAGACCTGCACTAAAAGGTTCTCTGATGGACAGATGTTCTTAATAATAGCAAAAATAACACGACAAACTAAACACAGACCAAATGTGTATTTGTTAGTTATAATGTTGGTGTATGAAGAATTCAAAGGTCCATCTGCCCGTCTGGTCACAGCGTGAAGCGACAATGCCTCATGCTGAGAGGTTGGAAGGACTGTGCATTACAAATGGGTGTATATTTGACTTTTTTCCACCTCTGACATGCAGCATAACAGAGTTCGGCTTCACTCCCACCTTTGTGTAATGTCTACTGGCCAGGGGATAGAGAGATCCCCTCCAGGTGAGACAGCAGGTGCAAGGTCAAATAAAATATGTGGTACATGGCCTGCACAGGAAAGCTGGCCAAAACCCTGAGGTAATCTAAATGCAGAACGATCTAATTCCCTGTTGGCTAAGAGACTTAAGGGCCTTGTACACTGATAAACTCCAACCCTCCCCTTACTGTATCCAGATATATCCAAACTGGGCTTTTTCAAGAGAAGACGCTCACTATCTTTAGAGCGCTGTGTTAATTTCCTGCTGATGCAAACCAAACATTTTGACAGCGGGTCAGTCTGAAATATGTCAGGGAAGAGTCTCAAAGGCCTACAGTCTGAGGGAGTGATGAAAGAGAAGGAGCTGTATGATGAAGAGCTGCAGGCTACAGGCTGCACACCTTCAACTTCTCAGTGAAGTAACTAACTCATTATTAGGTTCCCTATTAGCATTGGGATTAAAAACAAATTATTATAATACATTTTTGCTTTATGCTGTGACATCAAGTCCTCTGTCATTGTCCTGTAGGTCAACTCTGTTCTGACTCGTCAGACCGCTGTTACTCTGTGCTGCAACTTTGCTGCTGGCGCTGCAGAGTTGCTTAATCGTCCAATTAAGTTTGATTTTAAAACAAGCAAAATGGCAATGGTGGAAATGGGCAAGTAATGTAATCGCTGTATGCCCGACCACCGTGTAGCATCGGGATCACAGACAACAGTGGCACGCATATTCCAGATTGATTTTGGGAAGTCTTGACAGCAAAAACACACATGAAATGTGAGTTTTGCAAATCGTATTCAACCCACGTTTGCATGTGGTCTGAAATGCATTTTGAATCCTTTTTTCTACAAAGGCGAGGTCTCAGTCCAGACGCTCTGGCTGCTCATATCGGATTTCAAAGGGTGTTTTGTGTCACTCGCAGCGCGACACACAACGACGACGCCAAGACCAGAGAGACGGAAGTGCATCAGAGAGGCTGAGCAGAAATCAAGCTGCTACCAGCAGAGCAGTCTGGAAGACAATGCAGAGAACAACAGTGGACAGTCATGCTGAAGTAAACTGTCTGCTCCCCGACTCTGACAGTGTGATTGTTTCGGGGGGAAGATGATGGATCTGCAGCCGCTTCACTAGTGCAGGCAGTGACTGACGGCAACGTCGTTCCCAAAGCAACCCATGCAGGTAGGTTGGTGTTGTTTTGACTCAAAAATTCGATCTGATCACTTCAGAATAAAAGTGCAGACGCTCCGTCTTTCAGATCTGATGTGAGAAACGAATCTGATCCGTCTGCTGTCTGAGACTGTGCTCACAGGACTTTTGTTACAATGCATTGCCTTTGGCCTCCTTTCATATGCTTACAATTTTAAAACCAACATCATACTTGTTTAATGAAGCGTTTAATTGCCTCAGCTGAGTAAAGGTGCAGAGAGGAAGGAATGCGATCTGAAAGAGAGAAATGGCACTAATACAAGTAGTCACACCTTTTGATACCAACAATAAAGATGAATAGATGGAGAATGTGCACGGCCACAGTCGCCCAATCAAACTACCGTCGACAACGTAACGACATTAATTAAAATTTAAATGGCCAAAACAAGGAACTCTACTACAATACTCCCACACGCCTCTCATTTGTAATCAGGTGTTTGTTGTGGTAAATTGTTTCAGCCTTAAAAAAAAAAAAAAAACCACAAAACCCCTTGACAGAAAAAAGCATTTCAAATCAGCACTTCAACACGGCAACTTGTTCACCGCAAGCTTGTATTTGTAGAAACAAACAAAAGCAGCTATAAGAAAAAAAAAAAGAACGCAAAAGACAAAGACGGAGCCGACCTTGATTGCTGAGCGAACACCGTATGTACGATTCCTTAAAGTGGAGCTCAATCACAGCTGTCACTTTGGCAGTCGCTGTCAAAAAAAAAAGACAGATGTCAATTGCTTTTCATCATTCAACCGTATTGCAAAACTTTTCATTCAGCAAAGAAAAAACGATCCTGTGCAGTTTGAATGGACTGATGTGCTGAATGAAAAGTGATTCCCGATGACAGGACTGACTTCAGGAAGATACAAAATGTAAAAATGTGGTTTTAGTTTGAGGAGGTTTTGCTTTCCCGTCTCAGCAACCTCAAACAATACTTTAATGATGAAACATTGACTTTCTTAATGGGATAATTTTTGTTTTCTCACGCTATGGCGTCATGAGAAACCAACATCAGAAATAGTGGCACAAACTACTTAAACAAAGCCGAGGATGTAAAAATAAAACATCTTTGGAGCACTTCGAACCTCCCTAAAACTTGGTTCAGGAGCTAAAAAGTTGGTTACCAGCTGGAACCAAGTGTCATGTTCTACAGGCTGGAAATAAAGGAGGGAGTAGACAACAGCTACGTCTTCTTATCCTTAATAGCTAGCCCATGCTTGTTTTTGGACAGAAAACAAATATCTGTAAAAACAGAACAAAAGATTGCAGGTAATCAATGATTACGTGACCTCAACCACAACTGGTAGCTACAGCTTTGGTTTAGATTTGTCAGCCAGCGAGAGAAGCGACTGCTCATTTTAAAACAACAGTGGCAACTCCTCAAGATGGTACGAGCATGAGTGATATCAGAACTGGAGAGTATATTTGATTGAAAAGCAAAAAATGGCACTGAAGGCTTTTCTTGATGGAAAAGATCTTTTTTCTCTGAACTAGCTTCGGTAAGGGTTTCATTCACCATCTGGCCTCTGCCGGTGGTAGCTATCTCTTCCTGTTGATCAAAGTACAGCTGAGGAGGTTTTTGCAGGTATGTGGTCATAAACTAAAGTATTGGCCAAGTTGAATTTTTTATCCTGGTTGGATGAAAAGTGAAAGATGTTTCAGATGATTGTACCATACAGTATTTCATGGCTGGACCAAAACAGTGACATTGCAGTCCTCAGAGACACTCTACACGCTGCTGTGGCTAAAAACTGACTTTTAAATCCCTGCTAAAAATCATTCAGCGTGCCACTTTGTGTGGAGAAGTTCAATCCACCTCCCTCTTCATAGTCATAAGATGTCATGGGAGAGTTTGCGAGTTCTGATGTTCCTATTCTGGGTTAGACCGAGCACGACAGCACGCCACACTTCACTTCAAGATGCTCTGTGCATTTGTGTTTCATTAACAAGTGAATAACAAGCTCCAAACAAACAATTCAAACAACTGTGGATCTGTGCGCCGGGAGATTTCATCAGACAAACGATGGAAAGGTGTTTAGCACACAGGCATTAGTATGCAAACCCAGTAAGTGTATGTGTGTGTGTGTGTGTGTGTGTGTGCTACCAGCCAGCTGGAGAACGGAGAACCAATGACATTGGCTTCAAGTGGACTTAATGTCGAATATTTTCAGCTAGTCTTTTTTACTCAGAGGAGCGGGGTTCCCTGGAGACTGCCGTTGATGTGCTCTGATTCAGAATGGCTATACCTGCACTTTCACATCAAGGTAAGTATGGGAAGCATTGATCTGAGAAAGAATCAATCTCACTCATAAAGTCCGTTTGTGTATTATTCATCAATTCATCTGTCAGTCTGTTTATCCAGCCATATATCCGGTTATCAAAGGGCTTTCCCTGTCACTAATTGAAATCATCTTGAATTTTTAATTTGCCGTCGCCTTTCTTTTCCGGTGACCCCACCGATCAAGCAGGTGGAACGCATTGGATACGATAACCTTTGCTGAGGGTCTCGTTTTCTCATTGTTAGGCCAAGCTGCAACCTTCCTGAGCTCACCATGTGGAAAAAGTCATTATGATGGTTTTTTGAGATAATGATAAAAAAAAAATGAAAAATGAATTTTAGGCAGAAGGGATCATAAACATACACTGACTTTACCTGTAGGTTTCTGGGTCCAAACTGGAACATAATCCATCCTGCAGATCTGGCTCGACTGATTTGATTGATGACTGATCCCTTCATATGAGCAAAGAGGGATAAAAACGAACATATTAGACAACACATTTTCACCTAAATTCACCTTCTTCGTTCTGCATGACAGACAAATGGACGTTGGCATGCAAGCAAAACAGTTCGTGTCCTACATTTTCTCACAATGCTGCAGTCGTATTTGAAAGTTAATTTATTCTTTCCCCTACTGCCAACTTATCAGACACTAAAAAAACTGTTCTGATTCAGTAAACCCCAATCATCTGTTACTACAAGCAGGCTCAAACCTCCAAAACACTAATAATATGCAAATGCAGTTTGACCCGGTTGTAATTAACATGCCACGCTGCATGCATATTCATACAGTCCTCCTTGCTTAAAGGGGCAATAACTAAGATATTTATTGTCTGATAGAATTAAATGACCACAGTATATCTGCAGGGCTGGTTCTGTGCCAGCTGGTGATGTCTCGCTCTCAAACCTTATTTGTTTTAGAAACAAAAACACCACTTCACATCCTAATCCGCTCCACCATGCTACAAGTAAATGACCTGCATAGCCAACCGTGCTCTCAAATCACAAATAAGAACGTCTTATTATTCATTTAAAGGCATTATTATTCTTAAAATATATTTCATTGTGCAGCGTTATCTCATTACTCTCTTTGGTCTTGAATTTGAATCATAATTAGCTATATTTCACTTGTCTCTCAAGAAAATTAAATCAATAGAATTATAATCTCTTAATCACTATCACAAAAGGAAGACAAAGAGGAGCCAGTTCTTTGCAGCACTTGATGATAAACTCGAACAAATGTGTGCCACAATGCGCCGGGGTTTGAGGCGCGTCCATTGTCCGTCAAACACACCTTTCGAGAGAGGAATAAACGAGCTCCGACTCAATAGAGGATTGTTATTTGGTAATGTATCCTATTGTCACCTGCTGCAAACGACGCCTCGCAAGAGCAGCGACTCTTTCGTGTGAGTGAATGCAAAGTAAAGCGTTGATTAGAAGCCAAGGCAGTTAGCAATCAGAAAGGAAATTACTTTTCCTATGAATGAATAGCATATCAGGATCAATTAATGCAGTGCTGTCTTAATTAACTCACAACAGATGAGGAATGAATAAACGTGGTGGAGGGGAAAGTTGATGCACAAAGGCTGGAGCTTTATTTGGCACTGGTGGAGAAGTGATGCAGTATACAATGGGTAAAGTTTAATGACAAACATATATCCCTTTTGTCTTAATCATAGCGGTTTCCAAACGAGTACATTCGAGGATTTGACTTGATGAATGTTGCAGGGTAAACCGTGTCATTTTCAAGTGACAGTTTGAACAATAATATTCAGTTTTGACCATTTTTCATTGAAGACTATACACATTTCTAAAGAATGGATGAACAAAACTTTTCCTGTTGCAAGGAAATGCCACAGTTTAGAGTAAACGCTGTGAGACAAGTAAAATCAGCAGAAGAACGTGGAGAGAAAATGTGAATGAGCTGCTGATTATGTAACTGTTTAAGTTTAAAAAACAATGGATGCTTGAGGTTATGTTTTCTGTGTCCGTTTGTTTGTTGGTTTGTGAGCAGGATTACACAAAAACTACTGAACGGATTTCCACGAAACTTGGATGGAGGATGGGTCTTGGCCTAGAATAGACCCCACTAACTTTTGGGGGGGATCGGGATAAAGGTATGGATCCAGTAATTTAACATTGCGAGACAGGCCATTTTTCAACATTTTTGTTAATCTGATGATCTTGATGAAAAAAACAGGCGTATTAGGTGGCCGGTATCTATGAGTACATGAATACAATTTGATGCAGATCCAAATAAAAATCTGGATCTAGAGGATTTAAATATATTTCAATATATTGGATTAGGCTTGATTGTCGGGGAGGTATGGTAATGTGTGCATCAAGTCTAGTCAAACAGTTTTATTCTGGCTCGTCTCCATGTCTGATTCACAGAGAAACAAAATTCCACGTCAGTTTTAATTTACAACAACTGGCTTCAGTTTGTCAGGTGAGAGCTCTGCCATATGGTGTACATTTTAATTGAGACTGACTGTAAAAAACTTTAACTTGTGCTATAATCTGATCCATCCTATTGGATACGATCAAAATAAAAACAAGCTCTTACACACTGTGAAATCACACCTTAAAGTGTTGACACACAAGCTGACTGCAAGTGATCAGTGCGGCACAGCGGAGGTAGTTCTCCGTGTTTTCGCTCTCTCGATTCTGCCTCTGTGACACCAGGCAGTTACCCAGTGAGAGTGGTACCACGTCCAGGGCTCGTGTTGCTGAGCTGATGCTCCCTCTGCCCACCTGCTCGCAGTGTGTTCTCCAGAGGAAGGCCTCCCATTGACACTGTGCACGCACCTCCATGATTTATGAGCCATCTGTCGCGTCTGATGTTCCTGTCGCCTAAGACAGGATGTTCCCGGCTGGCATTCAGCACAGCTCTGCGTGGGCACTGCCTGGGTATGCCAAGGTCCACTGTAATTAAATTACACCAAGTGGGAACAGAGTGGTCCCCATAATGCGCAAAACCTTCAACACAAAACACAGAAGAATCAAAGAATACCTCTGTTTTATCTTAGTTTTCCATGTCCAGAGCCGCACTGTACAATGGAGGGGTTAAATAAGGATGATCAAAACATGTTTTCATTCAGAGATTTGAATTCATCATGAAATGGCCACACAAAATGACAATTTCATTATCTTCACTTCTGTTGCAGCAGAACTAGCTTTTTGCAGTTTTACTGCTGAGGAACCAGGTGTTTCCTCCTACAGGAGGCAGAGAGACGCATCAGCATGCACAACATGACAGCTAAAGAAACAGATTGGAGAACACAAATCCCAGAGAAAAACAAATGCTGATACACATTGCACTGGAAGTGCAGCACTGCCAGCTCCCCATCTTAAACTGTTGTTTTACCTGCCATGGCACTATATATCTGGACAACTACCGCCAACACAACTATTAGTGAAATTAGTGTTCATCTTGAGAGATGCACTAAACAGGGGAAACTAGGGTGGCTGTTAAGCTGAGGTAGCAACAACTGACAGTGTCCACAGTCAGCAACCACAATAAAAATGTGCAATGGTCTGTTGTGTCCCAGTCCTGTCATGTGACATCCCTGCGTGCCCCGTCCCAACCTGCTCGGTGATGCAGTGTGTTTTGACCTGTTGTGTGCATGACTTGCCGTGTCTTGTCTTGTCATGTCCTGTCCTGTGCCTTCCTGCCACGTGTGGAATTGACCTGGACCTGATCGCTAACATCAGTGTTACTTTACCCGCAAGGCTCATGTATCACATGTATTTCAAATATCCGCTTAGAATAAATAAATAAAAGATTAAAAAAAATGTTTTGGGACACAACAAATGAATTGACTTTTGGAAGTGAAGGTTGAAATAAATACATGTGACAAAAAAAAACCCCAATCAAATCTAAAGCCATCTAAGACAGTAAAATGTTGAGTTTTGAGACTTGTGTCAGGACTATTTGATTTTTCTCATAAAGTGAAACAAAAAAAAACTAAATAAAAAAGCTAAGTTGTGGATTAGGGTGGCTAACATCTGGCAGCCATGCAAACAGGCAGTAGATTGATAGCTCCACCTGTGCACAGTCAAACATAATTCTCTAAGGAAAACTGTAGTTAGACTTCAACAGCTTTTCCTGTGAAACTAGCTCGCATGGCTGTGGCTGTTGTGTTGTTTTTCCCGTCAAAATACCTTGTGGCTACATTTGTGTATCCATCCAAAACATGTTTAAGTGAACATCCATGCCGCCTTAGCTGTTAATTAACCTGCATGATAGTTTTATCATCTCTGTTTTGAAGCAGTCAGAGGTGATTCAACAATATCTTTTGTGGTTAAGAAGAGGAATCATTTGATATCCTGGATTATTGTGGGCTAAGGAAACAATCAGTTATTTAATTTGGCCTTAGGGAAAAAAAAAACAACGACTGAGGTACGTCACTCTTCAAGATTTTAGTTGAATTTAGCTGGAGCAAACTTTATCTCCACGACACTCTGAGATCTTTTTTTCATAATTGAAGACTGAAAATTGATACAAGATATTTGCAGCGGTACATTAAGTGCGCCTTGGCAACAGAGGTTAAACATTTTTCTACAAGAGCGCAGGAGCTCATGAAAGGCTCCTTCACAGAGCTGTGCAAAGGAGCGCAAAGATAGGTTAAGCTTTAGAAAGTGATTGAGGCTGAGAGCAACGGCCTTCACCGGCAGCTGCTGCACCTGGCATCAGATCCACCCTCTCTGCCCTGCTTATTCCCTGCATGACACCCCATTCATCAAAGATCACGGAGGCTTCAGTTGGAGTTGCTTCATTCTCCTCACCCAAAACACCAGACAGGCTCTCTATTGATGCTATATTTATAAGGAGGTAGATGTGGAGTGAAAAGGGATGATGTGCCTCCGGTCTCCTTACCTGCACTGTGTCAACCCACTAGCTCCCCAAAGCGCAAGAACTCGAGTTCTCTGATGTGAATTGCTGCTTTGATTCACGCTGGTGTGTCTCATGTTGTAGTATGTGTGTGACGAGTGTGATTATGTGTCCGTGTGGGCGTAAATGGTGCACATACTGACGAGAAAAGAGGTGAAGAGGAGCACATTGCTCTGGCCTGGTCAATATGTCGTTGTTGTCTGTTGGTTAAACTCAGCTTCGTGTCAACTATTGTTGCAGACATATCAGGAAAAACTTCACAAGTTGAAGGAAAGGTACGAGCCTCAGCAGACCGTCCATCCATCCATCCATTCATCCATCCATCCGTCCATCCATCCATGCCAACCAACTACACATTGGAGCTATTGTTGCATGATGATCACAGATTGCAACTTGCAGTAGCCATATGGTGCACTTGGTCCTCTCTATGTAGAAAGTTTGTATGCTTGTTGCTGATTATATGATTTCTTTAAAAAGTTGACGCATTTTGCAATGTAAAAGGTTCAAGATGCTCAAACAAACAATGAATAAAGTTCTGTGTGAGCTAGGGGTAGACCGATTATCATTCTGGACGATTATCGGGCGGATACTCAGCATTTATTACGATTATCAGTGATGTTTTTTTGTGCACAATTTTGGATAAAAGCATTATTTGGCAGTAGTAGTAGTAGCAGTATTTGGATTTATATTTTTCCTGTAAATGTATATCAGCTCCAATTATCAGTCTCCTGGATTACTAATAATCGGTATCTGTTTCGGCCCTGAGAAAGCCATGTTGGTCGACCCCTGGTGTGAACACAAGCCGCAACGAGTAGTCGATTATCGACAAGTTAATCTAAAAGAACAAAATCTGTTTTGAAGCAGTCAGAGGTGATTCAACAAAAGACAAGGAATCATTTAATATCCTGGATTATTGTGGGCTAAGGAAACAATCAGTTATTTAATTTGGCCTAAGGGAAAAAAAAACAACAACTGAGGTATGTCGCTCTTCAAAATTTTAGTTGAATTTTGGCTGAGGCTACCGATAAGTTAATCTAAAAGAAAATGTAGTGTCAATTATTTACAAAATATTTGTTGCAGTGATTTTTCAAGAAAATTGTCAAATATTTGCTGGTTCCGTCTTCTTAAATGTGAGGATTTGCTGCTTATCTGTGTCATTCATGACAGTAAATGAGGAGTCTTTGGGTTTTATTTGGACTGTTGGTTGGATAAAATAAGCAATTTGAAGAAGTCACTTTGGGCTCTGGGAAATTGTGATGGGCACTTTTCACAGTTAATGGAATTATTGTTGGGTTGAGTGAGTACTTGGTACTGGTATCATCCAAGTAAAATGTCCATGTCAAACAAAAACATGGATTCGAAGCTCAATTCTGAATTAAAAATATAGCAACTTCTGATCAATCCATGTAAATTTCAGCCTTAAATTAACAACTGCTGATTAACCCAGCCCACTTCTGTGTTAAGAAAAAAACACTTCTGGGTTAAGCCCTGCCTATTCCGAGTAAGGATAAGGATACAAATGATTTAGCAGGTTTACCTACAGATACAGTTTACGGTGTACTTGCTCATCCCTACCTAATTGTAAAACGAATAATCAAAGATGGAAATAATTATTGGTTGCAGCCTTTGGCAAAAATTCAAGTGAACATTTACTGCAGTCTTTTGGATGGTCTCTCCTCAAAGGCATTCATGGTGTTGCACTTGGTGTCAGACATGAAATACCTGGTGAATAGTGAAGAGTAAAGTTTTGTGCAGAATAAAAAAGAAAGCTTGAGAGAGAACTTTCTCACCACTGCACAAAACATACTGATGCCTCGCTACGGTACATTACACTGGACTTCTTTTGGTATAAAAACCAACTCATTTAAGTATGTAAAGTATGGATGCTTTCTGCTGATACTACAATTGTTTAAGTCAACACCAGGGAAGTCAACACTTACAACTTTCCATTTTCAGTCGGTTGACAAGGTGTTTTCTTCCAAATAATTTATATGTTGAAGGCATTTCAACAATAACAACAACAACAACACTGGAAGTTAGTATGCTGAGGAAGAGGAGACAATATTATGATTCAATGAACTTCTCTGCCTCACTTTGTTGTCTCGCCTGGGGCAATATGAGAAGCTCCTGAGGAAACATCTGGCATATCAAGGAGATAGTTTTCTCCGTCTCACTTTTCCACGTATCCAAAACAAATCCATGAACACTGAGTGTTGATGTCGGCCCGTAGTGCCTCCTCTCTGCAACACAGCTTGCACCAAAAATAGCCCAAGTTAGATGGTAGCGATCAGCCCTTTAATCCTGGGGTTTCTCAACTGTCACTGTTGTCTAAAAGAAGAAGGTATGAAGAATATTCAGAGGTATTTATTTATTACTTTTTTACTTTTAGGCTTTAAAATCTATGTAACTCATTCCAACATGACCAAATTAAGTTGTCCTTTTTAATTTTAGATGAATAAAAATACAAAAATTGCTGTCACTTCTTTTTGTTTTACCTGACAGTGGTACAGTAACGTGCAGCAGGAACATCTGCGAGCCTGCGATCTGTTAGAGGGGGAAGTTTTCGCATGAGGGATTTGCAAGATGGATCGATGTGCTTCCTGCATGCTGAGATAGTGACACGGTAGACAAAGAACAAGGCTTCTCCCTTAAGGGATTGCCTGGAGCATGCTGTGAATGAACTTCAATAATGTTTCAGATGAAACACCTACATATAATTGACTCACAGTATCAATGCAAACATCATATGCATGGAGCTGCATACACAGCAGAAATGAAGACATCCAGAGAAAGCCCTTGAGAAGCTGAGACACTGGACCCAATCACCCATCCATGACCTGAAGGTTTGAACTATTTTTGCCCCTTTCAGAAAATGGTAGTCAATGGTGGTTAATTATTTGGATGCCGAAAGCATCTGTAATTTTATTTTTGTTATGATGTTTCACTCTTAATATAATCTTTATTTTGGGTGAATTTGGAATGAAATGGAATCTTTAAAGAGGTCATGTTATGCTTTTTGGGTTTTTGCTTTTCCTTCATTGGGTTATGTAGCATTTCCACACCAAGGGAGTTACCTTCTCCCACAGAAAACACTGCTGCTGCACCGCCTGAAATGTTTAGAGACAAACCTTTACATTTAGCCTTTTATGTAACTTATGTGCGTCACTATGTAACAAGCGTTATATAAATACGTATTTTTATATATTTATTATAAAATATATACACTCCATTCAGTCAGCAGACGTACAGTTGCTACTGCTGTAGCTGCGTTATTTTAGATCACACTACCTTGCATGGCATGACCCGCCCTACTCTGCCTCTGATTGGCTACATCCTGCCCATTAAGTAATGTGCAACTCTCATCAAAGATTAAACAGAGGCGAGATGTCTCACTCTGTAACTAAAATTGAGTGTTGAAGACACAGTGTGTGAAGGGATGCTGCAGCAATGCACCATATTAGAAAAATAATGTGTTTTTTGAAAATCTAAGTATGTAAACCTATTCTACTAGGACCCCCAAATAAAAGTAGGAACCTGAAAATGAGCATAATATGACCTCTTTAAATCAAAGTAAATGATTTAAAGAGGTCCTAGAATGTAGGAAATACATTTTTGGCACATTTGACTCTCCTGCAATGGATTTCTTCCTGTATTTCTCACTGTGGTGCGTAAGTCTTTCTGATCTGTAAAGTTTGGCCAGTTTTGCAGGATTACGAATGAAATACACCAAATAACAAAACAATGGACCTTGAAGCCTACAGTCTCTATTATGCCTCTGATGTTGAAATATTTCAGTCATGCCCATCTGACAAGGTCACCTGTCCAGGCAGTTAACCCACAAAGTTATCCAAGCTGTGCTATCCAAGAAGAACGATGTCCAGTCCTCTCTAGCTGTGGACAGCAGATGGATCTATCACATGCTGTTTACTGTTTCATCAACTGTCAAGCAACATAATGTGAACACAAACGCACGTAGACCATAAAACCACTGAACCAGCAGCAGCGGTATTAACATCAAAACTAAATGCCCGCCTTAACTTCACATCTAATTACTCCAATCAGTCTGAGGTGCCATTTAAATCTTTCCTCCTAAATGGCATACAAATGAGACAAAGTGAATTTTTCCTGCAACCGCAAGACAAAGCACCAGTCCTAGCCTAATACACACACTGTACTGGTGTGTCTACCTGTGATGACAAACATAAAAATACACAAGGCCTTAGAACCAGGTAACAAATGTTACGGTCTGCAGTCATGATAGAGGCTCTGTGAGTGCATATCAGCACACTGACGAGCTCACAATGAAAAAAGGCTAATGCTAAGCACATATTTACCATTTCCCTATCTTAGTTTAGTGCGTTGGTATGCTGGTCCCAAATTACCTGGGCAGCCCACCCAAATTGAGCCTATGTATGGGAAACAGTGGATTTACTGACAGACTAAATATCCTAAAAAATACTGACCTTCACATTCTGTCTTATCAAACAAGATGTGATTTATAACACATGTGTGACTGCTAACACTGCTGTGACATAAAAGTGTCCATTGTGAGAAAGATCTATTGCTTTTTATGCAATTTTTAGCTTTGTTTTGGCAAAATCCTTGTTTTAAATGGTGACACTACTCTATTAACACTGGATACAGTTCAGAAATATTAACGATTCACTTAATTATATTGATATTTCACAGATAAGGAAATAATTAAACAATACAAAGGTTTAAGCCCTCCAAACACTTTTACATGCACATATAATTATTTCAAAAACAGATGTAAAGGTCCAAATTTAGAATATTTTTACTCTGACATTGGTAAAAGTCACAAAAAGCCCTGAAGGAACACATTTTTTCGCTGGGAATGAGGACAAGAGCTCCCAGAGCTTCAGTAACCTCTGTAATCATCAGGTGGCGAAATTGAGGTTACATTTGCTTTAGGTGTTAGCAATTAATTCAGACTGGGGCCAACTCTACACTTTTGTCCCCATTTTCCCTCTTGAATATGTTGCTCCTCACCTCACCTCAGCCACCACCCACCCACTCGCTCGGCTTCCACACAAATACAATACATGCTCACAAACAATTGCATGAAAACAAAATCAATTGCTCGCACTCGAACACTTTGTGGACATTTATCTATCTTTTTCTCTCCTTTTCAGAAACCACAAACACAGTATATGATTGCACAGAATGAAAGGATGTCTGCTGCGTGCAGGGTATCACAAAGCAGGATTATAATTCTTGGACTTTATCATTATTATAGTTATTTGCATAATTGTCTCAGAGCAGTCAGTCCATTCTGCAAATTTGATGATGTTCTTGGTTTTATTCAGAAAAGCTACCAAGAAAACCTGCGAGGGATGCACCAGTGCATCAGCTGAAACACTGTTACCAGCCGATATTCACCTCGACCGCTATCGGCAAATAAGATGACAGTCACCGATGGCAGTGACCGATGTTTATCTGATGTGTCACATCAATTGTGTGCTGGCACATACATGAGCTACTGGCTCATGAAATCCTTGCCATCAGTTTGTAAGGCTGTGTAAGTACTGAAAACATCTTATCCTTGAGTAGGTAGTTGTGTAGCGTGCTAAAAAGGCTTTGGAAGCAGTTACTTTACAAAAAAACAATCTTTTTCGTGTGAAATGAGGTCATAGTCAAGGTTGTTTCAGATATTTTACGATCAAATTTGTGCTGTTTTAAAGAGTGATAAAGGGCTGAATGAATCAAAAATGTGAAAATTAAGATTTTTATGTTTCCATGGCACAAAAGGGGGAATTAACAACAATAACTACATCAGCGAGCGCTGGTTTCAGCATCCACCCGGAAATTCATCATCGGTGTTAAAGACCTGCTCAAGGTCTGAGGTGAAAGCTTCCCCCGCTGATATAACTAGCTTTCATTTCTTTGTCAGTGCTGCCCATGTACCACTCAACTCAGTCAGCAAAGAAAACAAATCTTCCTCTAAAACAAACAAACAAACAAATCCAAGGTTAATGCAATATTTATTTATATTCAGTAGCATGAATTCTTGATCGCTAATGGTTTGTTTATCTACTCAACACATTCATTTCATGACAAATACCACCTCTTATTCTTTTTCTCAAGCAGGTGCATTTTTACAAGAAGCGAACTGACTTTTGAGTATTTTCTCACATCTGCCCGTACTGTGAGCAGCTCCAGTGTACTGTATGTCTTCATATATATGGTCAAGTGAATTTACAAATTTTAACCGAGAGACAACATGAGAACAGCAAGGTTTGACTTTTCTGACAAGGGTGTAGTGAACACGAACAATGCGCGCTCAGTGGGCAGGAAAATTGATGACAGCGTATATATCTGGAGGCTGTATACCTGCAGTGTTAAAGATGTCACACTGCTACTGGGGACAGTTGAGCGCTGGTGATTAAAACAGAAAAGGACAAAGCATTGCTACTCAACAGAGGGCACTTTCAAATATATTTTCGACAGCTCCACAGCCTCGACACATTTCACGGTGCTCCTTATCTTTCGGTTTTTGCTCTCTTTGCTTTGTAACAGGCTGGGTCTGCCCCTGTAAAGACACCCTGGCTCCAGTTTTGGTTGCATCACATTTTTTTTCCTCCCAAATAGGATCAGTAAGGGATTAGGTATGTGGGGAGAACAGAATCAGCAATCACAGTGACACGTTCCCTCCTTTTCACCTGGAGAGGATCAGAGCGTGTGCATGTGTTCGAGACAGATATCACCTCTCACCATCTGATACCCAGAATGCACACCTGCAGAAATGTGGGTGACACCTGCACGGGACTCAACTTTGGGCTGTTTTCCCCTTCAGTTTTGTTCTCTCTCCACTGTTGCCTGAGGCTCCTCTAGATGGCACTGCGCAGCTGTTTGTAAAACGTTGCTGGGAACACTGATGCCCGCGCTTGTGTCTTTGTGGCTTCTGGATCCACTGCTGTGTTCTGAGGGGCATCTGAATGCCTCATTTCACTCTCATGCTATCCCTCTTTTTTGGTTATTTTTGTTTTTCACAGCCAATTGTGCTCAGATAAGATGCCACTTCGGTCAGTCAGTAGGTCAATAACAGATAAGGCATGGCTCAGAGGGAATTTTCAGCCTGATCAACTGGGTCTCTCAATAGTTTGCCCTGAATATTTTGGTAATAATGACTGAAGCTCGACTCGATTTTCAACACAACACTTCGCAAAAAACTGACAGAGACACTGAAAAGCTTAAGCCAAATATCATTGGTGCAACCTCTGGCAAAATTCCCAAAGCTGAGCTTTAAGTCTGGTCAAGGTCACTATACTTACACAGGGGGTGGGATACCGCTCCTGATCTGTTTCCACTTTCAAAAATGTATCCCATTCTGCTTATTATACAGCCAGCTAGATATGACCCACCTGGATACATTAGTCACCTCTGCAGCCCCTCTTTCCTGCTCTGTATGTCACATAGAGGACAAAAAAGGAGCCATGCAAGCAGAGCGAGGGGAAGCCTGAGCCACTGTATAGTGAAATTAATCATTTAATATCTCTGGTGCTTGTTAAGATTTTAGGGTATGTGTGAGAATGTCTATTAAATGTATGGCATTTCTTTATAGCCCAGTATAAAAACAATGAAGCAGAGTTTTATTAACAAACTCGACAGGAGTGGGTATATTGTGTATTTTTTAAATGTTGACAGTACAGTTTTGTTGCCTCGAAGGAGCACAGAGACAAACAGCTTATTCCTCTGATACACACTTACTGCCAATCATGTTATTGTCTTGTTATCAGAGCTGATTTTTAAGTAGAATTATACACAGGGTTTTAAAACTGGCAGTGGAAGGTAAGGTAAGTACATTCATTCAACCGTTGTACTTTAGTGCAGTTTCAAGATACTTTTACGTGCTTGAGTACTTCAATTTAATGCTACGTTATACTCCTACACCATAATGTTTCAGAGTCAGAGTTAGACTCGGCTTCTTCCCTGTAGCCGTGCTTATCTGACGGCTATAGGGAGAAGTTACTTTGCAGATTAGGATTTTGCATGTCCAAACTTTTGATGACAGTTTATGAAATGCGATGCATTGTTGCAGATGAAAGTATCCAATGTGTTGAATTGACTTCCTTCCATCCACAAACAAAATGCTGTTAATGTGCGCTGGATGATGCAATAAATAAATAAGATTACAATTATTTCAACTCATATGGCGATTATGATATGAGTCAGTTTTAGTGGGAGTGGTAATTTTTGAATATCACTTTCACTGAAAAAAAAAGAAAAAAGTGATGATGTGATTTTTGATGATGTTCCCATCTCTGTGCATGACCAAACACTCTATAACAGTGATTACTGTTTGAATATAGAGCTGTTTAACACTTGATTTAATAAAAATATATAACTTACAGTGGCTTTATTGTTTAGCCCGAGCATAAATCCAAGGTCAAGAATCAACTTTAAGCCTACGTGGACAAGAAAGAATGAACATCTATAATTCTTTTTGCTCATGAGGATCATTTGATGTGGCTCAAAAGCTCCAACGACTATGAAATGAATGTTGGGATGGGTCTGTTTGGTCAAGAATGATCTCTGAACCTCAAATATTATAATATTTGATACACAAAACTCTGCAGCACCATCACTGCATTTACTTTTGATACTTCATATACCTTTTAAGTACTTTTTTCTGCTTCTAAAACTCTTACTTTGTGATTTTGCAGGGCTTTTACTTGTCAAAGAGTAGTTCAGAATTATTGGCACTATAGTGTGGATCAGTGTGACCAAACATGTTCCCCTGGGAGGACCAAAACTGAATGGCCAAAAGCAAACACCTGCTGTTATTGTATTGTGCAGTATTGTGTTGTTGAGATGCAAAATTGCACTAGGATCCCAAGTTCATTTAATTGGTTGCACCAATGTGCAAAGTGTCACCGTACCTCACAAAAATTAAACAGCAAAAATACATTTTTATTTGTATATTTTATTGTTTTTCCACAACAAACATCTGGCAGGCCAAACTGAACCTTTCTGCAGCCAAGACCTTTTTGGGCCGCCCTGTTCTGGATGTTCCAAGTCTTGTTTTTGAAGTCAGTGTTTTCCAAAAACTGTTGTGTTGTCACATTTAGGGGTGGACTGATAATCGGCCCTGGCCCATTATCGTGGCCCATTATCGGTATCAGGGATTTTCTGACAGATTGCCAGTAAAACAAACAAATTAAAAATGTGCTACTCTGGCTCTGATGCAACATCCTCTCGCTCAATGTCCTGCCTACAACAATTTCTGATTGCTAACACATCACAATTAATAGCCTGTAAACACTGAATAATCTCAATAAAGTAACTAGTAATTAAATGAATCAAATACATGTAGTGGAGAGGAAGCATTAAGTAGCAGAAAAAAGGAAATACTCAAGTAAAGTACCTAAAAACTGTACTGTATTCAGGTTTATTTTATCATTGGTTGTTCAAAGATGCATTTTTAAATGCACATGAATATTGGTCCCATATATCGGTGTCAGTCTCCTTGATTTCTAGTAATTGGTATCAGACCTAAAAAACGCCATATTGGGTGACTCCTAGTCATATTTTTCAATTTTGTCTATGGAATTCTCATATTAGCTGCACGTGTCCCCTGCTGGATCAGCACTACACTGACTTGTTCACATTATCATCTGAATGCACATTTCAGTGCCAGATATGAGAATAATCAACACGCTGTGAAATGTCTGACTGTACAGATATTTATCAATGTGCAACCCACTCCTGGCAAAATAACTTCACCTTTCCCTCCACTCAGCCGCCTCTACTTCTTTGCTTACATTAGAATTGCTACAAAAGCCAGTATGGAGACTAATGGAAGTATATAAAATGCCCTTCCAGTGAGTCCATGTCAATAACACCCGCAAAGTTGAGTAAATGTATTTGAGTTTCCTGGAATTCTCTCTGACTAAATGAAGGAAGATAGTGTTTAATACTGGGACTTGGCAACGGCTTTCATACTTTAAGATCCCACAAATCCATCTGCAGAAAAAGCAAGAGCAGAAAAAAAAAAAAATTTCGGTTGTTATTGTCAATTCCCACTGGAGCTGTGGCAGTACTAAGACTGCAGAGGATACTGATAAGACAGCAAAAGAGACTCTACACCTTATCTCGCTCACACAGTCCTTGTTCGCTCAGATTCCTTCCTTGCTGTACGTGAAAAAAAAAGACCCAAACAAAACAAAACACATTTTTATTTTTTTTAATTAATATAACAATTTCTTATTGTACGAATCCAGACAATCCAGGCAATCCAGTTAATAGTGAAAAAGAGAACACTTTGTTTGACAATGATGATTAATAAACGGCGGAAAAGATTTCCTCGTTTACATTTTGAATATTTTTTAATGATGTCTCTCAGTGTGTTTCCCCCACGCGTCTTTTGAAGGGGTACACTCATTGGCGAAATCAATTATCGGAGATCATAACCGAGTGTTTCTGCTGCTGCTGATAAGACAATCTGCATCAGGCTGGGAAAAATGGCAGAAACGACGCCATATTTAGAAAACACATTGTGACATCTTGGTGAAACAATCTGACTTTATTAAGGAAGACTAATAATGGTGTCCTTTGGAATTTACAGGCGTGCGTTGCGGGTCATTAAGCCCACCAGGGTAAGACGCCGTGCTCGTGAGGAACAGCACAGATGGGACGGTGACAATGACGAAGTCGGCGGTTGTTAACATAAGTAAGGGTCTCTTTCTACCATCTGATCTGAGTAGTTAATGAGGTTTGTACACGATCCCCGCACACATGACAAGTCACCTTGCTGGAGATCTGCCCGGCTCGGTGATGCAGTTACACGTGTGACACTGCACGGACCTGTACTGTAGCTCCGTAGTAGACAAAGGCAGTTTAAACGAGGTGACATACTCTTATCTGCTACCAGCCTTCAACATGAGCGACTTTGTCCGTCCAAACCCTCTATAGCTCACTGACTATATTATAGCTCACACATTCTCTGGGTCCGCTCGTTGCTAATAATGCATGCGCTGGCGGTAATGTAAGTCACTTTGGTAAAAAGCATTCGCAAAATGGCGTGTATCATATTTCACTTAGTATCTACTTAATACCCTGCCGCATAGAGAAGAAGGTTCAGAATCGGTTTCCACCAGCAACAGCGTATCATTTCACTCCCCCTCAACATGCCGAAGATAAGAGCAAACAAGTGGGTCAAGCTGAGAAGAGATGACATTTTTGGGAGGCAGCCATCTTTCTGTCAGGATCAAAGTGAAGTGGCTGCGTCTCCTGCCCCCCGGGCTTTCCATCAACAACTCTTTAAGTCTCAAAGGGGATAATCCAAGGGGAAGGTATTATTACAAGGTGGGTATTATGTACGCGAAGCCAGATAATTTCTATGAAAACATTGTGAAGAGGCCACACGTGAACCTCATCATCAAAGATCTCAGCATAAACATTGCATGTTGAGCAACAGTGCTCCATAGTAACCTATATATTTTTCAGCAGGCGTGCTTTCATGATGTGGTGCCATTTATTTCCGTCTACAGAGAGTCTATCCATGTTGAGGATTTATAACATCAGCAGCATCCTCCCCTTCTAGCAAACACACAGCTGTGGCACATGGAACAGCACCGTGTTGGATGGTTGTTTGAAAGCGCCTCACCACGCTGCAGGCTTAATGAACTAAACAAAGCGATTACTTCATGACGAACTTACAGCTTACACTGCAGGCAGTGCTGAGACTCTTATCTACTCATTAATAGATAAACAGATCTGAAACGTGATTGGCTGCTGCTTCCTGCAGGGATGTGTTTGCGACATTCATTAGTTTCTCCCTATCTTTATCATTAAAGTGGGGTATTGGAAGTTTATGAAAAACAGTTTTCAGGTGTATGCCTGTTGAACTCCGTGAATAATCGTAATTGGATGGCAAATAGCTACCTGCTGCTCCATTTCCCTTCATGGATAAGGACAATCTTTAAAAGGCGGAGGGTGCAAATGTGTCTCTGCTGTGCATGTCATTCACCACCCCTCTCTCTTTGCATCCTGACTTCTAAACAATTATGCTGAGACAACAGCTATTACTGCCTGTTATTCTTTATGATTGGT